>NC_139248.1:67756024-68356024 GCF_977018435.1 Lepisma saccharinum
TGTTCCTCTCCTCCTTAATGCATTTTTCTTTCACCCCGGACTGCATTTTGCAGACTAACGAGGCTCTGGCGTCTGGACTTGCATCTGGGATAATCCTCTGCGAAGCTTGCATCTTGTCTATGTGTGCCTGTGACTGCCATTTCATCATTTTCATCCTCATCTTCGCGATTAACAAAAGGTGGTTGAAAAGCTAAGCAACATTATAAAAATGGAAAGGTGAAAGGTAGAGTTCCCCGTGCATATATCACCTAAGGCATTTTGGAGGTGATGTGATCAGCACCATGCTCAGGCCGCCTCTACCCTCCAGGGTTTCCTTCAGGTAGGCAGGGTGAGCCAAAGAGCCGCTTTAAGGACCTCGCACACAGATGCGGAGAAACACGGTAAAATGTGGCAACAGGACTCCTGTTCTACCGAAATCAAATGGTGTAGCGCTGGCTACAGGGAAACTTGCGAAACCGAAGCACGGAATTTCTGACTATAGAGTGTCTCAACCTTAAAAGTCAGTATGGAAGTAAATGGAGTACTTCCCTCTCTCTCTAATACATGAGTTTTGCCAATAGCTCTGTCCTTCTCTACCACCGCTACGTTGCGAGATGTTACAAAATTTACAAAATGTAAAAGTCAAAAATTTCAAACAGTGAAATCATTATCCTGTAGAGTTTTTTATGCTTTATTTAATGACGGCATTATATAACCTGTCATAAATTCATGTGATCTGAATTTTTCATAATTATGCAATTTTGCAAAACGCTTAATTTTTTCTAGTAAATACTTCAAAACCCATAAATATCAAACCGCTTGAACAACTTCGCCAGTTTTTTTTCTACGGGATCTATGATGTTTGTAGATATGATATTCTTCGCCTGAGTGAATTAATTTGCTTACGAGGAGAGTTATATATATGTACATTGGATATTTTATGTAAATCATCAGACCGTAACACGAAAAAGTTGGTTACTTTTCGGTTTGTCGCGATACACGTGCAGACCAAGCGAGAAAAGTGTTGACCATTGTTTGAAGTTATTTTTAGAATGCATTGTTACTCCACAGCACCGTTATTTATTCCGCAATCGTAGTTTGTTTGTGCGGGCTGTCTCGCGTATCAAATTCATTGCGCGCCACCAAGGTTACAATTCAGTTGCAGGCAGGTGCCCCGGTTCGAAGGAAGTGCAGTCTGCTTCATTTTCCGTGAAAAATGTATCATAATGTTTGTTTTTGCATTTATTTAATTCTGTTTATGTAAAGGATACAACATTCAACGAAAGAAGTAACAATAGTTGCATGTATTACACGTATAATGCAAATGTAAAATGGTAAATAGTTACGTCGCAATATAAACACTTACATGCAAATCTTGAGGTAACTATCGCTTTTTTTTCCAAAATGCATCAAATACATCGATTTTGAAGATTTCCTATACGGTATTAAGGAAGTAAATTTGTCGCAATCATTAGCGATTAACAGCGACTCGATGCGATCCCCTTTGTTGATCTGGCAACGCCGCACTCCATTTAACCCATACTGACTTTTAAGGTTGAGACGCTCTATATAAGTCTGCAAGTTATCTGTTCCGTTGTGTTGCCGCGCTTCCGGCGTCTCGGTGAGGGTCAAGTCTTATGCGGGGACAAGGCTGGGAAAATTCCGAGCTTAGATCACTCACCGCATGAATCGAACCAGAGTCTCCCGCGTGGCGGTCAGGCGCCCTACCGAATAGACCACCGCGTTACCTACTCAATCATATTTGATTGATTGATTGATTGATTGCTTCGTGTTTTAAGTCCACTTTATATACAGTAAGGTTAATCGGGACTGGACCTACAGTTTAGAGTTTGATCCGAATCACTATGTACCTCCACCCGGTATCAGTCATATTTGAAATTCAACTGGCGATAAGCTCCATTATCTCTTCTTGTCACCTTGTATTCAAAGAGTCCCAGGTTCGAAACCCAGTGGAAGCACATAGTGGTCCAGATCCCACTTTAAACTATAGATCCAGTTCCGATTAGCCTATCTGTACATGCACGAAGTATAGTGCAACACACATATCTTTGCCGTGGCGCACATACCAATTTTCATTTCGTCTCTCTCTCTCTCTCTTTGCATCACGTGTTCTGCGCTGCTCGCCAACCTTCGCCATTGTTGCCATATTGTCATTCAATTCCTGGACACACTCGCGCAAACATCACTGAAAATTATTGAGTAGCGCTCCAGCTCGCGGTTCACACCGTTCGACAGGGACGGTAATGTGGCAATATAGCACGGCATGTTCATTGGCTAGCTAGTAAAGGGTGTTGCCAACTGTAATAATGAAGCACTATTTCTGTCACGGAAGGGGAAAGGCAGGTAAAGTGACGGTGAGTTTTGTTGGATTGGATGCACCATATTTTTATTTTATACTAAGTATTTGACCGGTTTGACGTTGTGTGCGTGTATTGCGTGTGTGTATGTGAAAGTGTGTGTGTTCGTTAATGAACGTTAAATTCCATAATTCCTCCAGTTCTGTCAAAGTTGAAATCAAAAACCTTGCATAGTCAAGCTCGGGAAATTCACAAATTGTTCATATTTCATAATTTTGGAATTGTTCAAAAAATAAATTATGTGGCTCCATGAGCATTTCAACTCTTGGCTCCGGCACGTGTTCTTGTAGAAATTGCTTAGAGGAGGCTGTCATTTTTGCTGCTTAATGCGATGCATGTTGTTTTCTGTGTTAAAATTGCCATGCTTTGATGGGTAAAAGTTCATAGCAAAAAAAAAAGACGCGCAGCTTATCGTCTAGTGGCAGTATATGTCACCGATCACAGAAAGGCAATAATACTGCTTGAGGAGGAGTGTTGTGGTCCAATTGTCGCGGTTTAACTCGTTCGCATGTTATTATACGACGCACGCTTTTAGAAGCGATATCGGGCGGGGCCACGCAGAGGGTGTGCGTGGCGATCAGCCAATGGCAGGAGTGCAACGTTGTATGGTTAGGAGACTGCGGCGCGGAAGTTAAAAGCCGTGATCTGTATTTAACATTGAAAGTCTGGGTCACTTTGAGTTCAGAGTTTTCGTAGCAGGGGCGGTGTAAAAATATTCGCTTATCGTTCTCTCGTGCGCCACAAAAAAGCAGTTTGTGAAAATATTAAATACAGCCCTTTCGTGCAATAGTGTGTGTTCCGTGTGTTCTTTTTATTTTAAATAATGTCACTCTCGAAACCTGGCACCAGTAGTACAGGTACCAAGGGTAAAATAATACATTCACAACGGAGAAATATTATTTTTAAAGTGTATTCGTACTTCAAGGAATTGGCGTCGGAAGAAGTGCGTGCTGAAACAGTGTTTTCACATAGTAGAGAACTTAAGGCTGAAGCGTGTGGTGTAAGTGTTCATACTGTGTCGCGTATTGTAAAACAGGATAAAACATTACCACAGAAATCGGTGAACCCTATTTAAATATCCTGCGAAACATGCCAGAAAACAAAAGTGTTACTAGCTTAGCTGATTGTGCGTCATGAGGGAAAGAATTAATTACACTGGTTCCTCTACTTCTATGGGGTTAATACTAAAACTGTTGGGCTTCAAATATAAAAAAACCCAACGATGGGCATAAATTTCTGTTAGAAAGGGGTGATATACTTGCCGCGAGAATTACATTTTTGAGAACAATGCACAACCTGAGAGCGGCTGGTGATAATCTTCGCACGTCGAAAAGCTTCAGGAAGGATTTTCACAATGAAGTGACCCGGGACAGCATAGTGCAAAATCTAATCATTAACTTCCAGGAGTGAAATTAGTGACACGGAGATCGAGGAAGACGACGAGAGCGGTGATGATGGATGACCTGGCAGTTTGTCTACAATAAATACCTTCAGGCTTCTATCAGGTATGGGTTTCTCGTATATGCTACATTGATGTGATATTATAATCCTGTGTAGAAATATTCACTATATTATTTCACTGTACTCATACCGGTATATACTATGCATGCATTATCAAAATAATGGACACATCGCGCATTTTCTGTCCTTCCCTTGCGCTAGCAGTTAGTTTGGCAACAGTGCAGTAGCACTGGCTGGGTATTGACCGAACTCATGTTCCTTCTAAAAGCGTACGCCGTATAGTTCTCAAAGCAGTGGTAGTGTCGATCGTGTATTATCTGTCCCTGCAGTTCCGTACCAGTGTAGACGGGTTTTGGGAGTGAACAGTTAGAACGCCACCAGTGCATTAATGCAATGGAAAATAATAAAGTGTTTATTTTGTTTGAAATCACTCAGATAAGGAATCACTATGAAGAATTCTTCTTTGCAGCATTTTTGGTAATTTTACGTATGTGTTAGTCCATATTTTGCGAATTTTTAGTCCTAGCTACATACAAAGCCACTTGTTAGTACATATTAAGGGCATGCGATACAATTTCCACGGGAGTCTTCCCAAGCCCTTCCGTCCATGGCAGTGTGCCAACTTAGCTCTCTTGAAGCCAGATCTGGCTCTTTCGTGCACTCTAGCCGGCCCCTGTGGCCGAGTGGTTAGCACATCGCGCTGCGACGCCAAGGGTCCCGGGTTCGAATCCCGCTCGGGCTTGGTTGTTTGCGAATGTCCATTCATCAATTTCATCACTCATCCCCATCTTCACAAATTAGCCAAGAGGCACAAAACGCGAAGCAAAATAAACTAAATCAATCAATCAATCTTTCGTGCACTCGTTCGACTGTGAACTGGGACGCCCACCCCCCGTGCCCCACTATGATGCCATCTCTGGTTCCGACCCACATAGACCACCTTTCGTCATAATTATACATTTTGCACGTGACGTGATATTGTTATATTGGCTGCGTCGCCCCACTTTCTCTTATCTCCCCAGCTACTTCTTCATAGCGCAATGCTAGACGTGAAATTGACATAACATTGTCGTCAGGGAATTCTTTACTTTCGATTTCATACCACCATCGGCGATTCCGCCGGATCGAGATGTTGAAAACTAAGAATAAGTTGTCATCAATTTAGAGTTAACGATAATAGCAGTGGTCCCACCCCTTTGACAAATAACATTACCCTAGAAGGCACTTTATCCAGCCATCGTAAATCTAGCTCCACGAGAGTCAGTTTTAACTCAATTTAAGGTGAAATTTAGTTCTTTTATGCCCATCAGGTTTGGCAACACTGCCAGGAGGCAAGGAAAAAAGCTTTGATCATATGGGAGTATGATTTGATTAATTCTCTTGTGAATATAAAACTTCCGATGGAATAGAAAGAGATGTCAACGGGAAGAGGGCAGTTTGAAGATGAATTTCACCAGCGGAAAAGTCGAAACTTCCATTTGATTAGCCGCAACTTGATGTTGAAGTTGATTCCCCATAAGGAATACATGGGATTCCGAAAATTATTATTCAGCATATTTTTTCAAACATCGTGTCCAGCTTAATAATCAACATAACAAAATGTTTGCACTTGCAACATGGAGAGAAATTCATACTCTTGGATACACCCAGGGTTTGTTTAGTAGCAGTGTCCATTCAGGCGATTCTGAAATAAATGCACTTGTGGTGCGTAATTGTATCTCCTCGCCTTAATCATAGTCCTGGTATAATGCATGACGTTTAAAACGCAACGTTAGATAGACCTGAATGCTCTAATTTTATTGTTGTACGTAACAGCTGTGCATCGGCGCACTGCAGCGATTTTTCTATCTGCTCCATTAGCAACACTGCTTCTTGAGTTGTGTCGCGCATCGCACGGCAGAAATATATGTGTTGGGCTCTAATGACTCTCCATCCAGGTGGTGACGTCATTTCCTTAGCCCCGTATCCCACACTGTGACATTTCTCCCGCTGGGGTCGGAACTCCTTAGGGTCAACGAAAACTTTTATCTTTTCTTTTCAAAACGACGCTCTCGTGAAGGGCAAGTATCAATCAATTCGGAGAGATAAGGAGAAGTCATTTCTTGGTTGCTTTCGCCATTTCCCCTTAGTTGCAGCCTGCCGCAGTGTTTCCAACCCTGGGGTCATTATTTCTCTTCACCGGTCATTTCCTCATCGTAAGGTATTTGCACCAAGTATTCGAGTAAGCGTAGGGATATATGATAAAGGAACGCAAGTATGTCGACGGAATCTTATACTTGACATAAAATTTCCCTTTGAGGGAAATGTTCTGCCCGAAATATCCGTCCATGCAGGAAAATTTCCCACCAAAATTTCCCTCCACGCATGAAAATTTCCCTTAAGTTGGCAACGCAGCACTGGCTTGAAAAAGTGGAAAGGCTATAAGTTGAGACATTAACGCCTTTTTCCTTCGTGTCTCGCTTTTTTTCAAGATAAGGCTGAGAAGAAGCAATATTCGAGCGACACTCGCGTTAGAGAATAAGGAAGACGAGATCGCAGATTCTCATTTAGCGGTGAAAATGCTGCCTTGAAGATTGCGCAGCGGTTTGGAGAGTTAAAAGCGCCATCCAAGTTCCGTTTTGTTGATGACAACCTCGTTTGGACCATGCGCACTTTACTTTCCGAGGAAGCGTCATTAACGACCAGTGTTTGGAGGTAACTAACTATACTGCGTGGCACGAAAATGTGAACCTCATAGTCACGCCTAGGCAGGATTCAGTAAGGTAATTTTACACTGTAAAAGTAACTCACAGTTTCTTTTCAAGTGCCAGTAACTGTAAAAGTAACTCACACTTTCTTTTCAAGTGGCAGTAACTGTAAAAGTAACTCACACTTTCTTTTCGAGTGGCAGTAACTGTAAAAGTAACTCACAGTTTATTTTCAAGTGGCAGTAACTGTAAAAGTAACTCACAGTTTATTTTCAAGTGGCAGTAACTGTAAAAGTAACTCTCACTTTCTTTTCAAGTGGCAGTAACTGTAAAAGTAACTCACGCTTTCTTTTCAAGTGGCAGTAACTGTAAAAGTAACTCTCAGTTTATTTTCAAGTGGCAGTAACTGTAAAAGTAACTCAGTTTCTTTTCAAGTGGCAGTACCTGTAAAAGTAACTCACACTTTCTTTTCAAGTGGCAGTACCTGTAAAAGTAACTCACAGTTTCTTTTCAAGTGGCAGTATCTGTAAAAGTAACTCACAGTTTCTTTTCAAGTGCCAGTAACTGTAAAAGTAACTCACAGTTTCTTTTCAAGTGCCAGTAACTGTAAAAGTAACTCACAGTTCCTTTTCAAGTGCCAGTAACTGTAAAAGTAACTCACAGTTCCTTTTCATGTACCAGCAACTGTAAAAGTAACTCACAGTTCCTTTTCATGTACCAGCAACTGTAAAGTAACTCACAGTTCCTTTTCATGTACCAGCAACTGTAAAGTAACTCACACTTTCTTTTCAAGTGGCAGTAACTGTAAAGTAACTCACACTTTCTTTTCAAGTGGCAGTAACTGTAAAAGTACTCCCAGTTCCTTTTCATGTACCAGTAACTGTAAAAGTAACTCACAGTTCCTTTTCATGTACCAGGAACTGTAAAAGTAACTCACAGTTCCTTTCACATACCAGCAACTGTAAAAGTATCTCGCAGTTCTTTTTCAAGTGCCAGTAACTGTAAAAGTAACTTACAGTTCCTTTTCAAATGCCATTAACTGTAAAAATAACCGAGTTACTTTTCAAATATCAGTAACTGTAAAATTAACTTACTTTTCAAGTAGCAATAACTGTATCCGAGTTGCGTCTTGAAATGAACAATTGGAACTCAAATTACTTTTTTGAACCAAGTAACTGTAACAGAAACAGTGTTACCGTTAAAAAGTAACGACATCATGGAAAAATGAGTTGAGCATCGAAACATGCAGGAAATATTTTGATTATAATATAGGATTTATATAACAAGTTCGCTGGGCTGTTGTAAGTTCCATAAATGCTCACTAGATGGCTCATTCCTAACACATGACGTTCTAGAACAATCTATTCTCCATTCTTGCGTTCCTTCTCATTCTTATTCTTCAAACATAGTAATAATATTTTTTTTATATTTTCATTCCTTATACTCATGAGTATCAAAAGTGAAATGATACACAAATTGAGTAAATAGTTCTAGATATTCTATACATTCACACATATTTCTTATTCAGATTTTTGATAAAACATAGTTGCACGATCTACTAGAACTTAATATTCAAACAATACGTAATAAATTAAGTACTAATTCGTTTTCACAATGCAGTCAATAGCCCTGCAGCATAAGAACGAACATTTTCATAACAAATAACTAAATATGAAACCAACCCTAAGCCAGGCTGATTTAAATCGGGTGATTTCTCTTTTTTTAAAAGTCACTGTGATTTAAATCACATTAAAGAAATAATTCATAGATTAATGTACACACGGAATTCGTAGATACCAGAATCAGTTCAGGTAAAAGTACATGAATCTCGTAATCATTCAATGTTGTTTATTATAACCTGACAAGTTAAGTCGCTGGGGAGCACTTCCTATTACGTCATCCTCCCCACCACTCTTCTACGTACTGGTCTGGCCTTGAGAGTACCAGTAGTACCAACTCAGCAAAATTAAGCTAAAACAAAAATGACAAACTATTTTTACTGTGTAGAGTGACGGTGCCAGCTCATATTATATCAGTTTAACAGTGGTTCATTTCATTTAATCCGGTCTTTGAAAATGCGTGCAGTTCGTGGATCGTAAACTGTAGTATTACGCATGCGCGTTAAGGTTTATAACGAAGAGAAACTACAGGGCAAATGACTTCACTTTCTGAATGCGACATCGAGCCGTGGGCTTTTTTTTTTTTTAAAAAAAAAAGCCGAGTGGGAAGGGAGTTATTTTGTTTATCGTACAACAATCACAATCACACGCTTGCCTGTGTTCTTTTTAAAAGCATTGAAATGTTCTTGCTCTTTACTCTTGGCTGCATATTTTTGAAATGCAAGAATCAAATCATGTCGGGTTCAACGAAATCCACAATCTGCTCTGGAAAGCCCCTTAGAGGACAGGCCAGATAAATTGTTTACAATGTTGCAACATATTTGAGAAATCAGAAGGAGTTACATAAACTTATGTATAATGCTGCCGAGTCCACAAGCGTCGCCACGGGACTATCTAAATGGATAGTTTTTCAAGTTTTAAAGGAAGGAATAGAGTCGTTGGCGAAAGGTGAGCTCAATTTCTGTACTCCGACAGGTAGAAAACATCCCAGGAAAAGCAAATACAAATTTCGTTCAAAATCCTCAGACCATTCCGTTCCCTCCAGGTTGCAACACTGCGAACCAACGTCGCCGCGGAGAAGGAAGTGGGGAAATGTGGTGTGAGGTGCGCAACAGCTATTTGCAGCGTCTTGTTTCTAAACTTGTCAAGTTAGGTTCTAAGAAAGGAAACAAGATATATATATGTACTGATTTCGTGAAGCTCATACGAAAGGAAGTGTAATATGTAAACTCTAAACACAATTAAACTTATCTTGATTTAAAATTTACTGATTTTTATAGACAAAAGTAACACACAATTTGTGTTGAAAAATATACAAAATACTAATCATGTTAAACCGTAAATAGTGTCATTATCATTAAGCTGTAAATAAACATGGCAGCTGATATGTTGCAAACTAGCGTTTAAAAAAATCGCCAAAATTCAGCTACAAAGATTATTAAAATTTTTTAAAGTTACAATTATATAGTAAATATAATTATATAGTTCTATTAAGACTCTCAACAAACATTCCCTATATCCTGTCCCAGCTAACTGTGGAGCAAGGCTGCGCATAGCGTCATATAAGCGAAGGAAATCTATTGGTCAGAGCGAAGCAGTTGACGCTGAGAGAAGACTGGTAAGTGCAGTCGTTTTCCCCCACTCCACGCAATTCCGTTCCTCTTACGTGTTCATTGATGTAGCCGTCTCGCGTCGCTACTTGCGCAGAGACTTGTTTTAGTTTGCCTGCTCCACAGTTAGCTGGGAAAGAGTATACTAGGTTCATATATATATATATATATATATATATATATATATATATATATATATATATATATATATATATATATATATATACACACGGTATCAGAAACAGAAAAATGTATATTTACATATAATATTTTATTTGCTTTAATTAAGCTGTTCAAATATTTTTCTGGACGTTTACCAGAAATAGTCTTTCTACAAGAAAGATACATATCTATATGTACGGTGCCAAAAGATTTAATTGAAGCATGTTTTTTTAAAAAAATAACAAAATTGGCTTAAATAAAAAAAATATTATTGTAATAAAAAATATGATTTTTATTCACCCTGCTACAGAGTTACAGGCCTGTTATTGAAATTGAATTATTCAAATGGTATTAAACAGTGGCGGCGATTAGGGGGCAGGTGCCCCCACTTTTCGCCACTTTTCCCCCCGTAATATGCTAAACTGTATTTCCTCTCCCCCTTAGTTTTGGCACCTTGCCCCTCCCCCCGGTTTTGGAACCCAATCGCCGTCACTGGTATTAAAAGAGCACCAGTCTGTGTTAACTGATGCACATCACAATGGGCGGCAGAATATTTTCATTCTGGTAATCAAAATCTTCAATTTGCGGATAGCGCTAGCGCCATGTGGTTTCAGCTGGAAATTTCAAGAGTTGAAAGCGCGGGAACAGTAACAGGTTAGACCAGGCTGTGTTTTCTGTGACTGCAATTACTTCTGGCTACTGTATTCGTCAAAGCTCACACCAGCCTCCACAGCCAGGGATCCTGGGTTCAAATCCTGCTTAAGACATGAACATTTCACAATATTTGTCCATTCGTTGGCCTACTTGCTACCGGGTTTGAACCCAGGCGCCTTCCACCACGGAACCACGTAAGGTTCCTCTCAAAACGGTTCCCTGGGGAACCTATCCGAGGTCATGGGTATGTTTGTATTAATCTCCAACAAATATATAGATTAATTGTTTCTGGTTTCTTTGTGATTTTTGAGTTTGTGTATTAAGTCCACTTTGTGCACAGAATGGCTAATCGGGACTGGACCTATAGTTTAAAGTGGGACCCGAACCAACCACTACGTATCTCCACTGGGCATCGAACCTGGACCCCTTTATTAGAAGGCGACGACGTTACCACTACGCCATCGAGGAGGCCCAGTTTCTGCTTTTTGAATTAATCTCCAAGAAGTGTAATTTATTCAATTTACGTAATATTCTCTTTTCACTTCTGCTATTTTAAAACCGTCAGCCAATTACGCTCATCCCTGTAAAACAAATCCTCTGCCCAAGTATTGACTCGAGAGGGTTCGGCCAATGAACGCCTGACAGGGGTAGTGAGTGCATGGAGGGGAAACGCGGCTGCAGCTCCCAGCTGTTTGCAACAGCGCGCACTCCACTCGCGTTCTTCCCTTTTCTACCGTTATGCGCAGCGTTTCTCCCCAGACTGCAGCATTTCAGTCATAGAATAAATGTTCAGGAAAATGCCTCACTCATAAATGGGTCTAGGAGTTGGCAACACTGCGAAGCACCAAATTGCATGCAGGTCTCCGATCTTCAACCCATGACGAAGATTGAGGAGCTGCATTGGGAAAGAGACTGGTGAGATTGCAAGGTAGGCAGAAGGAAATATATGACCTCAAGAATAAATACATATAAAAAGGCAGGAAGTTTTCTGGTGCCCCACGAGAGAGAGAGAGAGAGAGAGAGAGAGAGAGATGGATAAAAACTTCTGTTGAAATATTGACCGCGGCTGTCATGAGTGAAGCCGAACCCAACTACCGGCAACAAATTGATAATTTATTAAGGAAGGGAGCAAGAGGCGAGCTGTTTACCGAGACCTGTTCAACGAGAGTGGATGGTTTTGCGGTATAAACGCTCAGTTTACAATCAATAGTCTTTAGGTAGAACATTGGAGGCCTTTTTAAATAGGTTTAGTGGTCGTTGTTGAAATTCAGGATAGCACGTTATCCTCAAACTTATGTTAACGCTTTTTGTAACTTTTGCCTGCTTGTGATGACGTCAATCTATATTGACCTACCTTAAGATATTTATCTTGAAACATTATCGACTGCTGAAAGGCGATGATCTTTCATTCTTTAAAATACATATTTTAAAATCTGCAAATTGCTATTGTTAATAATCAAGGAGTTAATGTACTATGTATATAAACAAATTACTATAAACGTACACATTATGGATAATAAACCTTTTCCTGCTCCCACAAAAATAGGCAATAATTAGGCTGGAGAGTTCAATGAACCAACCGATCTCTGACTACGCACTGCTAATGATCATGCTGGAAAGGTTATACGAACTAACCGATCACTCTTCACTGATTGATCATAATATAAACGTACACATTATTTTGGAATGTCATATTTATAGAACCAAACGAGATTCTTTGTAAAAAAGAATATCAAATTTATAGTCCCTTTTCCACAACAAATGTCATTTAGTCATTTTACAGACCAGATATTTCTATTAGCTGCATTAGACTTGCAAAACGATCGTCACCAGCCTCGATGTTCAGATGTCTTTTCAGAGTTCTTAGAAATCATGTTATAGGAGCGTAAAAGGTGCCATCTCGTGGCTATGAAATGAAACAGACGCCACAGGAGCTGTAATAGAGATCCTGACAAGCATTGAACCAGAGTCCAAGCAGGTACGTAATCAAAATATTGAGTTATCGAGCTACGTGACAGGAAACATGAAACCAGATGCTCGTCGACACTGGATGAAGACAGCGAGAACGACTAACAAAGTGGCCTACGTTGTCAAAGTGTAATAGATAAATTCCGTGATAAAAATAAAATGCGAGTGTAGATGATGATCACTATGACGGGAAAACTAGATTCGCCCTCTACAAACTACTGGATCATGGAGGGCCGTATTATAATAGCATTTTCTATATTTTCCATTAATACATTATACTGTTAATTATTTAATATTTTTAATTACTATATTTATCATGTGATATCATGGGCGTTGGGAGGTAGGTTCACCTCCGAGGTCCGTGAAGATTGGCATCGATCATTTCAAGTTATAAAGAACAGAGAGCTTGTCGTTTTTATTGTTAGTAACAGAAAAAGTTCAGTAAATAAGTGTTCGAAGAGAATAGCCAAAGTAATAAATGCTTTAGAACGAAAACATTTAGTTAAAAATACAGGTGTCACGTTGTTTCCACATTAAAAAAAAGAACGTTTCTCCTAACTTTTAAAGGTAGTTCTTGAACTAAATTTGTAGACGTTAATAACAAAATAGATTACTATGGATTTAATTACAGTAACGAAAAAACGCAAGAGTATAATGAAAAATTGTTGTGCTGGATATTCACTCATCTGGCTAATAGAGTGGGAAAATCTCCCCAATAATAATAATAAGTCATAATGAAACAAAAAAAATTGGTTATTATTATTTATACTATTCAAGTTTCATAAATGGCTTCGACCCTCCTACAAAAATGTGTGACGAAGCCCATGTGCAGTAACGGAGATTGATTGCCAAAGCTGGGAGGAGGGGAAGGGGCAGCATTAAGAGGCTGTAGTGTGGGGTGAGCAACTGCCTCCTCCCCCCAAATCCCCGCCATTGCCCATGTGTGATCTGTAACAGAACACCAATCTCACAGAGGATTAGGGGCCTCCCGATGGCTCAGTGTAGCGTCGTCGCCTTGTAATCAAGGGGTACCTGGTTCGATACACGGTGGAGGCCTCATAGTGGTTCGGATCCCACTTTAAACTTTAGGTCCAGTCCCGATTAGCATTACTGTTGCGCATAAAGTGGACTTAAAACACCAACTCAATCAATCAATCAAAAACCCACAAAGAATTATACTACGCACAGAATCCAAAAGTGTCAATTGACACATATTTTGATTCCAATAACACATTGACGTGCATGAACTGCAAATGATGCGCTGTTTGGTGTGTCAAAATACACACAGAAATGCATAAAAGGGCACTTTTATCAGCTGGTGTTCCATGTGATGTACTATAAATTAGGGATGGCCAAACGGATGCGGATCAGAAAAAATCCGGATCCATTCGGATCCGGATCCGGGTCTGAAAGTTTCGGATCTGGATCCGGATCCGAGAGTTTCGTATCTCAATCCCATTATAATATTACTATACCTTAAAAGGTATTATGATCTTCGATTACAAAGAAATTTTTCATTAGTTAGTCCTACAAGAATTTTTTTCAAGTGTCCTAAAATACTTTGCTACGCATCGGCTAACACACTCGTGCACAAAAATAATCTTACTTGTTTAACATAAAATGTCAGAGGTGATTTTGTAAATGCCATTGAAACGAATATGTATTCATTCGAATGTATTGGAAATGAAAACACACATAAATGTGAGACATTTCATTCCAGGATGAAACTTTTAACACATATAACAAGATAGAAATGTTATACAAAAATTATGCAATTGTTCTACAGTTACAGTTTTACAAATTAAAATAAAACATTATAATATATGCAGTGTTATATAATTACAAAGTGTAAGACTAACAAGGGAGGTTATCTAAGTGTTCCCCTCCGATTTCCATGAAACTTGGCAGGTGTGTGTATAAACGGGCCCAAAGGAAGAAATAAGTTTTGTTTTTTTTGTTTCAGCTAAAAAACGGTTTTAGGGGGGCAAAACCCCCTCAAATGTCAAGATGAGGACAAATTGAAGTAAGTATCTGACCCCTGTGTCCCCCTCCGATTTCCATGATACTTGGCAGGTGTGTGTATAAACGGGCCCAAAGGAAGAAATACGTGTTTTTTTTTGTTTCAGCTAAAAACTGTTTTAGGGGGCAAAATTCCTTCAAATGTCGAGATGAGGACAAATTGACGTGGGGATCATCTGACCCCTGTGTCCCCCTCCGATTCCCACGAAATTTGACAGGTGTATAGGGAGGCCCTATGCCCCCTGTTTCTTCCTATGCCATATTTACGTGGTTTCGGGGTCAGATCCCCACTTCAATTTCTCCTCATCTTGACATTTGAGGGGGGGGGGCTCTATACACCTGTCAAGTGTGATGGAAATCGGAGGGGGAGACTTAGACCTCCCTTGTAAGTGTATTAATTAATTACAAATCGCGCACACACACTATATCCCTTAACAGGAAGTATGTGTCTGACAGACACGCATGGTTTTTCTTTTCGTTGTGCTGGCAACCCTGTATGTTTCTGTGAAGCGAGCTCCTCAATACCTTCATAATTTTTTTTTCTTAGTTTGGTGGTGTGATTCATTGTTGTCGGTCGCGCTTGTGTGTTAGCTGATAAGACCTTTTTTGTAACCTACCGTGTCTGAGAGGTTCCAATAACATAAGTTTTTTTGCGTGTCCCGTGGACACATACTTCCAGTAGTGTAGTTTTCTTACACACAAGTATTATTGATGTTGATGATTAGAACTTAGTTATAATGGAGGAAGGACCTTCTACATCTAGGAAAAGGAAACTAAGCGATGTAGCTAAACTGGGTGAACCCAATTTTTGCGCCAAGGTTTTAAAAATGTGGGAAGAAGTGGAAGAAGAAGATGGGCTAGAAGAGGAGATGGAAGATCTATTTTCTGATGATGATTCCGATGTGGACCCCACGTTCATTCCTGATACATATGGTTCTTCCACTGATGATGAAGATTGTCGTAATTTCGAAGCTAGTATTTCGTCTGTAAGTTGCAGGACAAATAAAGAGAATGACGTTCCAGCTTTCTTTCAAGGTAAGGAAGGATATTCTTGGGAATCTAAAGAACCAACAAAGACTAGACGTGTTCCTCGTCAAAATATAATACGAGGAATTCCAGGCTTGACAAAGATTGTTAGAAATTTAGGTGAAAATCCTCAAATGGAAGATATTTGCTCTCTAATTTTTGATGACGACATTATTGATCATATTCTGTTGTGGACAAATGTAAAATTAGAGAAAACAAGAATTAAAGTCAAAGAGCATCAAAAGAGCAATTACAGACCAACTCATAAGTGTGAAATAAAGGCACTTTTAGCTCTTTTTTATGCTTACATCAATTTGTAAGTCTGGACATGAGGATATGGTTTTCCTATTTTCTACTGATTCTATGGGTAGACCCATATTTAGATCAGTTATGTCAGTGAAGCGTTTCTAAATTTTGTTACTCTGCCTCTGATTTGACGACTCCGAAACAAGAGAAACACGGAAGGAGACAAGCAAAGTTGCATTTTCATAAAAAAAGAAAAGTTTTTCTCAATAATAGTTATTTTTTCTTACGTAGCACTTGCGTTGTGTATGTATTTTGAAATAAATTTTATAATATTAGATTATAAGAATAAATCTATGTAATACTTTGCAAGGAAACAAAAGTTTCGGCGTTCCGTGTCTGCGAGACACATACTTCCAATTATGTAATAAAAAATCATACTTCCTGTTAAGGGTTAAATATGTGTGTCTGTATGTATATTATATATATATATATATATATATATTGTAACGTGTAGCAGTGTTCACGTTACAAGGATGTATATAAACTTAATATTTTCCTTTGTTTGGTATTTATAATTTTTGGGTGTTAATGGTTAATTACCAAGAAAAGTGGAACCCACCTCGTATATAGAGTATACATCCAGATGTTAAATATAAGTTCAAAGAGTTTGTTTCTTTCTGCCAGCAAGCTGAGCTGGAATTTCATTATCGGGGACAACAATGCGAGAAAGCAATCGCTATTGTGTAGAAGCCAGGCAGACTCAACTTTATGTAAACGTTGAAACCGGGGAAAAGACGAAAGATTAGGCTGTCTTCCCCACGCTATATCAGTCGTGTCTCTTGTCGGACAATAATTTAACTAATATCATATTAATCTCTGATTTTTTTACTGCAAGACGGTGCAATCAGAATTTAGTTATGTTAAGGTAAACGAAAGTTATGCCCGCGCAAGACAAAACCTGTATTTAAAGAAATTTTGCTTAACATTTTAACGTTGTAAACTTTCTTTCTTTTCTTTGTTGTCTTTTCGCGTGGCCGTTGCAGGGAGAGAGGGGAGTTGGAAGAAGCCATACTCCCTAGTCAAATTAAATGCCGAGTGTAACAATGAAAATTATATTGTATATTTAATATTCACAAAAGGTTAAAAATAGTAATTTCTGCATGTAGCTAATTATGTTCCTCATTGATATTTCATTAATATGTATTTTATTGTAATGTAAAATTGATGTTAAGATAAAAGTTGGTAAATCCTTCACGGCACCGAGAATTCCTATATAAGCAGCGAAGCTCGTTGGCCCGTGGCCTTTTGTATTCGAACTCCAGATAAATACGGAACTCGTATTACCGTCTTTTCTTTTCACACCCGTATTTCTGCGTTTACTTCCACGTCGCTACTAGGAATTAGTTTATTCTGGATTATCGTTAGGACAATTACTTAGTTCTTCTGGTCAGAAGGCTTATGTTCTCTCGGTTCTATGCTCCTGGTCAGGAGATATAATTGAGAGGATTGTGATTGTCGTAGGATACACCAGAATTCGGGATCGGTCGATAGACTGTTAGTAGTCAACGTTTGTGTCCCTGGTCAGGGAACACCTTTTCTTACTCTGTGGTCACGGATTAATTTTCAGTTCTCTGGTCAGAGGCTGAAAAGAGAAAAGGAAGTTGGATACTTAACTGAATATCGACAGAACCTAGTGGGAAAAAGGATTGTCGATTGCTTATAGAATCTTGGTCAAGATCTATAAGTACATTGAGAACCTTTGACCTAGAATTACGAGGGACCTTACATCGAGGATTGAAGAAGCCGGAATAACCCGAACCTTGAGCCGAGGAGACTCAAGCCCCGAAGAGATACTGAGCGTGAAGCCGAGGCTCAATAGACCCATCGAACCAAGTACGATCCAGGGCGGACCGTTACAATATATATATATATTAACAGGTAACAATATGTTATAAGCACATTCTTACTTTCCAAAGAAGCGCATGTGGGATGGCAAAACGGATCCGGATCCGAAAATTCAGGATCCGGATCCAAAAGTACCGGATCCGCATCCGAAAGTACCGAATCCGGATCCGAAAAATTTTTGGATCCGGAAGCATCCGGATTTCGGATCCGCGAGGATCCGGATCTGGCCATCCCTACTATAAATGCATCAATTGTGAAGATGAGAAGATCATTTCAAAGATAACATTTCATTTTTAATGCATCAATTGACACAGTTAAATACGTATTTTTTTAACTTTGAAATGATCTTCTCATCTTCACAATTGATGCATTTATAGAACATCACATGGAACACCAGCTGATAAAAGTGCCCTTTTATGCATTTCTGTGTGTATTTTGACACACCAAACACATCATTTGCAGTTTATGCACGTTAATGTGTTATGGGAGTCAAAATATATGTCATTTGACACTTTTGGATTCTGTGTGTAGTCGTTAGTCCAGACGCCAGAGCATCGTTAGCTTGCAAAATGCAGTCCAGGGTGGAAGAGAGGATATTTTGTTCTAAATGTATTCTGGTTTTCCATAACACGTTAAGCATAACTGTGAAACGGTACGTACTTTGCAAACCCACCTCTAACATGTTCTCATCAATAACGGGCGATAGTCAGAACGCATATCGTGATACAACTGGGATAATTTAATTAAAACTTCATACTTTCGCGTCTGATGTCTTTGTAACACGAAGCTAGGTGTAGAGAAACAAAACAGCTCGTCTGTCGAAATTTCTGTAGACTCGCGCGCAACCTCCCGCGGGGCATTTGATCTGTTAACAAATGCAGCCTGTCATGTTCAGCTCCCGTTCTCTCCCAGAATCCAGTTCGGCTTAATCTCCGCTACACGGACGCCGCCAACGTGAATGAGTCTCCTCTCCCCCGCCAGGCACGTGTAGGGTTCGTCGAACGATTACAAATGACTCGCGTTACATATCACATGCGATTGCAGGACAAACAAATGCTTATTTGCTGCGTGTTACGAGGACAAACAGGGCCATTAACATTAGAAATGTAGTCCTGGACACTGTGCAAATTAAACTTATGCTGTGGGAAGGGGAGGGGAGTGGTTAGTGGATCAAATGCAAAGTTACTGATTGACACATATTTAGCAATAATATTCACCAGTGGCGGCGATTGTGTACCAAAACCGGGGGTGGGGGCAAAAGTGGCGAAAACTGGGGGGGCAACTGCCCCTCTCGCCCCCCCTTAATCGCCGCCACTGATATTCACTGATGTTTGAATTGAACGTACAGTCACCAGCAATAAAAATGACACACCTAGATCTTGATTCATTGAATCATTGTTTTAAGTCCACTTTATGCACAGAAAGGCTAATCGGGACTGGACCTACAGTTTAAAGTGGGATCAGAACCACTAGTGCTTCCACCGTGTATTGGACCCGGCGACGAATCTATGGCCTTTCCCAACTAACTGTAGAGCAGGGCTGCGGATATCGGCAGAGGAGGAAGAGGAAAATCGAGTGGTGAAAGCGCAGTGTTGCCAACCCTACGGTCCAGACCTTAGTCCGTGCGCTGAATGCACGGCTTGTCAACATTTGCTCTTGCAGTTTTATCCCTAATATTTCCCTAAGAAATTCTTAAACCAATCGTACGGACCTGGAGACAAAAATACGGTCCGTTTGCCATGTGCGTTCGGTATTATCCTTTTCAAAAGTTTGCAACGCCGCATTGGAAATCGCGTAACTTCCGTCGCCCATTACGCAATCCCTTTTCACTCACTGTTCATTGGTGGAGCAGTCTCGCGTCACTACTTGCGCAGAGACTTGTTCCCGTTCGCCTTGTCTACAGTTAGTTGGCACGGAATTTAGATCCTGAACTAAAGTGTAAATCACCAACCCTGAGACCTTCTGTAAACAAACGGTCTCACCGATTCGATGTAGCACTCCGCGTCAGCTGATTCATGACCGCAATCATCTGCTGTTACTCTCATAGTTTGCTGCACCTATTCATTTCATATAAGAGCCTCTGAATGTGAGAACCCGCTCTCAAAACATTAGACGAATATGCAGCCGCATACATTGTTACTCTCCCGGTCATTTTCTTTTTCATAACCCTTAAAACTGTCCCCTCTCGCCCCCCCTAATCGCCGCACTGCACTGGGATACCAACTTAACCACTTCATTTACTGATTTCTCACGATACCACTGACAGAACGTTACATAAATATTGAGTAGAATCTGTTTCTCACCCCTTTTCAAAGGCTGTCCTTGCTGGTGTTTTGAAAACAAGTTCGGAGAACACGGAGACCTTCCCGCACGCATAGAACTCGGCATGTTATTTTTCTAAGGATAAGTCAGGCAATATTACTAAGTTGCACTACTTCCTTGCTGTTCACATGATTATTTTTAGAAAATAACCAAATGTTATAAAATATCATTATGTACACAAATCTCTAAGCTCATTGAAAGTTACAATGCATATTACTACAAAATGTTCACACTTATCTTGCCTTGCCATGTCACCAAGTTATTTTACGAAGTGCACTATATTTGGAGGAACAAAAATCGTTATTAGGATGCTTGTCAAAGTTTCCAACCGCAATAAATTTACGAACTTTCTTTGTCTTGTTTTGATCATCATCATCAATATATTTATTGGACTTACAGCAATGCATATGGCTGTTTATGCCCATTATATATTTTATTTACATAAGATACAATTTACATAAAATCTACAAACAAATTTCAAATACACTCCTATCTATATCATCCTTAGAAATATACATTACCATGTTATATCATTTTGTCTAAAAAAAATGCAAGTAAAATATATTCAATTCACATGCAAGAAAGAAGCCAAATTTATGGGAAAATTTTTACTGGTGCAAAGAGTTAACCATAAAGGTGAAGCAATAAGTAAAAAAAGAAAGAGCATTGGGTTTAAAGTGAGATGTCATTTGCGGCAGCGTATTCCACACTACAAATTGGCCGTTGTTTTACCTTACGTAATGAATCCTGTAACAACGCTGGATTTTCGTGCGGATTATTTTACTTCTGAGTTTGCAATGCTTTCTGCATGCAGGTGGTTTTGTTTACAGAAGGTCTCAGGGTTTGTGATTTGAACTTTACCCTTCAAGGTGTTAGGGGTGTTGCCTATCTCTACGGCGTTGGTAGAGCTTGCCATTCAAATTTTTCTATTAAAATCCACTTATCGCCGTAGTTTTATAACACACAACGCCTTGCAGTGAAACAAGCATTACAGGATGTACTCGTCCCATTTATATTACAGGTGACTACATACCACTGGCGTTTTCTCTGGGTGTGCAAGTCGTGTGTTAACGCCCAGGAAAGTGGGATGTAAGGGGGGCGACCTTCTGGTAAAGCGCAGATAACTCGATCTCACTTCCACGTAGTAAACCACGTTGCATGCCAACGAGGCTCTGGCGTTTGTACCTGCGGTCAGCATAAACCTCCGTAGGGCTGTGTTGCCCTTGTGTGTGCTGAATGCCCTTTACAGCCTCAGCTTTTAATAGGTAAGGGTATTTCAGTCCTCAGAGATAGTATAGTTTTAGCTCGTGTTAAGCAATGAATAGGTGAATTTGTTTTAAAAACTGAGTAAGCTTTTACCAGATATATTTTATTTTATTGTTAGAGGTCTGTTTTAGTTAAGAGAAATATCCCTGTATTGTGTAACGGGCAAATATAGCCTAAGTTCGATATCAACTTCAATCAATCAACGCCCAGAATGAAATAAAGAAGAAATATTTTTTCTTTTTATAAATATACAGGGTGATTACTGAGGATGGACGATACAACTGCCAGTAGTAATTCTGATGCCGACAAGACGAATAACTCTCCAAGTTCTTTTGTACACACTTCACAAATACTATAGAGCAGATATCTAACGGATACTGCATTTTGTACCACACGCATGTTAGCATACTACTTTCGATCAGTGCCACAGCTGCAGTCATACGGTTGCGAAGTTTCCGGAGATTAGAGGGGAGAGGAGGCTGGTTCAGAAATTCTGCTCGAAATCTTCGCTACACCGTCACAGCGGAAAAAGTTCTTGCGTATTCCGAAACAAAAAACGCCTACTCGCGTTTACTTAAGCCGCGTCCGAATCAGTAGCAGATGTCACCTAGAGCACCGTTCCATCCGGGGAATCAGCCAACCTCCGTTGTCCGAATTGGCAGCTTGACAGATGAACGCTTCAACTCGCTGTGGCTCTCCGCTTGTCTGTACAGTGGGTTAGAATATGACTGCCAATATTTAATGAATAGACAATGTAAAACTCAGTGATACTTGGTTATTTTATCGGTAACACTGAATGTAGAAGTAAATACAGAAATCACATGTTACATTATTAATATGAGTAGTAAATAGATGGAAATCATTGTGATGTTTGTTTGGCGTCTGCCTTCTGCTTCCGTACGGTGCCCCCAGAGCGCGGTGGGTGACGTTCGGGCTGACACCTGGCGGGAATATTAACAACCGTACTGCAAGGGGACATGTAGATTCGGACGACTTCGACGGCATACGAAAGCAACGGAAGAGAACGGGACGGAGCGCTTGCCAATCCAGACACGGCCTTAGCTCCATATTTGCTTCTACTGCCTCCTAGCGGTTACCCATGGTAACTTCGCTCGTGCAGTGTCGTACAAAAACTTGAAGGAGTTTGTCGTTCTATCGACATCAGAATCACCATCTGTCGCATAGTTCATCTGTGGTGAATTTCTTAAATCTTTTACAAACTTATAAATCACGATTTGTACTGTGATATTAGGATTTTGAAGGTTTTTCTTTAATTCTCAGTGTTTCGACCCGCACATTTTTGCTTACATGGCTGGTTACAGTCACACACTGCGCTTTGGCGCTACCTACCAGAAGGCAGTGTTCGCTATCGTATCTGGCCGGTACGACGGCATCTGTTGGCATTATTGAATACTAGAACTACTAGCTAGCAAAAAAAAAAAAAGCATTTGTTTGTTTGTTTTCACCCTGTACGATTGCTTACAATGCTTAAGTGTATGTCACGCTTCTGATTTTGGAAACTGCTTGGAAAGAAAAAGCAGTGAACTCCGGTCTAGACCAGAGTTGTAACAAGTCTAGGAATTTTAAATAAATTCTATTCCGGTCCAGGAGAGAAAATCAGCAAGCGTAAATGGGTTCTGGACCGTGAACAATTTTTTATCTGTAAAGTATTTAAATGCGTTCCAGGAACCTTTTTTCCCGATGAATTTAAATGCGTTCCAGGAACCTTTTTTCCGGATGAATTTAAATGCGTTCCAGGAACCTTTTTTCCGGATGAATTTAAATGCGTTCCAGGAACCTTTTTTCCGGATGAATTTAAATGCGTTCCAGGAACCTTTTTTCCCGATGAATTTAAATACGGTCCAGGAACCTTTTTTCCCGATGAATTTAAATGCGTTCCAGGAACCATTTTTCCGGATGAATTTAAATACGGTCCAGGAACCTTTTTTCCCGATGAATTTAAATGCGTTCCAGGAACCATTTTTCCGGATGAATTTAAATACGGTCCAGGAACCTTTTTCCCCGATGAATTTAAATGCGTTCCAGGAACCTTTTTTCCCGATGAATTTAAATACGGTTCAGGAACCTTTTTTCCCGATGAATTTAAATGCGTTCCAGGAACCTTTTTTCCCAATGAATTTAAATTCGGTCCAGGAACCTTTTTCCCCGATGAATTTAAATGCGTTCCAGGAACCTTTTTTCCCGATGAATTTAAATACGGTTCAGGAACCTTTTTTCCCGATGAATTTAAATGCGTTCCAGGAACCATTTTTCCGGATGAATTTAAATACGGTCCAGGAACCTTTTTTCCCGATGAATTTAAATGCGTTCCAGGAACCTTTTTTCCCGATGAATTTAAATGCGTTCCAGGAACCTTTTTTCCCGATGAATTTAAATGCGTTCCAGGAACCTTTTTTCCGGATGAATTTAAATGCGTTCCAGGAACCTTTTTTCCGGATGAATTTAAATGCGTTCCAGGAACCTTTTTTCCCGATGAATTTAAATACGGTCCAGGAACCTTTTTTCCCGATGAATTTAAATGCGTTCCAGGAACCATTTTTCCGGATGAATTTAAATACGGTCCAGGAACCTTTTTCCCCGATGAATTTAAATGCGTTCCAGGAACCTTTTTTCCCAATGAATTTAAATTCGGTCCAGGAACCTTTTTCCCCGATGAATTTAAATGCGTTCCAGGAACCTTTTTTCCCGATGAATTTAAATTCGGTCCAGGAACCTTTTTCCCCGATGAATTTAAATGCGTTCCAGGAACCATTTTTCCGGATGAATTTAAATTCGGTCCAGGAACCTTTTTCCCCGATGAATTTAAATGCGTTCCAGGAACCATTTTTCCGGATGAATTTAAATACGGTCCAGGAACCTTTTTCCCCGATGAATTTAAATGCGTTCCAGGAACCTTTTTTCCGGATGAATTTAAATTCGGTCCAGGAACCTTTTTCCCCGATGAATTTAAATGCGTTCCAGGAACCATTTTTCCGGATGAATTTAAATACGGTCAAGGAACCTTTTTCCCCGATGAATTTAAATGCGTTCCAGGAACCATTTTTCCGGATGAATTTAAATTCGGTCCAGGAACCTTTTTCCCCGATGAATTTAAATGCGTTCCAGGAACCATTTTTCCGGATGAATTTAAATACGGTCCAGGAACCTTTTTCCCCGATGAATTTAAATGCGTTCCAGGAACCATTTTTCCGGATGAATTTAAATTCGGTCCAGGAACCTTTTTCCCCGATGAATTTAAATGCGTTCCAGGAACCATTTTTCCGGATGAATTTAAATACGGTCCAGGAACCTTTTTCCCCGATGAATTTAAATGCGTTCCAGGAACCATTTTTCCGGATGAATTTAAATTCGGTCCAGGAACCTTTTTCCCCGATGAATTTAAATGCGTTCCAGGAACCTTTTTCCCCGATGAATTTAAATTCGGTCCAGGAACCTTTTTCCCCGATGAATTTAAATGCGTTCCAGGAACCATTTTTCCGGATGAATTTAAATTCGGTCCAGGAACCTTTTTCCCCGATGAATTTAAATGCGTTCCAGGAACCATTTTTCCGGATGAATTTAAATACGGTCCAGGAACCTTTTTCCCCGATGAATTTAAATGCGTTCCAGGAACCATTTTTCCGGATGAATTTAAATACGGTCCAGGAACCTTTTTCCCCGATGAATTTAAATGCGTTCCAGGAACCTTTTTCCCCGATGAATTTAAATTCGGTCCAGGAACCTTTTTCCCCGATGAATTTAAATGCGTTCCAGGAACCATTTTTCCGGATGAATTTAAATTCGGTCCAGGAACCTTTTTCCCCGATGAATTTAAATGCGTTCCAGGAACCTTTTTCCCCGATGAATTTAAATTCGGTCCAGGAACCTTTTTCCCCGATGAATTTAAATGCGTTCCAGGAACCATTTTTCCGGATGAATTTAAATTCGGTCCAGGAACCTTTTTCCCCGATGAATTTAAATGCGTTCCAGGAACCATTTTTCCGGATGAATTTAAATTCGGTCCAGGAACCTTTTTCCCCGATGAATTTAAATGCGTTCCAGGAACCTTTTTTCCCGATGAATTTAAATTCGGTCCAGGAACCTTTTTCCCCGATGAATTTAAATGCGTTCCAGGAACCTTTTTTCCCGATGAATTTAAATTCTGTCCAGGAACCTTTTGCCCCGATGAATTTAAATGCGTTCCAGGAACCATTTTTCCGGATGAATTTAAATTCGGTCCAGGAACCTTTTTCCCCGATGAATTTAAATGCGTTCCAGGAACCATTTTTCCGGATGAATTTAAATTCGGTCCAGGAACCTTTTTCCCCGATGAATTTAAATTCGGTCCAGGAACCTTTTTCCCCGATGAATTTAAATGCGTTCCAGGAACCTTTTTCCCCGATGAATTTAAATTCGGTCCAGGAACCTTTTTCCCCGATGAATTTAAATGCGTTCCAGAAACCATTTTTCAGGATGAATTTAAATTCGGTCCAGGAACCTTTTTCCCCGATGAATTTAAATGCGTTCCAGGAACCTTTTTCCCCGATGAATTTAAATTCGGTCCAGGAACCTTTTTCCCCGATGAATTTAAATGCGTTCCAGAAACCATTTTTCAGGATGAATTTAAATTCGGTCCAGGAACCTTTTTCCCCGATGAATTTAAATTCGGTCCAGGAACCTTTTTTCCCGATGAATTTAAATTCGGTCCAGGAACCTTTTTCCCCGATGAATTTAAATGCGTTCCAGGAACCTTTTTCCCCGATGAATTTAAATTCGGTCCAGGAACCTTTTTCCCCGATGAATTTAAATGCGTTCCAGAAACCATTTTTCAGGATGAATTTAAATTCGGTCCAGGAACCTTTTTCCCCGATGAATTTAAATGCGTTCCAGGAACCTTTTTCCCCGATGAATTTAAATTCGGTCCAGGAACCTTTTTCCCCGATGAATTTAAATGCGTTCCAGGAACCATTTTTCCGGATGAATTTAAATTCGGTCCAGGAACCTTTTTCCCCGATGAATTTAAATGCGTTCCAGGAACCATTTTTCCGGATGAATTTAAATTCGGTCCAGGAACCTTTTTCCCCGATGAATTTAAATGCGTTCCAGGAACCTTTTTTCCCGATGAATTTAAATTCGGTCCAGGAACCTTTTTCCCCGATGAATTTAAATGCGTTCCAGGAACCTTTTTTCCCGATGAATTTAAATTCGGTCCAGGAACCTTTTTCCCCGATGAATTTAAATGCGTTCCAGGAACCATTTTTCCGGATGAATTTAAATTCGGTCCAGGAACCATTTTCCCCCGATGAATTTAAATGCGTTCCAGGAACCATTTTTCCGGATGAATTTAAATTCGGTCCAGGAACCTTTTTCCCCGATGAATTTAAATGCGTTCCAGGAACCTTTTTTCCCGATGAATTTAAATTCGGTCCAGGAACCTTTTTCCCCGATGAATTTAAATGCGTTCCAGGAACCATTTTTCCGGATGAATTTAAATTCGGTCCAGGAACCTTTTTCCCCGATGAATTTAAATGCGTTCCAGGAACCATTTTTCCGGATGAATTTAAATACGGTCCAGGAACCTTTTTCCCCGATGAATTTAAATGCGTTCCAGGAACCATTTTTCCGGATGAATTTAAATACGGTCCAGGAACCTTTTTCCCCGATGAATTTAAATGCGTTCCAGGAACCATTTTTCCGGATGAATTTAAATTCGGTCCAGGAACCTTTTTCCCCGATGAATTTAAATGCGTTCCAGGAACCATTTTTCCGGATGAATTTAAATACGGTCCAGGAACCTTTTTCCCCGATGAATTTAAATGCGTTCCAGGAACCATTTTTCCGGATGAATTTAAATGCGTTCCAGGAACCTTTTTCCCCGATGAATTTAAATACGGTCCAGGAACCTTTTTCCCCGATGAATTTAAATTCGGTCCAGGAACCTTTCTTCAATGAAACAATACGCAACTTGGACCGAATTTAAACTATGCGAGAAAAAAGGTTCCGGTGTTACAGCGCAACAAATTAGAATTTCTGAGTTCCTGGAACTTTAACAACCCAGGTTTAGACAGGTACAAAATGATTACCGCGTCTCTCAAAGAGCTGTTGCGTCCCGAAGTTAATTCTCACAAATAATTATTTCATTACAGTAAGAATTTCAATAAACGCGTACAATTTTATGTATATTTGCAAAGATCCGTAGTTGAGGACTAAAAGTGGTGAACGTTGTAAGTGCCAAAAGCGAAAGTGTTGGGAAATCGCATCGTTCAGCACATCAGCCCGTACGAACATTCACACTAGTGCCTGTTTGCACACCCTTTGAACTACTTAGAGGGCTACCAACCACTTTTCACGTTTACCACATTATCAAGCATGGCACATTTCACAGTTTAACGTGGAAAACGGTGTTTGAATTATTTTGGCACTTACAGCGTTTACCAATTTTAGCCATCAGTTCATTATTAATAAGCACCGTATCGAGTATTTTGCAAAATTGTCACCCGGAGAGGGAAATCTGCTCACGAGGGGATGTTGAATATAAGCAACAAGTCAACGGGAAGTGGCAAATAATGCATTCAGCTTTGATCGACGCGTTTTCCTCCCCGAAGCGAACGCTAATTCGTTTGCGCGTTTACAACTCCACGGGCGAGCATTGGCTGCCAATCACTCACTTCTCTCCTGAAGGCCTCAAATCAAGTTTCACTCCGTAAGCATTCGGCAGGCAAATGTAGTTTTCTCTCGCTGCCTTCCCCCGAACGAAAGGTACGTTCCGAGAAATGTTCTTCTGGTTAGGAAAAAAGTTGGGGATGGGGTGTTAAGAATGTACGAGGCACGTCCGGAAAGTCGGTAATAAAAAAGAGCGAAAGATGTTAAAGCTCTTTACCAGTTTTACGGCAGGCGCCCTATATGCTGGCAAGGGAACGGGGATGCGACTAATCCAGCGCGATAAGAAACGCAGTAGCCTGTAGAACGAGGTGCACGTAGTAGTTCCTCCCCTCGACGTCGTAACTCGCGGCGCCACCGCTATATCCCCGCTCCCCACTTCCCTTGCCAGCATGTAGAGCGCCCGCCGTAAGAGTAGAAAAGACCTATATACTCTGTTCCAGCTGTGGAGCAGGCAAACGAAATCAAGTCTCTGCGCAAGTAGTGATGCGAGACGGTTCCACCAATGAACACGTGATAGAGAATGGGATTGCATGGAGGGCGAAAGCGACTTCAGTTACCAGCCTTCCCAGCAACGTGTACTGCTTCGCTCTGGCCAATAGAATTCCTTCGCTTCTCTGACGCTCTGCGCGGCTTTGCTC
The DNA here is from genome assembly GCF_977018435.1 of Lepisma saccharinum. Taxonomy (NCBI): domain Eukaryota; kingdom Metazoa; phylum Arthropoda; class Insecta; order Zygentoma; family Lepismatidae; genus Lepisma; species Lepisma saccharinum. The sequence goes on from NC_139248.1 coordinate 67,784,628, forward strand.
CACAGTTAGCTGGGACGGGGTATAGTTAAGCAAAACTTCTTTAATTTGACTGATTTGTTTTATTTTACTTTGCTTTTCTGCGACTTTTGGCTACATCGCGTTTCTGCTTATTTGGCTAATCTCGATCATGAATGAATGAGTATGGTTTGAACGAGGGACCTCCGGAGTTACGTTGACGACTCCTTCACGGAGGCCGAATAGAGTTACGTTAATATGATTAAAAATCATTATACGTATATTAATATTAATGTTACGGCTCGGAAGTTGAAGACTTATCAAAACAAGACCTAAAAATATAAAAAAGGACGTATAAATGTGATCCAAATTAATTAATAACATCAGTTTTAATTACATATTTAATGAATATGCACGGCACCTCCTTATCTGACTTGAGATCTTTGCAGGCGCGTGCTGTCTGGTCGTATACACCGTGCTGAAAGCTTCAAAACAAGAGAAAGTTGCCACTTACAGCGCGATCTTCCAGTCAAGTTACGGTTAAAGGACCTTGTACAGTGGGATCCATGAGTATTACCGTGCAAATTGTCCATCACTATGTTCGTGCACTTTCTTTGACCCCAATAAGAGCTTCAAGAATTAAAACAAAACTCAAAACAAGCTGTTGACAACTTCTGCACCGGCATACATAAAAATTCATCGCTTAAAAACACATAGAATGTAAGAGAAAAAATAATGAAAATAGTCATGGACAATTTGCATGGTAATACTCATGGATCCCACTGTACCGTACCTGCTTCAGTCGTCCAAAAATATTTTTATCTCGCTTTAGGGATGATTCAAATGTATTTATTTATTTCTTTACTACAGAAAGGATGTTTAAGAGGTGATGAACTGATGATGATTCGAATTGAGAATGGGCAGTAAAAACTTAGTCGAAAGAAGGTGAAGTTGCAAAAAAAAAAAAAAAAAAAAAAAAGCCGTAATTCGTCTGTGGTAGTGGGGCCACAAATATGGATCGTCAGGTGAAAGAAGCTGTGAAATTGAAACTCAAGTTAAGTACTCATCATCTTCATGGTTAACATGTAGTTTAGTCAATCTTCCCAGTACAGTGATATGTGAAAATGAAACAGATGATTATGGGCTGAAACTCCCAGTCTGGCATAATTCTACTATTATTGTCAAATTAAAATGATGTTCGATTGCATGATACAATATCACAGAATACGATTATGATACACAAGTTGCACTGTGATACGATATTTTGAATTGCTTATACAGGTCTGTAAATACTGCATACTCTTGTATATATCACATTTGGGTCTTTCATCAGACTAATTATTTATAATTTTAATTTCATAGATTTCCTTCCATGAATGGGTTGTAGATTGGCAGTACTGCTTATTAGGCTTTGAAATATGGGACGAGAACACTAATTATTCCACTATGAGGGTGAGGAACTCTGATTTCTTTTCTGGTCATTTTTCACCATTCCTTTTTTATCCTTTGTTTCTTTACTTCTCTCCTTCTTTGTTCTTTTTCACTATTTTCTTCTCACCCTTCTTTCTTTCTTCCATTTCCATTGCTTTTCATTTCTTTCTATTTCTATATCACTATCTTCATCCACTTCTCTCTTTTTTGTTCTTCTCACCATTTCTTTCTCACCTCTTTGTTCTTCTCACCATTTCTTTCTCACCTTTTGTTCTTCCACTTCCCTCCTTCTTTGTTCTTCTATATTTCCATCTCACCCTTTTGCCTTCTTACATTTCTCCTTTTTCTTACTCTTTTCATTGCTCCATTTATCACTTTCTGTCTTATGTCTCTCTATTTTGCCCTCACAAGCAGAAAAACTCAGACGTTTAAAAAAAGCTTTCTTTTCTACAACATTAATTCAAGCCTACACTTATATTATACAAATATGAAAATACATACATGTAATTTGAATCCATATAAAAATTGGTACGAAAGGTTGACAACAGACAAACAAAAAATATACAGGGTGAGCACAAAAACAGTTCCTGGTTTTGAAAGGGTATAACTTTAATACAAAAAGTAGTATTCTGCGGAAATGTTCACACTAGTTGCATAAACTCATAAAGTTGGTGGCGTTCATTGGATTTACAAACACTCAATGTGCGTGCCACCTGTTCCGGTGTGATGAAGTTGACAGCTGCACTGATGCGTTCCTGAAGATCATTCAGGGTTATGGGTAGTGGAGATACATAGACCTGGTCCTTCACGAACCCCTAAACGAAAAGTCACAAACTGTCATGTCCGGTGATTGTGGGGGCCACTTCCATAGATTTTGATCTTTGGGTCCAGCTCGTCCTTTCCATCGATTTGGGAGGTTGTTGATAAAGCTGTGTACAGATTGATGCCAGTGTGGGGGCGCTCCATCTTGTTGTAGAATGTAATCAACTCTCATGGAAGGTCGCCTCATCACTAAAAATTATGTTTGTCAGAAAGGTGTCCTCGTCCTTCATTAAAGTGTGTATAGTCTCGCAAAACTCACGTCGCTTTACCTTGTCTTGTGGATATTACGTTTGAGCCAATTGCAGCAGGTACGGGTAAAACTGGAAACACTTGCGTAAAATCTTGCTTACGGTTGTTTGTGGCACCTGCAACTGCCTGCTAGCTTGACGTGTTGATTTCCTCAGGCTGCGTACAAAGGCTTCTCGCGCACGCTCCACAATTTCCTCAGAGACGGACGGTCGGCCAGAATTTTCTTTTCTTTGATCACAAATGTTTTATGCCACTTAAAAATAGATTTGTGTGTTGGTGGATCAACATCAAAATTCCGTTTAAATGCACGCTGCACTCTCACAACACTGCTTGTTTTGACAAGTTCTAACACGCACCAGCTTCTTTGCTGCGGGATGAACGCCATTTTCGATGTCACTGCCCTCTAGCTGCCGAAGTCGCAACTAGCGATTGTGAAAAGAAAGATATGAAAATATTTTGAGTTAACTAAGCTTTCGATATCAATTTTATCAATATATTCAAGTAACTATTAATTTTATGATATCTTGAATTCAGGCAGTGTTTTTATGCTCAGGCTGTATATTATAATTATGTATGAAAAATACATGAGTTTTCGGGACGTTGACTCAGCGAATGAAAATATCAAACAGTACTTCTCCCTTTCTCAGTCAGATTCTCGACAAAATCGTGATTCATTTTCTTCGACGCGATTAGTCTACAAGCAGAAAGACGTCGTTAAATGATAAAAAAACAACAGAAAATTTAAGAAAAATGTGGTGCAGGCACCCTTCTTACAATTAGATGACGTCATTGAATATCTTAATGGTCCCACCTCTAAGGACTTTCGCATCCTTTTTCATGCGAAATTTTCCTCGGGTGTACTTCCTTACAAAGAAAGTTTGTCTTCGTAAAAATACACTTCCTTAGTCTTAGAACAGGCGCGCGGGCTACATTTATGTACACCAAGCAATTTGTTTTGATTGACACGCAACGCCATCAGGTGGCAGCACCTTCCTACCTCCTCTCCTTCTAGGTTTTAAGTGTACTTACACACGTCTAAGTGTTAACAGCTCTGTGTTGTTAGGGTCTGGGCTACGTCTGTAGCCCGCGCGCCTGTTCGTTGTCATGGTTTTGCACTAGCCGGGGCAAAACGAGAAGCAAGAAAAAACAGTCTGAACTGGAGTATTTTGAACTTTTTCTTGACAGCAACATTTCGAAAATTATCACCGCTTTTACTAATATTTACTGTATATTGATCTAGTGAAAGAATGGTTTTCTTTTCATGGGGATGCGAGAAACACAGTTGAAGTTAAAATTCGCACGTTCCTTGGTACTCTGCCACAGTATGCGTACCTTGCGTTCATACAAGAAAACAAGGCTTGAGTTTGGACTGATCTACGGTTCCTTAACGTGAAAATTTTATATTTAAATTACTTTCTAAAATTTTATTTTCATGTTTTTGTATTTTCTCACAAAACTTGAACCTAAATTTGATACTTTGCACTACAAAAAGTCATTTTCACACAATGTTTTTCCTTTGATCCCAATATCCAACTCGTGTAATATGTCACATTATGATGATTACATAATATTTGTGCTTTTATTAGTTTGAGTTGCTGTTTTAAGTCCACTTTATGCACAGTAAGCCTAATCGGGACTGGACCTACAGTTTAAAGTGGGATCCGAACTACTTGTGCCTCCACCGGGTATCGAACCCGGGACCCCTCGATTACAAGGCAATGACGCTACCACTGCGCCATGGGAGAGGCCCTTGTGCTTTTATACATGTTTGGGTACCATTCTCTTTACTAAACTGATGTTAACAAAATTATGTACCATTCAAGTACCTTTTATCATAATTTTTTTTACTGGACATCAAAATTTAAGGAACTTCTTTTGAAAAAATCACGCATTGTTTTTTTTTAACTCATTTTTTTTTCGGAAAAAAAGTAGTTGAAATCACCATACTACCTGGTCAAAAGAACCATAAATTTTCATGAAACTGTTTTTTCTTTTATTTTGAAATTAATTGTTGATTTTTTTTTTAGAGAAGAAAGTCACGGGCTACACATGTAACCCGTGCAACTGATAGTGTAACAAATGCTGGCGCCCCTGTTCTAGGGTTAAAAGGGAACTTTTTCGCTCTCCTGAGGGAATTTATTCGAATTAAGGTTTGCACCACTGTCTCGCACACTGCACTTTCTCCCCCACACACTTCCGACTTCTCCTCTGGTCGATTGTGAGCGCGCCATTCCTTTCTCCTGTCGATCAATTGTACGTCAGGATGATCGAATTTCGATCACCCTTGTTATGGCCTACTCCTGCCTCCACATGGCCTCCACTCTGTCAATGCAGTGGATTGTACATGTAGTATCTACTTATATACATTTAAATGTAAATATTTGATTCTATAACACATTCTCCACAATATTTATTTTCATCTCTTTCCTAAGATTTGATTTTTATTTTGATATTTGTTATGTAGCGTCGTTTTTCTGCCACTTGTGGATAATTGCGGCGATGAGAATGAGTGATGATTGGTTTGGTTTATTTCACTTTGCTTTTCTACCACTTTTGGTTAATCGCGAAGATGAAGATGAGTGATGATACAATGAAATTAATGAAGGGACACTTACAAAGAACACCCATGCCCATGCTGTGATTCCCTGGCGACGTAGCGCGCTGTGCTAACCACTCCCCCACGAAGGTCGGTTCTCGTTCACAAGTACACTAACTTTTAATCTCAAACTGAACAAAAGGCTTCACATACGAGGGGCGTACTATAATGATTTACACTTTATTAATTCTCAGGTCCCATGGTCCCCCATTCGAGAAGTGAGGACTGGCATATGAAGCTACGAGTCTAGTCTATCGATTGCAGGCAGCAGTGCCCAAAAAGGATTCCCGGTGTTCACACAGCAGCACGTTCCGTAGATCATTGTCAGCGGACTATTGGACAACATGGAAAGCGACTATAATTGCCAGCGTTGGACAAGTTGGTTTCTATGCACGATCAACGAACAAAACAATTGTCACTTCACTATCAAACAACACTCATTTTATTTATCAGCACACAGTACTTACACTCGCACGTCATGCTCAGTCACAAAGAACACGATATGAAATTCGATTACAAGAACTTATCAATATACTACGATAGACCGAACCTCGAGCGACAGTTGCAGGGGTAACAGAAGCCCAATCATCGCACTACGCCAACACCACAACCTTAAAGCACATGGAAGTCAAGGAAACGGAACTTCAACAAGAAAAATCAAGAAAATTCAGCGTCAGCGTGTGGTGATAATAGTTTCAAATAATTTAAACTTGGTTATCAACAATTCAGACTGTAAATAAATTTATAACTAATCAAAAAACGTTTAATGTAATAAAAATTAAAAACTGCATATATTGTTAGCGCTACTCCTAAGACGATAGAGAAATTGAAGACAAAAGTCATGACGCATGCGAGTGAAATATTAGTCAGAGAATACTTCAGGTATCATCCTGGCATTTACCTGGATTGGATGAGACAAAACAACTATTGGAGTGTAGACTGACCTTTACACAAAGTAAATTATATATTATTTTCACTAATTTTTTACAACGCACGGAAAAACAGCATGTATCCTATGTAAATTCCACTATTACTTATCTAATATATGTATGTATGCGTGTATGTTTGTTCCAGCATAACTCTCGAACGCCTGCAGCGATTTCAACCAATCACTTGCAATCTCGAAAGATATACTGTGGGGGTAAGACACCTCTGGCACCCTTAGGGGTGGGGGTGGGAAGGGATTGGATTGATTTGGTGCTTTAAGTCCACTTTATGCACAGTAAGGCTAATCGGGATCCGAACCACTATGTGCCTCCACCGGGAATCGAACCCGAGAGCCCTTGATTACAAGGCAACGACGCTACCACTGCGCCATCGTGGAGGCCTGGGGTGGGAAGGGGGTGACATGTAAAACGACCGATATTAGTGAAATCCAAAGTTTTCGGGGTCGCTAAGGTGAATAGTTACACTCCCAATGCTGTTTAATTTATTTATTCTTGCTCTTGGAGGTGGAACTAAAAATGTTGTGCATAAATTGTTGTTGAATTTATATTATACTGAATTTGTAAAAGATATTACTTTATAATTTGTATACTGTACTTATGCTTTTAAATACTTCCGATCTGGTCTATGGCATGCCCCTCAAATTCAGATAGACTAAATTCCGTCCTAAATTTCTTCCTGGCCATTGTTCGACACCGAATTCCGTCCACAAAACACTTGCAAAAGTCCATCCTCCTGCAAATGTTAAATATCCAAACTCCACAAGAGAGACATAGACAGGCTGACCAAATATTTCTACATAAAATAGTGAATGGCAACATCACAAGTGACCGCCTTCTTCAGGAAATTCACTTTCGTGTGCCTCCCCTCTCAACAAGAAGCACTCAACTTTTTGCTTCTCAGAAGCCGAGATTGTGCCTCATCCAGCGCTCTCTGTTCCATAGACTGCCCAGTGAATACAATAATCTAGGAAGCGAAATAGACATTTTTGAAAATCTGGACTGCTTTAGAAGAAAGGTAACTAAAAGTATGTAAGTCTCTTAACCACATGTATTTTTTGTATGTTATTATTAGAGCCCGGAAGTTTGGCAAAATGCCTCTTTTTATCTACTTCATATATTGATAAGATTTTTCTGGATATACGTTTCTTATGTTGTTTCGAATGATTTGGAAGCCTTTTCATTTTGCCTATTTTGCCTATTTGGGACCCCACTGCCTATTTTTAATTATAATGCCTTTTTTTTGCCTTTTTCAATGAAATATGACAATTTTTTTTAAAAAAATGTGTATATAAATTATTTTTCTCCCAAAAAACGTTCTTGGCATTTATTTTTCTTCCGTTTATTATGTGAATAATTTTCGCCTTATTTAAGTAATATTGAACTCACGCATGTTTCAACATTGCTGAAGGAGAAAAGTGTGAGAAAAAAGTATTTCATGCTGAGTTAGGGTATTGCCTTTCGGTTAACATTTCTTGTGCATGATTGACTGCTGAAGTGGACAGGTTGATTTCGAACACAAAGAAGATATTTCTGAAATCTCCCTCTCAAACGCGAAAATTTCAGGAAGTTGCGATTGAACTTAGTTTACCTCCACAACCAGTCTTGACGAGATGGGCAGCTATATATTATGCTAACAACCTTCAAAGAATCAGTGAGGTGATCGATGCTCTTCCAGAAAATGAAGCGGCTTCAATTCGTGAAAGATCATTTTCTATTATGAAAAACATTCTCTCTGGCAGACGACTATCAATGAATGTTGAGAACTTAAAAAGCACCTTGTAGTTATGTGCAATCAAGACGGAGAAAATTGAAATGCTCTTCCCAATTTAGATTTTAACATTTTGCCAGAAATTAAGGATAAAAGTAAGCGACTTCCAAATGCGCCTTTTTTCGGTTTATTTTGCCTTTTTTCATTTTAGTGCCTATTTTCCACATTATAAATGCCTTTTTGCCTGCCTATTTTAACGAAAATAAATGCCTGAACTTCCGGGCTCTAGTTATTATTTTTGTTGTATTATGTTATTATGTTTGTCCTTATGTTCTATAAAATCGTTCCAATGTAAAATGGCTAACGCTGTATTTGGAATCTTCTATTAAATAAATAAATAAATAAATAAATAAATAAATAACCGGGCAACTCAGCTAGTATTAAATAAAGATGAGCTTACCTATGTACAATTTATACTTAATGAAATGTGCGTCAGAATGACATCTTACCTGAAAAAGAAAAAAAACTGTTAGATATTTTTAAATAATCATAATTCCATGACAAATTATGCAAAAAACGTAGTACCAGAAAGAAAGAAGACATGACAAACCACAGTGACTCAAAACATTGTTATGTATACTTTGAATAAACTAGTAAGTAAAACAACATTGTTTTGTGCTACGTAGTGGGGGAAATGATGTTATAGATTACACACTGTCTCGGGAATCTCTGGAGCAAACGAACGAAAACAAGTCTCTGCGCAAGTAGTGGCTCCAGAGACCTCGACCAATGAAGTGAGCGAGAGGTGAGAGCATGGAGGAGAAAATGTAGCAACAGTTTGCAGCAACGCGCCATGCTTTACTGCGTCCACTCGCTTTCTCCCCCTCTCTGCCGTTATGCGTGACCTTACTCCACAGATACCAGAGACAAACCGTAACTAACAAATACGAACCCTTATGAACAATGAGAATAGAACAACACACAGATAAACAAATTACATATTGTATAACTACTAGTATTATTAACACACTCACATATCGCTATTTTAAAGCTCATCTCTATGACATTAACCAATACATAGGGAGACAAATTTATGGTAAATAAAAACTGAGGAGAGCGGTAAATAAAATGTTAGATCAGCGGTATATACCAGCGGTGGAAAAAAAATTGGCACACACATTTTCATCATGAGAGGAAACAACATACAAAAGAGCTATAAATTGATAAACTACTTCATTTTTATATACTGTACACATACACAAGTACTTAGCTGTCCAACCAAAAAGAAAACATCAACACAAAATCACTTCATTTCTAAATTGCATATCTCAAGTGATTTATTCATTGTATGTATTTAAAGGATATCCTTGCTGTCCAACAAATAAAATAACCTCTACTGCACATACACAAACACATGTTGAAAATCACATGATAAACAAAATTCATTCATGACCAAACACAAATGTCACCATTGTTTCCCTTGATGTGCGGGAACAGATTAATCTTATCGCTGCTACAGCTAGCAAGTTCAATGAAACTGGAAGTTGAGTAGAGATTCGGGGGAAGAAAGGAATGCAGCTTGACAGGGGGCGAAGTTTCAGAACTGAGATTATGTGCATGGGAAATCCCAATTTGCAGCGTCTTCCTGATGTGATCGAAGATAAAACGTTCTTCAGCTGCAAGTGGTAGGAAACTTTAGGCAAACGTTTCGTAACAAATCGACAGTTTGCGCCCACAACCTCGATTGCCGGTTTTTGCGTGTTTTCTACTTAATTTGATGATATTTCACGGTTATTTCGCGAAAAAGCGTTAATTTCGTGGAAAAGCACACATTTCGCATTACTTCGCGAAAAAAACTCATGCATATTTCATCATTGGGGGTGTAGGTACGTGCAGAATGTTCAAAATTGCATCTTTTTTTTCACATTTCGCGATTTCGCGCATCGCGAAAAATTCAATGTCCCTACCAATACATTATATTAATCAATCATGAACTATATACCAAGGGTAGTTTGCATTATACGAAAGCCATGTAACATAAAGTTAAAGTTTCCCGTGCATATAGCACCGTTAAGGGGATGTGGGGGTAGGGCCCCACACATTTTCGATCTCAGCCACTTTGGCGGTGGTGTGAGTGTGATCAGCATCACGCTCCGGCCCCCTTTACCCCCAGGTACCCATTGATTTGAGGCTGGGTGAGCACCGGAGCCGCTTTATGCGGGGACATCTACATCTGATTCATGTAGAGCAGATGACATAGCTCTACAGCGGCGCCATCTGTCCACAATAAATTGAACTACATGTCCCAAGATGACAGAATATCGAAAAATACTCCGCATGCCCATAAAATCCAATGTATTTATTAATAATATACAAAGAAGTATTGCTAAAATTTTAAAATGATTAATAACTTTGCGTTCAAAATCTGCCACTTCTTTTCGACGAAATTTCTTGATATATGGTTATGGACAGAGCTGGCCTTTCGCCCGAAGCCCCGCACTTCGGGGGGCGGGGAGCGCCAAATACAAATAACTGTTTGTGTGAGATTTATTACTAATTTACAGGACACTGTTGCATACAATTAAGCAACTTCATGTATTGTACTGACATACCTAACAATATCCAAAATTATTGAAATCATATTTTAAACAAATTACTACGTGAAATAGTTTTCAAACATTTCAATACAGATATTAATATGGTCAATTCCTTTAATTGTAGAATGAAATTATGAAGTAAAAATATTATTTTACATGAAACAATATGAATTCACCACCGTGTCAAAATTCAATGAAAAGTAAACAAGATAATTATGATATGATTAAAAAAATTTATCACTTTGATAGCACCGGCCTGCATGGGTTTGGATGACTCGCAGATGACTCTTGTCCCTGAATAATTTTAGTATGCTGATTCCAAAAATGAAATCCATTCTTGCCCATCACATGAAGTTTTTCCAGAAAATAGCAATATATTAACTGCCTTAATTTCACAATTAAATGTGTAGTTCCATTATTTCCTCAGTAGATGGCTCTGCTTAGATGGTAGTAAAATATTGGTTTTCTACAATATAATCCTCCAATTTTTAACTATAAATGCACATAGAATAGTAAGTATTTAATCCATCTTCTATCTTCACAAGAAAAATTGACATAAAAATTGTAAACTTTCATTACGTAAGTTCCATTTTCAAAATCCCTCATAAACATTTCCTTCATTAAATGTCCAAAACTCAATGGTATACTGTAGTAGGTTGAGCTGTATGACGTGGAGAAAAATCATGATCTAGGGGAAAATCCGTCATCAGCAACCAAAATACTTCCAGAATCACCTATTGGTTTGTAAACAGCGGAAATTTCCCTTGCTTAAATTTATTCTGTTGCGTTTCTGTAATAGATGTAACGTAAAGGCGAATATGAGAAATTTGATTGTGAAATTGTGAGAAATCCTGACGTGATGGGAAAGAATGGATGTTATTTCCGTGTTCAGCATTCAAACTACTTCCAGAATCCAGCCAGCTTTGTAGTTAAAAAATATATCCACATCGGAAATGAAAGAGAGTACTTTGGAAACTTTAGTCTCCGACAATGGCGATTGGGTTGCAAAACAAGTGGAGGGGGAAAGTGCCAAAACTAGGGGGACCAAGGGCACTTTGCTTTCAACTGGTACAGTCACTGACCCTTCTGCGTTGTAGCAATTCCATTGAAAGTAAATTAGGTCATTACAACCCAGAAGTGTCCGTGACTGTACATAAGGTTTATCATAGTGCGGAGGCAAAAGCGGCAAAAAGGGGGTCACCTGACCACCTCTAATCGCCGCCACTGGTCTCCATAATTCTTGGCTTTAACCTTCAACATGTTATGTTGAAATCTGATTTTTGCAGACTTCTGAGAATTTTTGGTTATAGGCCCTGTCTATGACCCGCACCCACCTAGGGCCGGACCTAGTTATGGATACATAGAAATGAACCACATGTTCCCAGCACTGTACCGTGCTGTTTTCCTTACTGCATTGCTGTGTTCGTTATTTTCCTTGTTCATTCTTTTTGCTTTCATTCCTGCTCAAGGGTAGTCATTTCTTTAAAATTTGGGAAAAATCAAAATGACAACCTTGTATTTCATACTATTTAAATTTTCGCATTCGCATGTATTCAAAGATTTTATATATATCTTTATAAAATTAAACTAAATGTGGCAAACCTACAGTTTTGGATTTACCGGGTTTCAACTTTCTAGTGCCGCCCCCCGTGGCGGAGTGGTTAGCACATAGCGCTACGACGCCAGGGGTCCCAGGTTCGAATCCCGGCCTGGGCATGGATGTTTGTGAGTGTCCATTCATCAATTTCATCATATCATCATTCATCCCCATATTCGCAAATTAGCCAAAAGTGGAAAAAAAAAGCGAAGTAAAATAAAGCAAATCAATCAATCAATCAACTTTCTAGTGACAGGGTTTTAAAAAATAGATATGACAACTCTGTATTTACAATTGAAATGTTTTCTATTTGGCCGTGTTTACTGTAACATTAATAAGCAGGATTCCGATTTTCAAAAGTTAACATTAGCAACCTGAATTTCCAATTACTTTAAACTTTCCCCTTTCGCTACATTCAAAGTATCATACATAACCAGCGTAAAAAAAAGAGAGTTGGATATGGCAACCATGGCACAGCGAGTCTTTTGCATGAACACCTGTCTTTCTTCCTCTGTCACGTTGCTTCATCTTTTCTCTGCGCGCTCCACACGCACCGCGCGTTCCTATCCTTTGGAAGGTCGAATTGATTCTCTGCAGTTGTTTGGTCAATTTTACCCGAACCAATATTCTGGGACATCTCACTTCTCCCATGGTGTGAACTGTAACTTCGGGCCGATATGCCGAAGTTGTGCCAAGCCCGAACCAATGAAAACCGGTGTCCCACTCGAAAGGGAACCCTGAATTTGTTTTGTAAAAATGGAAATGAAGAGTAAAGGAAACGAAATATGAACATGACCTACAGTGATGGACAAAAGTAATCATACAGTGGAACTGAAAGGAAGAAAGGACGAATTGCAGCAGCTAGGAATACAATAAGGAAGTCAAAACTGTTAATGCTTCACCATGAATGCACCAAACGATATATTGACAACAAAAAATAAATAACAGATGCTGCTTGTAGAAAAATAAAATACAAAACATTCTCAATACCCGCTTCTTTGGCTGGACCAAAGCATTCATACACCAACATAAAAGTTCACTTTGAAGAAAAGAAAGAAACAAATACCATGTCGTCATAATTTAGTATGCATTCCTCTGTTATGGAGAATAGCTGTCAAGTCTCTTTTGCATAGAATGAACAAGAGGCGTGGTTATTTCAGATGTAATATTGTGCCACTCATGCAAAATGACCTCTTTCAGTCTATTCTTGCTTGTTATATCATGTTTTCGGAGTCTGGTTTCCAAATGGCTCCAAAGATGTTCAATGGGGTTAAGGTCTGGGGACTGAGGTGGAGTTTTGAGTGTGTGGGGAGTATTATATAACAACCAAAGGCGGACAATCTCAGCTGTATGTTTAGGGTCGTTGTCCTGCTGGAAGTAAAAATCATTCCCAAGACCCAAATGATCGATACTCTGCTGCAAATTGTTCTTCAGAATATCCAAATAGACAAACCTATCAATAGTTCCCTCAATAAAGACGAGTTCTCCAACACCTGAGGCTGACATACAGCCCCAGACCATTACGCCACCACCTCCATGTTTAACTGTGGCCAAGAGATTTCGAGACTCAAGCTCAGTATTGGGCTTTCTCCACACCAAAATTCTACCATCACTATGGATAATATTAAATATACTCTCGTCCGTAAACAACACTTATTCCAGAAGTCCAAACTTTTACTCACATACTCCTTTGCAAATGATAATCTGGCCTTCTTGTTCTTCTTATTGATGTATGGCTTCCTTCTAGGTACCCTAGCTCTGTACCCTGCTCGGTTGAAAAGCCTTCTAATACTTCTTGAGGACACTTGTTTTCCCAAGTGTTCGTGATCATCTGCCAACACTACTGACGATGTTAATTTTGGGTTTTTCTTGATCATTCTCAACAGTCCTTGTTTCTCTCTCGAAGTAAGTTTCTGAGGACGCCCAACCCTTTCCCTATTTATCAGCACTTTTGTGTCATTATATCGTTTGATGACACTTTGCACAGTCGCACGACTTCTCCCAACTATGTCTGCGATATCAGAATATGATTTCTTATTGTGGTATAATGATATCATAATTCTCCTCTCTTCGATCGTGGTTTCCTTCCCTTTGCGGCCCATTTGACTTCCTGCAGCACGCCAACACCAAACCAACCACTTCCTTACACACGTGCAAGTGCAGTAAACAAATATCTGGCACTGAATGATGGAAACGGGTGTTTCACGAACTTTTTGGGGGGTTTATAACCTGGCGTATGAATACTTATGACCATCCAGAAAGCAGTTTATCTAAGGATTACCCACATTTCTCATGACAATTTCAATTGCATGCGCACAATTGCTTTGCGTTTCTATTCTTGCCATTCCAATGGAGCATATGTGCTACAGACTTGACTTGCCTTTACGGTCTTCTTTGTATAATAACATGTTTCATTCAGACAATGTCTTTGTATGAATACTTATGTCCATGACTGTACCTGTATTTGTGGGAAAAGAAATTACATCACAAAAGGTGTTGGAAATGACCTCCACCAACTTGTAAACACAGTTGAACACGACGTTGCAAGTTTGTGAATGTAGCTGTCAGAACCTCGGATGTCACTGCATGGATTTCACGGCGGATGTTTTCCCGTAGCTCATCGAGGGTGCGTGATTTGATCTTGAAGACCTTTCCTTTAAGGTTACCCCATAGGAAAAAGTCAGGTGGGGTCAAATCCGATGACCTTGGGGGCCACAATCCTTTGGAAATAACCCTGTTAGGGAAAAACGATTCCACCTCAGCCATGCTCACTCCCGAGGTGTATGACGTTGCACCGTCTTGTTGGTACCATCCGACTGTCAGTTCCTGATCGTCTAAATGGTTCACAAACTCTCGGAAAAGGTCAATGTAAACTTCACTTGTCACAGTAGATTAAAAAAAATATAGGCCCAATTATGACAAAGTCACATCAAGCCACTTACTCCGCTTACGCTTTGAAACACGGCGACTCACTGAACCTGCCTGTTGACCCACTTCTTCAGTCTTTACGACGCACAGTTTTGCTACGTCAACTTTCTCATGTCCTCAACTGGAACCTGTCCAAATTTGATACCATTCGGTGAAATACTTATCCAATGACGTGACAATTTATGGGTTCCCTTTCGAGGGGGACACCCTATGTTGTTGCTTATTGGCAACACTGTAGGTGGGTGGCGTGACATTGAGTGGACTGCTTTCATTGCGGGGACTCTAGTTCTTT
Organism: Lepisma saccharinum; assembly: GCF_977018435.1. Lineage (NCBI taxonomy): Eukaryota > Metazoa > Arthropoda > Insecta > Zygentoma > Lepismatidae > Lepisma > Lepisma saccharinum. The sequence continues at coordinate 67,799,750 of NC_139248.1, forward strand.
GTATATCATTGGCCCGAACCAGAAGTCGAACAGAAATGAGTTTCAGTCGCGATCCCTGGTGGAAGGAAATGAGAGTCGTTCCTTTCTCAACTTATAAAACCAAAGCTGGCACGCCTGCTATTGAAATATATTGTACCCAGAAGCAGTAGAAGAGTAGTAAAAGTCATAGGCGTAACTAGGCGGGGATAAGGGGGGAACTTGCTCCCCCCAAAATTCAAGTTTATTAAAATGTACACAAGTTATTGGTAGTTCTGTTAACCTTCCGAGACCTGAAGAAAAAGTATTAAAGGGTAATTCTTGTTATTTCGCACATATAACAGTTATTTAACAAATTATCCACCCCAAATACGATTCTGCCCCCCCTAAATTAGACCCAAAGTTCGATTCTGTCCCAAAAAGTAAAGCCTCAGGTTCGATTTTACTCTCCCCGCCCAAGCTCGATTCTGTCCCCGTTAGGCCCCAAGTTCAATTTTGACCTCTCCACAAGTTGGGCCCCAAGTTCGATTTCACCCCCTCCCCCACACAAGTTAAGCTCTAAGTTCGATTCTACACCCTCAAAAATTAAGCCCCAAGTTCGATTCTGCCTTCACCCCCAAACTTAGGTCCTAAGTTACGCCCATGATAGTAGTGATAATGAAAATAGTAATAATAATGTGGATAGTATTACCGCTCTCTCCACGAAAACAGTCCAGTCAAGGTCAGAGCTTCCCCTTACCTCCTCCACACCCTTGGACCTCCAAGGTTGCCAGATCCTCTTCTAAGCTGCACAGTCGACACATTGCGCGTTGTACGCATGCGGTTGATTTCGTCTTCCCTGTGCAAGGATTATTCGTTGCTTATTGGCAACACTGTAGGTGAGCGGCTTGATCTTGACGGGACTATTTTCATGGCGTTAGCTTTAGTAATAATAATAATTAGTTTCATAACAATAATAACGGGCGATGTTCAAATTCCGTACTAATTTCACAAACAAAATTACTAATCGACTCGGAACCTTTGATCGTTAGTTTTTGTATACACTCGTATTCTCAAAGCTCGGAGTGCTCCGGTGCGCAGTGGGCAAACTCTAGGAATAATGCTCCCCGCTCCGGTGCGGAGTGGGCAAACTCTAGGAATATCGCTCCCCGCTCCGGAGCGTGTGCAGCAGCCGGAGCGTTGATCCGCTCCGCTCCGAAACCCTGAAAAATCGCCAAGATGAGGATAAGTGATATGATGAATTAGATGAAGAGACACTCACAAATAACACCCATGCCAGGATTCGAACCGAGGACCCCAGGTGTCGTGGCACGCTGTGATAACCACTACGGTCGGCTGTACAGTTTTCCAACACAATGTCGTCACGTGCCAGTTCCAACGACACAATGAGAAAAGCAAGGAAGAAATGTTTCCCGAGAGCGACGATAGATGGCAGCAAGGCCATATAAAGAAGAGCAGAGTTCATTGTAGAAACTAGGAGCGGAGAAGAGTGATTATATATATTATAGTAAATGCAAAATACATAAAGGAAGAGTATAAAAATTATAGAAAGAGTGAATAAAATGGTGTAAATAGCTAATTAAGATAATTAAGAATATGATCATAAGTATATGAAATAATTAGGAAAGTTAATAAGTGAGCAAATAAATTCAGAAATATAGATCCTTCTTTAACTTAGTGATCAAAATTTGATTTAATACTTCTGACGAGGAAAAAATCTTCAGCTTTTGTAGTTGTCCGCCGCTCGGTGGCGCTGTGTCCAATTAGACGCCCCGAAGCACTACGGTTGCGCTCCTTATTAGACTCACTGGGCCATAAGCAGCGTTCGCTGTTAACGATCCTGGGCTATTCCCCTTTGGTCGTTACATAGGAGGTGGCGCTACTGTCAGTTTAGACGCTCCTAATCTTTCTATAAGTATAGCTTGTGTTGTTTGAATAATGCCAAAGAAATGGGGAAAGCGAGCACATATATGTAATAAATAAGACTATGGAAAGAAAATAAATTAGAAGAAGAAGCCTTCTCTTAAATCAAAGAAAGAAAATAAATTAGAAGAAAAAAGAAGAAGAAGCCTTTTCCAAAAATTAGGAGAAGAAAAGAAGAAGCCTTTCTTATTGGGAAGGATAATCCATTTCTATTTGAAGAAGATGAAGAAGATTTCCTTTCAATGATGCATATATATATATATATATATATATATATATATATATATATATATATATATATATATATAAAAGAAGAATATAACCGATGTAATTTTTGAATCAACATATATTTCATTGTACATACAAGCTTCGCTATATATATATTTTTCTTTCTTTTGTGTACAGTTTTCAGAATATAGATCCGAGACGCATGAGGTTCGATATTCTGACGCCTACTAAGCTGCCGTCCTTTGTTTTGCTATTGAGCTTTGCCAGTTTGAATATTCTCGTCAATTGGGTGGAACGTAACTTGAATTTTCGTCCGTCTTTTCCATGTTGCGATCTCATGACGTCATTCTCTTGAGATCTAAACAATAAACGAAACGCACGCCCTGGAATAAATGGACAAATTTATATTTGTTTACTTCCACAACGGACGTCACAAAACGTATTACGTAAACTCAGCCTAATAATCACAAAAAAACATAATTGCCACTTTTCACGTTATGTATGCTTCCTTGATATGGCACCCATTCTGGGTAACTCAAGAATTGTCATAAAAATTATCACGCAAGTGTGTTCGTTAGAGATGCGGGTTGTGACGTGGACGACAATGCTGAGAATGAAGAGAACCTTGACACGTTCTTTTCGTAAACAAAATTGAACACTGTTGTTATAAACAGAAGAAAACGAATGTGAGAATCCATAGTTTCCACTAGATGCCACTGGAGATTGCAAATCATTTTTAGTTCATTTCTAAATAAAGTGTACCCAAGTTTTATTGAATTTAAATAATACATTACACTTCTTTACGCGCACTATATATACACGAAATTTCTATGCTAAGACATCACTTTTCACAATTCTACTTTAAGTTCACTCTCTATTTATCTAATTATATAAATTATATAAAATATAAATAATTCTAATAATTTTGGCTTGATCCTTTAAACAAAAGAACATCGTAATCTCAACAGAAACCTGAGTCCCAAGATGTATATACTCAGGCACGGCAACATTCTTCGACGTCATCAGAAGTAGGCTAAAATATTTTTAAATATGTCATGTGCTGTTACAAATATTGCGAAATAACAAGAACTATCAATTTTTCCCAACTCTTACCAGTCTAAGGATATAAAAACTTCATAACGCTCATTACGTAAGATAACATTGCTTTATTTATTTATTTATTTTTTTAAAAAAATGTTTTATATAGCCTAGGTGAAGTGAATTTCTGTGCGAAGAATCAACCACAATTCAAGTGATTTCACTATGTTCAAGTTCAAATTAAGTTTACGGCCATCTTTAATAGCACCGTCTAGTTCGCTGCACTTTTTGACACCAGGTGTAGTGAGTGCATGCGTATCCCGGTGTCAGGATGGTGTAAGGAAATGTTCAACCAAATAGACGGATAGCGGTGTTGAAGTTCAGAAGATGCAACAAATGCCTGCCTGCTGCTTTAAACGTTCACATGATTAGTTGGCACGCATCACGTGACCATACACTACACCCAGTGTGGTATTTGTAGGGGGGATGAGGGGGAATTCCCCCTCTGGAAATATCATGACTAAAAGTACAGAAGAATCGATATTGAATTCATTCTCTTGATCAGTTCCGTAACAACAAATGATTATGAAATTACGTAGTGGTAATCGCTATTGTCTTGTATTCAAGGAGCCCCCAAACTAATTTGCCGTAACTTGGCGAGGGCACTCGCCCACCTAACAAATTTTCAGAATTAAGAAGCTAATGGAACTTGTGTTAACCTCCTGGGACCTGAGAACCAAGTTAACCCATTACTGCCCACTGTCGACATTTGTCGACATAAAATTTAATAATTTAGTATAATTTTTTTCTCATGGGTTTTGTGATATTTGTTTACAACGATAACTTTCGTGGATGAGTTGGCAACTACTTCAGCGACTGCAGCAGAGTGACCTTCAGTTTTCCTCCACAGAGCTTGGGGAGTCATTGTTGTTCACACGTGTTTGCATTGTGTTTGCATCGTGCGCTATGGCTGCTAGCAATAGGTATGTTTTTTCGTATTATCCTAAATCTTAATTAGGTTATTTTTATGTGTGCATAAATAGCACATGTTGGTTATATTTACGCTATGTTCACTTTCGTTGAATGGTTCTAATCATCTTCTACGTACGTCGTTATAATTTAGTGTCGACATTTGTCGACAGTGAGCACGGACGGGTCCACTGTTTTCATCACCGGCCCTGTTACGATATCAGTTGTATAATTTTTCCAGGTTGACTGTAGAGCAGATCGCTTGTATATTAGAAGAGACAGACGACCTCTTAGATGCAATTGTATACACCGAGCCTCCTGAGAATGTTCTTCTAAGCGATGGTGATAGTGATGAAGATAAACCCGTTGGAGATATGAACAAACTTTCTGGTAATCAACTTTGGACAGGTGCAGTACTGGTTTCCTCCAAAATCACCGATAAGGGAATAGTGCATTTGAGACAGGGTGAACCAGATGATGATGCGTGCGATAATGTTGCAGCTGTTTCAGTGTCCGATGTGCCTCAGTTTGATTTTGGAAGTCCTCCGCAGAAGCGACCAAAATCTGAAGCGTCAAAAAGCAAAGATCCCGGTAGTTGTGTTCAAATCGAGAGTAAACAAATCAAGACTGGAGTAAAAGTTATAGCTTCACATCAGAGAATAAAGTCTCAAGTTCGTAAGTGGGAAAAGAGTGACATCGGAGACAAACCTTCGATCGAGTTCACACGGCCCGACTTTCTTCAAAATGATTTCACACCGGTACAATTGTTCGAAATGTTTTTGGACGATGAAGTTATTGAATTTATAGTTCAATCCACAATTGAGTATGCTGTACAGAAGGGAAAACCTGCATTTACATTGTGCAAGAATGAACTCAAACTTTTCTTTGCAATATTATTCCTTTCTGGATACAATGTAATGGCTAGAACCAGAATGTATTGGGAATTATCTGAAGATGTACATCACGCAGGTGTTTCGAAAGCAATGTCAAGGAATAGGTTTGAAGAAATACTGCGATACATACATTTTTGTGACAATTCAAAACTAGACGCTGTTGATCGTTTTGGGAAGATAAATGAGCGTTGGCTTCAATTTTATCCAGGTGATAACATATCTCTCAATTGACGAGTCAATGGTGCCATATTATGGGAGACATGGCGCCAAACAGCACATCCACGGGAAACCCATTCGCTTTGGTTTCAAAGTATGGGCATTGTCGACGCGTCTTGGATATCTTATTCAAGGAGAGCCGTATCAAGGTGCTGCGACGGCAAATACAATACCAGAATTGGGAGTAGGTGGCTCTGTAGTCATGGATTTGATATCCGAACTTTCGGCTCGTTCACGGCTCTCTTTGTTTTTTGACAACTATTTTACTTCCATTCGTCTGATGGAACATTTACAAGCAAACGGTCACGATGGAACTGGTACGGTTCGCCCAAATCGTGTAGAAAATGCTCCACTTCCGGATGTTAGTTCCTGCAGGAAACAAGAGCGGGGAAGTTACCATCAACTAACAGACAAAAGTACTGGCATTACTCTTGTACGCTACCATGATAACAACATCGTTACAGTAGCAACAACTGTCGCGGGTGTGTCACCTCTGGGACATGCAAGGCGATGGAGCAATGCGGACAAAAAATACATTTCGGTTCCTCAACCTTCGTGTGTTGCTCTATACAATACTTACATGGGTGGTGTTGACCGCATGGACCAAAACATTGCATGCTACAGGATTAGTATCAGGAACAAGAAGTGGTATTGGCCAATGATAAGTTATCTGCTTAACGTTTCCATGAACAACGCATGGCAACTTTACCGCCTGACTGCTAAAGGAAAAGAAGATGGGCTTGATCTGCTCTAATTTACGAGGTATATAGTACGGAATTATATGCAGTCGTACGTGAAAAACCGTCCACTAGGAGGAAGGCCAAGCATTAAAGTCTCATCCAGAGTATTGCCTGAAGTGCGATTTGATGGCACATCACATCATTTGGAAACTGTTTCCAAGCAAGTACGTTGTGGACATTGTGGAAAGGCTACAAGGAAGAAATGTAAGAAGTGCAATGTCGGATGCCATATACAGTGTTCGGAGGCATTACACACACAGAAATAGATCAGCAACACTTACACAAAGTATGCATTGTTTTCTTTTTCCAAAATTTAATTATGTTTTTATTTAGTTAGGTTCGAAAGTAGCAACTCAATTCAGAAATAATTGATAGAATTTTATTATGTACCACTGCAAATGTAAAAATATGAATTAGCATTGTAATTTCTTGTAAATATGTTCATGTATCAATATAATCTGAATGTCAAACAATAAAAATATAAAATATGTGGAATTTCGTTGTAATAACTGCCCATATATTTAGTAAAATAATCATGTTTATTAAGGTTTTGTTATTCAGTATTAATGGTGCCATCCGTGCTCACTGTCGACATTTGTCGACATTCTAAAACTAAAAGACTATTGGTCGAAAAAAATAAAAATCATTATTTTGGCATTATTTTAGACAAACTACAAAAGGGTTTCAAAGGATACAAGAAATTTCGAAAAATAAATAATTTGGGCAGTAATGGGTTAATGACTAATTTTTATGATTTCGCAAATGTAACCGTAACTTAGAAAAGTAGTCTTGAGCGCTATTTTTATGGGGTAGAGAACTTTTTGATTCTAGCCACCCTCCCCCAAAGTTAGGTGCCATACCATAGATTTCTGGGCGTGGGTGTCAAAATCTGATTTTAAAATTGTAGGCCCAGTTCCGATTAGCTGTTCTGATCATAAAGTGGACTTGACCTTTTCTGTCAAGATACAAATTTAAATTTGCAATATTCAGCAACTATTTAAAATATGTTTTGTTCGTTTTTTTTTAAGTTGAGTGACTTAAAACTAAGTGTCGAGTAACCCCCCGCAACCCCTCTCCTCTAGCGACCACAAACATATGTGTATATGTATATAGTAGCATTATCTCATGCTGTCTCTAGACAGTCAGTAGAATCCCCCCCCCCCTGGAAATGTCTTACATACCACACTGACTACACCGCTCCGGAACATAGTGCAAACTGTGCAGACACCAAATACACTACTTGACACCAAATCAACGAAGTAGACGAGTCGGTGTTGCACCGTGTAACCAACCACAAGTGCAGAGAATCAAAAGTTCAGCAAACTAAGACTGGGCTAATATGCATTTTCACAATGTCTGATTCAATACACCGGTAATTTGAATATCCTACATCCAGTACCACAGAAATTGTAGTGAACAAAATTGATCGAAAACCAAATAGATAACATTTCCTTTTCATAAGCTTTGTTGAATTTCAATCTATCCGTCCCTCGGGCACTCTACAAGAATCGAAGCGACACCTGTTACTTGGAAACGAACCTTCAAATCTCTGTTGTTGATCGCGCATGCGCAGTGAATGCTATTCTACGGACTAGAGGTGTTCATGAGCAGTGATGTGCCGTAGACTATAAGTTTACGTCTACATGCGTTGTCTACACGTAATCTACGCGTAGATTACATTGGGCTGTAGTTTACATAGACTACGTAGACAATCTAAAGTGCATTAAAATTAATTTTCAAGGGTTTCATGAAAGGAAAGTGACATTTTCAACTATATTGGTTCCTAACAAACTGAAAAGAATCCTATTTACAACAAAATTTCTCTTTTCTCTCATCAACTATGGAAGAAGATCAATAGTATGCAAGAAACAACAACAGATGGCAGTCGTGAGGCAAGAGTGGTCTTTTCCCCATAAAACACTAGAATATTTCCAATGTTAGGTTTTTTTCTAGGTGAGAAATTGTTCGAATTTCAAAGAAAGAGTATGAAAAGTTCTCCTCACATCAGCAACTGATAGGCAGTATAATATTCTTCTTATTCCACGGCGCCCTTTGCTAAGTTATCACCTTTCGCCATGTTGTTTACATAGATTACGTCATCTACGTGTATAAAATAGTCTACGTGTAGAATGTAGACTATCGTTGTTTACGCGTAGACGCACATCACTGTTCATGAGGCTTGTGATTTCGATGTGAAACTCCAGTGTCGCGTGTTGCTTCTGTCTGAAAGATGCTTTGGAAGACGTGTGTCGCTCTGAAGCAAACCCTGAGAAATCAATTGAACCTTTCGAACCGAAGCGACACGGAAAGCTGCACATGTTGCTAGAATTGGGCCGTTTTATCAACATCGTTTATCGTGTCGCTTCAGTTCATTGCTCGCGCATGCGCAGTGAAAGCTTCACTCCAACGAGCTACATTTAAAATCTAGAAGAGAGTTCAATCGGCAGCCTTACAACGTTTTTGAACGTCTAATTTGTTGATATGATAAAGTATGAATATTTAAAATGTTTCAAGATTTAAACACAACGTTCTTTTGGCTTTATCAAGTTTATTTGTGCAGTTACTGGCTGTAATTTGCCTTCATAAACAGGCTGTGTTTTGGCTATTTAGGACGTGACTGCTTTTGTTTGAAACAGCCAGCACTTGGAGGTAAGTCAATCCAAAGTAGTTCACTCAATGTGGCAGGGTACTCTAGCGTTCAGATCTTTGCTTTATCCAGACTGGAAAGGGAAGCGAAAAGTCTAGCGTATACAGTTTGAGGTCAGTGCATATGATTTCTTCGATTTCTCATAGACATGACTCTCCAGAGTTTAAACAACTTGTACACATTTTACATGATGATTTACACATAGCAATGTCTCTTCTTACGTTTTCTTCTGGTGACAAATAAACTGATTAATGCAATTATATCGGTATCATCGCCCGAAAGAAGAAACAAGTGTCGCTTGCAGCTTGGCGCTTCGGTGTGAAATTAACTTTACGTTTACAAAATGTCACTAGCAGCAAACATTTATCGACAGAGTCATTGTTATCCCATGGCATGACCTTACAACGTGATCAACGTGGTAAACTCTATTGTATATAAATTCTTATGTAGTCGTGGACATAAATGGACATTTAGAACATTTTATATAGGCCTAATACTAAAAACTTGCTGCCGCATTTTTTTTTTTTTTTTTTGCAATCCTACTCCAGTGTGTTTTACAATGTTAGGTTGAATTGATACACAGAGCCAGGGGTTTTATGTTAATAAATATTTTTCTCCTCTTAGATATGAGTTCGCAACAAACTTACAAATTCTAATCATAGTAGTTAGATCCTCAAGACGTTTCTTTTCCACATAAACACACATGTATTATTCATGTTTATATCTATATCTACATATTTATTAATATAAGTGAATAAAACACAGATTTTTGTCTAAAAATTTCGAAGTAAATGTTAAAAAAATTTCTTAATTTGTTTCCAAATTTACCAGAATTGAATCGGTGTGGACTTAGGTAACAAGGTTTAGGCATCCCACCCCTGATAATGTGATTGGGACTGTAAGTGAACCAATCACAGTTAAGAAACTCGAAAACGTCCGTAGTTTACACAGAAATTCTACTACAAATACGTTCCATATGATGAAAAAATCGGAAAGCATAGACGAAATTTGACGGTTACGTGTAAATATATCAAGATGTGTAAGTTGAATTTAAAACGTTGAGAAATATTTTTATCACGCTAATATAAACACACACACACACACACACACACACATACATATATATATATATATATATATATATATATATATATATATATATATATATACAGGGTGTTTCTAAAGGTCGTTTACAACGCTTGGGAGGTGATTCCTCACACGAAAACAAGCAAAAAGTGTGAGTTCCATTTTTACGACTGAGGCCTCGTTTCCGAGATAGGAGCCTCGCAAGAGGTGACAAAGTGAACGTCACACCTAACTGGGACGAATACTATCACAGATAGAGAGGCGGTTCCAAGGGAATCATAAAGGAATCGTATGTGCTCAGTCCGGAAGTCACTATGAAAAGTTCACTGCACGCATGCGCAATGGAGTCCTCAAAGGAATTGGGGATTTCCAGCAAGAACAATGCATGAAAAGGGTATGTAACGCAGCAAGAAGGACCGTGACAATGAGAAATGCGTTAAAGACAACACATCCCGACCTCAAACATCAAAACATGAGCACGGAACACAAAATCCGAAAAGTTGAGCACGGTTGCATACCCCAGTTACACGCGAGGAATGAACGAATCATGTCATGTGGCATACGAGACACATATTACTCCACCAGGAGGAGGGAAAGAAAAACACAATATCAGATGATTGCGACAACGTGTATTTTTACACGCGACAACTACGTAATATCCCCCCCACACACACACACAACAAACAACAAAAGCTACTATGTCTTACGCTCAGACAGTGCGTGTTACTGTACACCAACTGAAGATGTCACTTTCACCACACAAAGGGGGTGGGGAGCAATACCAAGAGTGTTCGAAAAGGATTACTGTGACGTAAAAGAGACCAGTTTTGGAAGCGCTGCGCAGGCAAGTCTGGCTCTCGTAGTCTACGTTTGACCTTCATGACTGCTGTACCCGCGAGAGGAGCTCGAAGGGTTGGTTCTCTCCAGCAGTCGACCCAGTCGTGTTGCAGGTGCTGGGATATGACCAGCAGTTCGCTCTAGGTTGTCATACGGATTGAAGAGTACTAGTATATTGTATTGAAAGAAGTTGACGTGGTGGAGTGGGCAAGTCAAGTATCGCAACAATTGGTCTGTGGTGTTCTTACGGTGATACGGCCAATTTGTGCAGTGTGCCAGTGTTAAACAAAAACGATACTTTGCAGTTCCAGCTCCCTATTACACAGATGGCTGCGTATACGACCCAGCAGCTAGCAGACATGCATCTCATGTATGGGGAGGCACGTGGTAATAGCCGTGAGGCAAGGCGTCTTTATGGAGAACGTTTTCCACATAGACGTTTACCGTCTCACGCCTTCCTTCAGGTAGTGGACAGTCGACTGCGTGAAACAGGGTCAGTGTTACCACCACGGCAAGAAGTTGGAAGACCCCGAAGAGTACGCACACATCAGTTTGCAGAAGATGTGTTAACAGCGGTCGCAGAACGTCCTGGCACCAGTACGCGCGTGATCGCTCGGGCACGAAACACGTCTCATGGGAATGTTTGGCGAGTGTTGTCAGAGGAAGGAATTCAGCCTTTTAAGTACAAGAACTGTTACCTCGTGACTGTCGCCCTCGTATGGAGTTTTGCCAATGGTTGTTGCATCAGCTGAACACAAACCCTCACTTCGGGGCAAAGGTATTGTGGACAGATGAAGCCATTTTCACCAGGATATCCTCAATAGTAGAAACAGTCATGTCTGGGACTTTGACAACCCACATGCACTTTTGTGGCCCATCACCAGCACAGGTTTTCAGTGAATGTGTGGTGCGGGATAGTACATGATCATTTAATTGGACCATACATTCTCATTGCTCGCCTGAATGGTCGCACGTATCATGCATTTCTTAGTGAGGTTCTGCCTGAACTGTTGGAGACTGTACCTTTGGCACTGCGGCAAGAAATGTGGTACCAACACAATGGGGCACCAGCTCATTTCGATCGTAATGTACGACATTTCCTGCATGACGTGTTTCGCAATAGGTTCATTGATAGGGATGAGCCTGTGACTTGGCCAAGAGGTCGCCAGACCCCAACCCTCTCGATTTTTTTCTTCTGGGGAGAAATGAAAACACTCGTATACGACACACCTGTCACATCAGCTCGCATCAACGTCGCCGACGCGACGGTAGCAGATACACCTGGCTTGTTTGCTCGTACTCGACAATTCTTGATTCGTCGCTGTCATCTCTGCGTAGAAGTGAACGGCAGACATTTTGAAAACCGTCTGTGATTATTGCCCTCAGCAAATCCTAGTGAAAACACTCTTGGTATTGCTCCCCAATCCCTTTGTGTGGTGAAAGTGACATCTTCAGTTGGTGTACAGTGACACGCACTGTCTGAGCGTAAGACATTGTAGCTTTTGTTGTTTGTTGTGTGTGTGTGGGGGGGGATATTACGTAGTTGTCGCGTGTAAAAATACACGTTGTCGCAATCATCTGATATTGAGTTTTTCTTTCCCTCCTCCTGGTGGAGTAATATGTGTCTCGTATGCCACATGACATGATTCGTTCATTCCTCGCGTGTAACTGGGGTATGCAACCGTGCTCAACTTTTCGGATTTTGTGTTCCGTGCTCATGTTTTGATGTTTGAGGTCGGGATGTGTTGTCTTTAACGCATTTCTCATTGTCACGGTCCTTCTTGCTGCGTTACATACCCTTTTCATGCATTGTTCTTGCTGGAAATCCCCAATTCCTTTGAGGACTCCATTGCGCATGCGTGCAGTGAACTTTTCATAGTGACTTCCGGACTGAGCACATACGATTCCTTTATGATTCCCTTGGAACCGCCTCTCTATCTGTGATAGTATTCGTCCCAGTTAGGTGTGACGTTCACTTTATCACCTCTTGCGAGACTCCTATCTCGGAAACGAGGCCTCAGTCGTAAAAATGGAACTCACACTTTTTGCTTGTTTTCGTGTGAGGAATCACCTCCCAAGCGTTGTAAACGACCTTTAGAAACACCCTGTATATATATATATATATATATATATATATATATATATATATATATACATACACACACTGTATATAGCACACGTCTACACTTATTGAAAAATAAGGAAAATCGCCGAATTTAATTTCAATTTATTTTTCCCTACGTTTTTCGATACGTCAATCACGATCCCTTCATTTGTCTGTCTATTCGTTTTTTTATGTAATCTAACTTTATTTAATCTTTTATATGTAATCTCAAAATTAATAATCATAAAAATTTAGAACAAATATGCTTGCCTTTCTCGAAGTTATTTGGAAATTTTAAAATAAAATTTATGAATATTGTTCAGCACCATCTCTTGCAAGAAATTGTAGTTTCCGTAGACTTTATAATCTGCTATAATATATTCAGGGTTGTTACGTGCCGAAATGAGCGGAGCGGAGTCAACGATAAAAGTATTAGAAGTAGTAGGCAAAGCCGACGATAGATGACAGCACAAGCGGCGGAAAGGAAAGTAGATCACTAATTAATTAGAAGGATTTAGGAAGTGATTAAAACCAAATGAAACAAGTAAAAATGATTGAGTAGTGATTAAATAGTTGTAAATAAAGAATAAAAAGCATAGATAAATACGGAAAAACTCAAGGATCGACATAACCAACATACATTGTACATACGTAAAGAAGATTAAGGAAGTTTAATAGTCGATTGAAAAACATCTTTTTCCTTAGTAATTTTCTTCGGCTAGAAAACCAGAATTTTTTGCCGGCCTCCGTGGCCACCACGCTACGACGTCAGAGGTCCCGGGTTCGAAAGTGGCAGAAATGCGAAGTAAAATAGAGCAAATCAAAATAGGCCAAAAACAGTTTTTGGTAAATTTCTCGTAAGGGTCAGACAGCTGAAATTTGTTGTTCATTTAATTTGAATATTCGTACTTACGTATTCTGCATTGAGAAACATTGCTGAAGGTGGCATTTCGCTTATTTCACGGAAATAAGCTCTATTTGCGACATATCGAGTAAGTTTTCTTCGTTTCTTTTTGCCTTCGGTAACACGCAATATGGCGGTCACAGTTTCGCTACCGTACTCTGCATGCAGTGTTTCCACCCCACTGCACACAAAAGTATCTACGTAGGCCCACAAACCATTGACGCATAGCCCCACGAACCATTTCCGGTAAGGTTAGGTTAGGTAGGGTCACGTTTAGGTTACAATAGTTAAAAATTGGTTTCGAAAAAAATATGCGTAGCCCCACACACCATTCTCGCATAGCCTCACGAACCATTAACACATAGCCCCACAAACCATTTGCGGAAACGTACCATCTTCAGCTACAAAAACACTGACCGGGATTACGTCATCACACACAGGCTATATCCACCTGGAAGTAAATGGATGCAAGAGCTTTCGTGCATCGGTCACACATTTATACCGAAAAATAGATGATTTACCGGCAAAATTCAATGAACGATGCGAGAAAACACTTCCGCGAACTTCCAGAAGTATAAAGAAACTTCATTCGGTAAGTAATTTCTCCTGTAAATTTGATGAAATCCGTCTGTCCCTTACGAGAAATTTACCCAGTTTTTTTTACGCAGAGTAAAAAAAAACTACTGATTTTCTTTCGTAAATTAGTAATATAAAAACTACTTCAATTATATTAGATTTTAAACTTTAGGTTTTCTAACATATTTCAGCACAAAATAGTTATTTTCTGAAGATTGTTTATACAGCCACTTCACGCCCTCACCCTCAATAACAGATTTCTAAAAATAGAACTGTTCTTTCACATACCTAGGAATTTTTCTAAAAAAATTAGAAACCTGTCTTGCACTAGTACTTGTGTTTATAACATAATAACATAACGATAAACGACTATAATTTGGATTACATTTCAAAGTTCTAGTAACCGCTTCAAATTTCTTTTTCATGCGTATTATACCGTGCGTCCATTTCGATCTGCAGCCGAGAGATCGGGAGAAACGTGGCGGGCGGCGCTGACGGAGATGCCGACATTTGCGGCCTGTAATGCCCGCATATTTTTATGGACATATGCAGACATTTATATAAATATTGCAAAACTAGCACTAACCTGTGTTATAAGAGTTGTTCAAAGTGATGTCCACCTACATTCACACATTCCTGGCATCGTTTGATGAAATTTTGATTCACACGCAAAAGTTCTTCTTCCGTAATTCTTCCTAGTTCTGCCCTTATATTGTCTTTTAGTTCGTCGATGCTATGAGGGTTATTTCGGTAGACTCTATTTTTCAAGGTTCCCCACAAATAATAGTCACATACGGTAAGATCTGGCGAACGTGAAGGCCATAAACCTCTTGAAATTATTCTGTCATCAAACACCTCCCTTATAGCGTCCAAAGAATCAGCGGCGGTATGGGCTGTGGCCGAATCTTGTTGAAAATACCCATATTGTCTCTCATTATCTGATAACAACTGAAAAAACGGCGCGAGTATTTGTGTGCGGTACCTCTCTGAATTTATTGTGTCTTCAAAAAATATAGGCCCTATTATTCTTTTGGCACTTACAGCACACCACACACCAATTTTTGCATCGTGTAACGGAACTTCGTGTATTATTCGGGGATTTTCAGTGCTCCAGTATCTATTGTTCTGTGAACAAACATGACCACGCAAGTGAAACCATGCCTCATCCGAAATAAATATTAACTGTGGATCAACAATACCATCTACAATATTCTGCAAAACCCAATTACAGAAATTTACTCTACTTACGTTGTCAGGGGGCCGTAATTCTTGCACTATAGAAACTCTGTACGGTTTTAATTTTAGTAGCTGTATGTGCTGATGATTTTGACACGCCCATCTCCTGTGAAACACGGCGTAGAGGTTTGTTTGGAGAACGTTCTAACGCTGCACCAATTTCATCGAGTTTTGCTTCGGTTAGAATCCGTCGTTTTTGCTTAGGTGTTTTAAAATTTAACGATCCAGTTTCTCGTAATTTAAGGACAAGACGTCTAACCGTATCTCTATGTGGAGGTGAAACGCCTGGGAATTTCTGTACAAATTGCCTACACACGTCTCGACACGAGTCTGTTTTCACGTAAGTGTCATACATAAAAATTCTTTGTTCTAACGTGAACCTTTCGACTGGCATTCCAATCGTCTGACTGACACAACACACATACACACTTCAATAACACAAACAAGTAACGGCAAGTAACCAAGAATAACACTCTTACGCACAGTACGAAATTAACACGCTCTTGGTTTACATCTGCCTGCCACTATATTCACAGCTCTATAGTCGCGAAGGAACAAAAAACTTGAGCTAGGAGATTTCGGATTGCAAGGAAGCTCACGAACACCATTAGCTTTTAACGGTTCGTCTGCAGCGTAATCTTGATACAGTGTTGCACATTCGAAACCTCCAAACGATCCCCATCAACACAAAACTCTTTCAAGGATATAAACTTAAGCAGAACGTTACTGGTCAAAACTATGATTAAAATGTTTTACAGAGTATTATCTGTGGCTCTTAATATAATTTCTAAAGCGTATTTATTTGTGTATATAAGGGTGGAACTTGGAAGAATTACAGAAGAACTTTTGCGTGTTATAACACAGGTTAGTGCTCGTTTTGCAAGATGTCCACAAAAATAAGCGGACATTACAGGCCTCAAATGTCGGCATCTCCGTCAGCGCCGTCCGCCACGTTTCTCCCGATCTCTCGGCTGCAGATCGAAATGGACGCACTGTACATTTGCATAGGTTAATTGAACCGGTGAGACCAAGAAGGGAAAGATTCCACTTTTTGAACAAAATGGGCTGAATACTTTGAATACATATCAGAGCTAAAATAAAGGTTTTAAAAACAAACCACTTATAGAATATTGTTACTATGGTTATGATGAATAAGTTTGTAATTGTAAGTTTCTTCATCCTGCTTTTAGTTTTGGTTGCTATGAGCTTTTTTTTATTATTATTATTTCCCGAAAGTAAGGTCGAATGGAATCTTTCCCTTCGGTCTCATCGATTCAATTATGGCGTGAATTCGAATATGGCAGACTTCGGAAGACTGCCTCTCTACACAACGAACACATTCATTTTTGCAAGATCAAAATGGAAACTTTTACAAATTTGAAAAATTTTCGATGTTAATTTTGTAGCTTTTTATAGATTCACATTAAATATTTCCTAATTCGAGGGGGGAGGGGCTATGGCCTCAAGGGGTTTCACACCGACAGTATTGGCTGTCGGTTCGTTCTAAAATCTCCGTAACGGACATACTGAAACTGTTGCCGCCTCCTCCTCCCACCAGATGTCTCTGAAGGTAGCACCGAAAGGGGATAAATTAGGTGGTTGCGCTTACAGGGCATTGCGGTTGCAGAAGTAATTAACGTGACCAAACGTCACTAATAGCAAAGAGACACATTGGTTAATTAGCGATGCTCGCCCTCAGCAGAGTAATTCCAGGAAGCAACACACAATCAGTGACATAGGCGCCGACTCCATGGGGCTTGGGGGGGCTCGAGCCCTCCCCCCCCCCCAATGTTAACGATGTGGGGGCAGAGCCCCCAAATAATTTTGCTTTAGATGATCTAATGTATCATTTTCCTTCTCTTGTAAAGTTTACTCTGAATTGTGCCACATGAACTTAACTTTAAATACACATTTGAAATGTTCTAGACCATCAACGTTCGGGGGCTGAGACCGCTAAACCATCAACGTTGGAGGTAGGGGGGGGGGGTGCTATGACCAGAGACAGGAAAACACATGACTTATTACTATATACTAACATGTAAGTATGTAATTATGAGTATTGTTAAAATTTTTACTAAAAAGAGTTTCAAAAGACGATGTGCATGAACTAGGGTAGTGGATGGAACGTTCGGGCTACAAATGGCTCTCACATGACATTCAGAACGAGATCATTGATATATTAGTGAGATCTGTTTTGCGCTCCGTGGTAGCAGATATTAAAAGTCGGGAATATTTTGCTATTATGGTTGACGAAACTTGTGACATATCCATCCGTGGACAATTAATATTCTGCATTAGAACTGTGAATAAAATTTTTGATATTTTTAAGGAATTCGAGGGATTTTATAAGATTACGAACTCTTGAGGTCAAAACTTAGAAAAGGGAGAGAATGAGTCATTCATTAATTTATTTCAGTGATCAGAGCCCCCCACAATAATTTTGAGAAGTCGGCGCCCCTGATCAGTGGTGTTCATTTTTCTGCTTCCAGCGCTGTTCCCGTCATGAATTGGACGTCACTCAACAATTTTCACTCCCAGAAGACATGTCTATATTCTCGGCGGAATGTTATGCTATCTTTAAAGCGTTACAACCAGTGATGTGCGTCTACGCGTAAACAACGATAGTCTACATTTTACATGTAGACTATTTTAAACACGTAGATGACGTAATCTATGTAAACAACACGGCGAAAGCTGATAACTTAGCAAAGGGCGCAGTGGAATTAAAATAAAATTATACTGCGTATCAGTTGCTGATGTGAGAGGAGAACTTCTCATACGCTCCCTTCCAAATTCCAACAATTTCTCATCGAGGAAGAAAACCTAACATGGGAAATATTCTAGTGTTTTATGGGGGAAAACTAATTTTGCCTCACGACTGCCATCTGTTGTCTTTTTTCATACTATTTATC
This sequence comes from Lepisma saccharinum, assembly GCF_977018435.1. Taxonomy (NCBI): domain Eukaryota; kingdom Metazoa; phylum Arthropoda; class Insecta; order Zygentoma; family Lepismatidae; genus Lepisma; species Lepisma saccharinum. The sequence goes on from NC_139248.1 coordinate 67,818,035, forward strand.
TTCTTCCATAGTTGATGATAGAAGAGAAGAGAAATTTTGTTGTAAATAGGATTCTTGTCAGTTCGTTAGGAACCAATATAGTTGAAAATGTCACTTTGCTTTCATCAAAGCCTTGAAAATTAATTTTAATGCACTTGAAATTGTCTACGTAGTCTATGTAAACTACAACCAAATGTAATCTACGCGTAGATTACGTGTAGACAACGCATGCAGACGTAAGCTTATAGTGTACGGCACATCACTGGTTACAACTTGCCCTGCAGTTACGACTCGATCACTCTTTAATTCTCACGGACGCACTGAGTGTACTTCAAGCGCTATCACGAGCACGCCGGGGAGCATACAAGTTAACTTTATTTCCCTATCTTATTCTCCGTATCATGATCAGTGATGTGCCGTAGACTATAAGTTTACGTCTACATGCGTTGTCTACACGTAATCTACGCGTAGATTACATTGGGTTGTAGTTTACATAGACTACGTAGACAATCTAAAGTGCATTAAAATTAATTTTCAAGGGTTTCATGAAAGGAAGTGACATTTTCAACTATATTGGTTCCTAACAAACTGACAAGAATCCTATTTACAACAAATTTCTCTTCTCTTCTATTATCAACTATGGAAGAAGATAAAGAGTATGCAAAAGAAACAACAGATGGCAGTCGTGAGGCAAAATTAATATTTTCCCCATAAAACACTAGAATATTTCTTATCTCAGGTTTTTTCCTAGGTGAGAAATTGTTCGAATCTGGAAGAAAGAGTATGAAAAGTTCTCCTCACACATTAGCAACTGATACGCAGTATAATTTTCTTTTAATTCCACGGCGCCCTCTGCTAAGTTATTACCTTTCGCCATGTTGTTTACGTACATTACGTCATCTACGTGTATAAAACTGTCTACGTGTAAAATGTAGACTATCGTTGTTTACGCGTAGACGCACATCACTGAGGGCTCCTCAAGCACGAAAGATATATCGAACATGGAAGCATGCGTTACCCCCACACCCCCTATACGCCTTCATGGCGTGGTGCTAAGCACAGGGGAGCACTTTACCTTCTTTACCTTTTACGTTGTTTACGCGTAGACGCACATCACTGATCATGATACAACTACTGTCAGCGACCTTCACGTACATCCGAGCCCACAGTGACCTAAATAAATATCACGATCGAGTAGACTTAATGGCCAAACAGGTGAGAACGAGAGAATTCATTTCCCCGATGCGCCTGCCGTACACAGACCTCTTCCCACGGGTCAGAATCAAATTAGAAAAACAATGGGACGATCGGTGTACCCAGCAAATACAACATACCACTACCTATAACTGGCATGCACAACAAACGTCATTGGTTTCAAAACATGAATCTACCCCGTGCAGTATTGGTGTTTACCATGCGAATGCATACCGGTCACGTCGTAATGCACCCCAGTTTATAAAGTGTCTGCAACTTCCTGTCAGTGTGGAAAACCTACACAATCACACACACACTTGTTTCTCCAATGCCCACTTCGGCAACATCATCGCAATACTCCCTTTCGACTCTACTTTACGAACCACGGACTGTTGTCATGTGGATATTGTACAGCTTTGCACGGAAACACAAAATCGTAACATAAACAAACTCTCAAATAAAACTCGCACGTGTTTAGAGGCATGATATTAGGAAGAATAGTGTTAACAAAGTGTAGGCGTTCGAAGGGTGTACTGCTCACAACTAGGACCTCTGGCAGGAAATCGCTAGTATGCGGTGTGTGCCAAACAAAGAACACGACGACGGCCAAGAAAGAATATATCTGTCTCGAACAGGGTGGACAAAAATAATTATTCATTTTTTTCTTCATTTAAATCGATCCTTTTTTTAAAAAAATACGCTTAAAATTGCTATTGTGTTTTTCGGCACCGTACATGTAGATGCATCTTTTCTTATACAAAGGCTATTTCTGGTAAACGGCCGTGTAAAATGTTTGAACAGTTTGATTAAAGCAAATTAGAAATTATGTGTAAATCAAGGACCTATTTAGGGGGGCCCAGGAGGTCCGGACCCCTCCCCCCGAAAGATTTATCAAGTACTAAAATTAAATAATGAAAAATGTATTATTTTAGCTTTTGTTGTATAATTTTCTCTGAACTTATTGGAAGACAAGGATTATATTGAAGGACATTACAAAGAAGATTTATGTACACTACTACGGTACTCAAAATAATATGCATAAAATATTAATCAGAAACTTACTTTTCTCCAACTACAGTACATGTAACATCATTTTTGTTATTCGATAAATATTCAATTATTCATCTATTTGACATTCATTTCAATGCCAGGGCACTTGTTTTTATGTCAATTATTCCGATCTTAACTACAGGTAAGCTACGGAATGAATATGCGCGTTATATCTCTATTCTTATACAGTCTTTGTACCTATTTGTGTAATAATAATAATAATAATAATTTATGTATTGTAATTAGTATTAATTTTATTTAATATATTTATTTTAACATTATTATTAGTATTATTATTATTATTATTCCTGAGACACTTGGTTCAGACCCACCCAAACATATGTCTAGATACGTGCCTGGTGTAAATATACATTTTTCTGTTTCTGATGAACCTTTTTCGGAAAAGTTTGTTGAGTGTGTGTCGTAATGAAACTATAATAATTTCAGACACTTGCGTTCCATTGAAAATAAAACATAATTGTTAACTTAAAATACTTTTTATAGTCTTTGCAGCTGAATTTTAGCGTTTTTTTTTTTAAATCATAGTTTGCTAAATATCTGCTGCCATGTTTATTTACACCTTATAGATTGTGACCAGTAGCTGGCTTACAGGGACACCACGAAATGTTCTAATATTTTCACTGAAATGACACTTACTTGTTAGTCAATGATATGATTGTTTTAAATATGTGCTTATTTAGTACTTTTTACATATAACATTTTTCTGAATTTGACTTAACTTAAGGCAAGCAACCTAACCACACTGACTGAGTGTTGCAAGTGTTAGATGGGCCTACATTCTGACTTCGGCGCTACGGAAAAATCTTGAAACACTAAGGGCGCAGCGAGCAAGCAGTGACGCGGCACGGCTCCACCAATGAATAGTGACAGTCCCTGATTCGCTCTGGCTTTGCCAGCTCAATTTTGCTCCTCCTCCTCTGCCGCTTTGCGCTGCCCTGCTCCACAGTTAGCTGATACAGGGCATAGCCAAATTTTATAATCTGCTGCGATATGGTAGAGTCTGCCATCTAGAATGTATTAAATAGTTATTTGTGCTGATACCAGTTGGGTCTTCTTTAGGAATGTCATCTTGGTGCAAAAATTAATTAGTTTTAATCCAGTCTTATATTAAAAAAAAAAATTAAAAATTTTAAGATCATATTTCAAAATGTGTAGCTTTATCTCAGTTGGATTCGTGGCTCTCTTGGTCCATATTTGCGCAAAAAAAGGGAGGTGGGAAGGCTCCTGAGAAAAAAGGTCAGTTTTCCCTACCCTTGCTAATAGTAATATAACTAACTCTCTATCCTTCTTAAACCCGAAGGATTATGGCTGCAGCAACATAAGCCTTCCATCTGTCCGTATCCTGGGAAATATCAATCCAGTCTTTTCCATCCTTACAGATTTCCTTTAGATCCATTTCAACGTTATCCCCACATCTTCGTCTTGGCTTTCCTATAGGTCTCTTACCATCAGGTTTCCCAACAAAAATCCTGTAAACTCTTCTTCCTCTCTCATTCGTGCCATATGGCCTGCCCACCTAAGTCTTCTTCCTTTAATTATTCTAATAATATCTCATAGTAAAATTAGATAAAGCTAATAGTAATATTCAATTTTATATTAACAACCTGGTATCCCGCACAAACATTTGTAGCAACTCCCATGGCGCTGTAGCACAAAGATTCGCTTGCTGCAAGAGTTCCAGAGTTTGCACAAGTGACGTCGGTACTAATTTAAAAGCGTTGCCACGCAGTGCGGTTAAATGGATTCAGCAGCTGTAAACGTATTTTAGTGGCGGCCAGTAAAATGAAAACACGCATGGCTAAATAAGAATTTGAAGAGAGGATTATTTCGTTTCTCATTTGCAGGAACAGGAATAACAGCCGCGAATAGCCAAGCGGTTGGTGATTATTGTTGCAGTGTTGCAGCCACGGGAGCATTTGCGTACCCAGGACCTCGATTTGCTCAACCAAAAGTTACGATTTTTTTTAAAAATATATAGGGTGTTCCACTCGCTCTCGGCCCGATTTTCGCCGATAAAAATCAAACTATTGGTCAGTAGGGCTAGAATTTTTATGACATAAAAATCACCAAAATATCCAAATAAAATATGGTCTTATGACCTAAAATTATACAAAATATGCACTATAATTTTAAAAATATGGCCTTATAACTGGACTGTTTCAAACATCAATATCATTTTCTTTAGTTTATTTTACTTCGCGTTTTGTGCCTCTTGACTAATTTGCGAAGATGGGGATGAGTGATGGACATTCACAAACAACCAAGTTCGAGCGGGATTCGAACCGCTCGGCCAGAGGGTCCGGCAAACATTAATATCTAAATGCTGAGATATTTTCACTATTTTTAGTTCACTTTATGGGCCCTGAGCTGCAATCCACAATGAATACTTTCTGTGAATTTTCAAATGAAAATGAAAAAAGATTTTGCTGCAGCCAGAAAAAAAATCACTCGAGTGAACCTTGGAGTAAGAACGAATCCACTTCGAAAATGACTGCATGTTTCTCGAATAAGCGAAAATATGCTGAGTATGACCGAAAATTCATCAAAATATGCTATATCATGCAAAAATGGCTAAATATGTCAAAATATGACCTTAAGAAGTACCCCAATTTAATTAGTTTTTCATAATACGAATTTATACATATTTAGCATGAATATGCTAAGTCATGAAAATCCTACTCCTCACACAGAACCCAAAACGTGTCAATTGACACATATATATTTTGATTTCAATAACACGTTAACGTGCATAAACTGCAAATGATGCACCTTTTAGTGTGTCAAAGTACACGTAGGAATGTATTAAACGGTATTTTTATGAGATGAAGTTCCGTGTGATGCACTAAACTGCATCGATTTGGAAGATCAGACAAGATCATTTCGAAGATAAAAAACTTTCACTTTTAATGCATCAATTGACACACCTAAATGTGTAATTTTGTTATCTTCGAAATGATCTTCTCTGATATTCCAAATTGATGCATTTTAGTGCATTACCTGGAACTTCATCTCATAAAAATACCCTTTAATACACTCTTATGTGTATTTTGACACACCAAACTGTGCATTATTTGCAGTTTATGCACGTTAACGTGTTATTGAAATCAAAATATATGCGTCAATTGACACGTTTTGGGTTCTGTGTGTAGTAATGACATTTGCTACGTGCATACCTTGGGGTATGAGAAGCATACAGAGGACTTGTTTTTGTTCAGATTCGATTATAAAATTCATAATGAGCGGATTTCATAGAATTTTGAAGCACTTTGTGGTGTTTGCTAACAAATTATAAAAAACTTGAGTACACAGCATGAATGCATGAAAAGCATGAACGAAAATGTTACATTTGTGACGCTTTGAACATGTAGCAAAGTTTGACTTCATTTGGCTGTGAAGCATAAAAGCTGTAGATACTAATATTATTTTGTTGGTGAAGTGTGCAAATTATGTGCATTGATAAACATTTAAACCTTAATGAAATTAAAAACACTTTCCAGATTGATATGTTATATACCGGGTGGGCCATAAATCAGTTGTCACTAGCAATCGTTAGACTTTGTTTTGCCTAGCGTAGTGGAAGTCAGTTGTGAACTTGACTAGTGCATATTACCCAGCATTCTTATATTGGGTAATATGCACTAGTCAAGTTCACAACTGACTTCCACTACGCTAGGCAAAACAAAGTCTAACGATTGCTAGTGACAACTGACTTATGGCCCACCTTGTACATGGAGTAGGACCACTTTTCGTGGAAATGTTCCGAAAGCTTTTTATTTATCGGTAATTCCATAGTTTGATTGAAATATCTTATGATGAGGTATAATTAGTGATGATAGAGAAAAGGCGTTTCATGATCTCTTTACACTGTTCATTTACTTGACGTCACAGTCGACTGCCATACCAGGTATGCACAGCATTTCCCACCGTAGAGGGAGAGGGCAGAGGCGTCTCGTGAACGCATGCGGTGCATGCTGCGCATGCGTCAATTGTGGGAAAAAGGACAGCTTGCTCTGCGACGACATTCATGAGCATTTCTACATTCTCATTTCTTCATATAGGACAAGTATTTATTTTACACGAGAGCGCTCAGCAAAGCTTATATTACATTTCTTGGATCTGAAGTGAACGAAAGTAATAATTATTTTCCCGCAATTGACGGATGCGTCACTTGAGATCCAAGAAATGTAATATAAGCTTAGTTCAGCGCTCTCGTGTAAAATTAATACTTCTCATATATGAAGAAATTAGAATGTACAAATGCTCATGAATGTCGTCGCAGAGCAAGCGGTCCTTTTTCCCCACAATTGACACATGCGCAGCATGCACCACATGCGTTCACGAGACGCCTCTGGAGGAGAGCCACAATATTTCTCTGCGACAAACACCAAGGTCACTGCCAATTCAATGTAAAAGCTCATACCACAGACTTTACGACTTCAAAACACACATAATTCTATCCCATACGACGAGAATTATTAAATATGATGGAAACTGAAATGCAAACACCTCAATTGTCGCGTTTAAAGGTAAGAAGCACCTTTATGGTTCTCCTCCAATTGTTGTTTTGATAATGAAAAACTGATTCATATTGTTCAATGTGTGTTTTTCCTTTTAGCAATTGGAAATAGCAGACATTCAAGTAGTGTGCCCAGGATTTTCGAAGAAGGGGGGAGGGGGTTACGAGTACTTTTTAGTAGTCATTCCTGAAGTCCTCATTTTGCCATCTTTTCCTGCCTTTTCTTTCTTCTTTTTTTTTCAAAGAATATTGAGCCTAAGCAGAATTAGGATCCTCACCACCCCTCCTTGAGCACGCCACTGGACACTCGAAGAATCTTGACGACTCCAGACAAACCCTCCCGTGGCTGTAAACATGGGGATGGGTGCTGAAAAAAGGGCCTGTTATGACCCAGACCTTCAAGAGTGGGAGAAAGTACAGGTCGTTGGATCTGTCTGCCTGTTCGTAAGCGTTCGGCTGTTCTCGGCACCGGCAGAGACCAGAGAGATTCGCACCATTCTGCGATGAGCTGAGCCGACGAACACCATTGCCTTCAATAGGAAACTTGGCGGGAGGGATCTGCGCGAGGGGTAGTTCTGGGACCTCATTTCGATGCGCCAAGATTAGCGAATCTCTTGCGTATTTCGAGCTGTTTCGTGCTGTCGCTTGGCTTATTTCGCACAAATATGCGAGTATTCCGACTTATTATTTTTACTGCTTCTCTAAAATATATAAAATGCAATATTTTTATTATTTTGCTTGGTCGCCGATACAGGACATGAGGAGTAGTAAATAACCTCTAGTCCGGGAGCAGTATGAAACATGAAATCCGAAAGGACAGCTCTCTCAATTGGCTTACGAATTCAATCCATACACTCAGTGCGGGATAGCGGAAGGAGCGTCAGTCAGAGTCGAAGTACGAACTCTGACAAGTTATGGATACGGCCTGATAGATACATCTAGGACAGTACTCAGCGAGAACATGAGACATGTATGATAAGTGTGGAGAGAGCATTTCACTCAGTTATATCTCATCTTTCCTTTCATGGATCGAGGCGGGCCCTTTACAGTCAGTATGACCTTTAAACCTTTCGTTTTGTTATTTGCTACATCCCAGTGACTCTTCGATCCCTGATCATAATCCGAATCACACTTCATGGTGGAGATGCTGGATACCGATCTCAGTCACACTTCAATAAATAAATTTTCAGATATCATGGACTTTTTAGTACAGTCACCGACAGTTCTGGGTTGTAACAATCTCACTGCTTATGACCAACAATTCGTCTAATTTTTCAGCTCTCCGTTAGAATGGAAATGTAGATGTACACTCACCCGCAATATAAATGGGACACTTACATCCTGTAATACTTGTTTCCCCTGCAAGGCGTTCTGTGTGTTCCGATAAGTGGATTTTAATAATAATGGCAACTTCTGCCACCGCCTTAGGGGTAGACAAAACAGAACGCCTTTGAGGGAAGAGTGTGTTTCAGGACCTAGATGTCTCATGTTTATTGCCGGTGACCGTACAATGAAGAAATTATGGCCTTACGATGACAGGCACTGGCTTGTTGTAATCCCGGTCACCAGACGTTCATTAACATGAGATTGGTTGGTTGGTTGATTTGGTTCATTTTACTTCGCTTTTCTGCCACTTTTGGCTAATCGCGAAGATGAGGATGACTGATGATGTGATGAAATTGATGAAAGGATACTGGCAAAGAACACCCAGGCCGGGATTCGATCCCGGGATCATTGGCGTCGAGGCGCCCCCATCCCCCCCCCCTGAAACTGCCATCAGCCCTCTTGACATTAGGTAAAACTATTTTGTGTAATTTGTTTGCAGTGAAGAGTGAAAATGTAGACAGCAGATATTATTTTGCTCACATCCTGGTGAAGGATAAATTCACAGAACATGAACAGCAGCTATTACATTAATTAACTGTACCTTTCCTGCCACTGTTGCGAACCCCCTTTTAGACAGAAATCTGTGACTTTGACGTCATCATGCAAATTCCCTCCGCATCTGCGTCCCAAGTTTTGGGAACGAAGGGGAGCTTCATTGTTCCCGCCAGGGGTGGAATGTACTGTAGGCATAGGCGCCGACTCCATGGGGCTTGGGGAGGGGGCTCGAGCCCCCCCACCCAATGTTATCGATGTGGGGCAGATCCCCCCCCAAATAATTTTGCTTAAGAGAATCTAATGTATTATTTTGCTTCTCTTGTAAAGTTTACTCTGAATTCTGCCACATGAGGAGAGCTTAGGGAGATCTGTTTTGCGCTCCGTGGTAGCAGATATTAAAAGTCGGGAATATCCATCCGTGAACAATTGACAGTTTGCATTCGAACTGAAAATGAAAATTTTAATGTTTTTGAGGTTTTCATGGGCTTTTACGAGATTCCGAACGCTGAGGCCAAAACTTAAAAAAGGGAGGGCGGGAGTCATTCATTAATTTATTTCAGTGATCAGAGTCCCCCCCCCAATAATTTTGACAAGTCTGCGTCCTTGACAGTAGTATAAAATACAATATTATAAGCACAAAAATTGTAGAAAAGAAAAGCTCCTATGATTAAGAGCATATCACACTTGAAGAAATAGGGAATATGAGCATCTTGGAGCATATCACACTTGAAGAAATAGGGAATATGAGCATCTTGGCATAGTTTTAAGTGTAGAAATGAAGAACCCCCTCAGACAGATTTGCCTACACTCAAAACAATGTCAAGAGGGGCTTATGCCCCAATCGGCCATGTGTGTACACTTGAAGAAATAGGGAATATGAGCATCTTGGCATAGTTTTAAGTGTAGAAATGAAGAACCCCCTCAGACAGATTTGCCCATGTGTGTAAAAGCTACATCTCTCAGTTTGTTGTCCATAAACTTGTCAAAAATATGCCCCCCTTGATATTGTTTTGACTATACTTAAAACTAGGGCAAAAATGCTTATAAGAGCTTTTGCTTATAAAATAATATAATGTAATATATGCTTAAATACTTATTACCTGGAATATGCTCAATATTTTAATTGGACACCAGGCCCAACTTGCATATCTAGTACTAAGACAATGCATTGTGCAGAGACTTTCTAGAATTGCTCTGTGATTCTCTCATTTCTTACATCATAAACATATGATTTTTCACCTATGAGAATAACACTACATATGGTGTCATCAGGGAGTGTATCGTGGAATTCACAGATAATTTTAATGTTTGTCCTGTCATTAACCACAACTTGTTTCCTTTTTGAAGTGTTGATGACAAACATGGGTCTCTGTGCTTTGAATTCATCTGGTGTGTAATACATGTCAGTATTGCAAGTAGTGACCCTTTTGTATGCTGTAAATGCTTCATATAATTTCAGAAAATCATCCTTGGACATGTCTAAATTATAATTTTCTCTAGGAAATACCTCATTTCTGCCATTTTTAAGATATATGTTCTTGATGTTGCAGCTATCAAATTTACTTGAATTTTTTTCCTGATTATTGTGACTTCCAGCCTGAAACAGTACCACCACAAAATCTGGCATGTCATATTGTATACTGGAGAATGAATTTGTAGCATCAAACTCATAATAGGTACCAGTGGCGGGTTTCTGTACACATTGATATGTATAAAATTGTAAAGAAATTTGTGGATTTTTTAGGATATCTGCTTTGTATTTAAGAGCATAACTGGCTTCATATTCAACAACTGGAATTCTTAGCTCCATAGTCTGAATAATGCACTTGCCCTCATCAGGTAGGGTATTAGGCAGAGCTTACCCTGTAGAGTTTAATGTGCTGTACCTCATCAAAGCATTATTATCATTGGCAGCTCTTCTAAATGTGATTCTTAAACCACCCTTCCACATAATGTCTTTGTAATCTGAGAAGAATCCTGGCAACAGGCGCATAGGGAACAGCACAGTGTGGCTCTTAGATAATATCTTATCACGAGCCTCAAATCCACCTATTTTGTAGTAAGAAGCCTCGGTTTTGGATAATTTTAGTGTGGCCAAAGCTGTGGAGGTAATGCCGGGATAATCTACTCTGTTTATAACAACACCATGTTTTCTGATCTCAATTTCAGAGAACAGATGCGGCACAAAATTGTCCACCAATCTTATATTTGAATTTGCCGGATAATCTGTACCATCGAGCTTTACAACATCAAATTTGATGTATAGATCTGCTCTGTGGGGGTGTATAAAGCCATCCCCTACATCAAGATCAACCTCAATCTCTGTGTTGGGTTGATTTAAATTTGCAAAGGTCCTCCTGTTTGGGGGGAATGATTGTAGCTCATAACTCTCAAAATTTTCCATTTTTTTTTGTATGTATTTTTATTTAAATATTAATCTCTATGATTGCAGTTGTTGTGGCTCCAGCAAAATCAACTAATTCTTCTTTTTCATTAGTGACCATCAACTCAATGTAATCTATTCTATTATGGCACACAGGAAAATATAATGTTGGGGATGGAGTGTAGATGATTGGCTCCATAAATTCAGAATTAGGTTTGAATGTTCCAATGATGCCAGTTTGTTTGTGAGTGCCTATGCCATTTGATTTGGTGATCATACCCTCGGCCACATTACAGTGAATATTTAGAGTCTCTATGGCTAAGAATTTAGGTATATTAATAGCAGTGTGTTTGATGGCCGCTTCAAGTTTTGTGTTTGTTCTCAAAGCCTAACAGCTCTCCTATAGTACCCAGATCCACTGTTTCTGTAGCAGATACAATCTCTACTCTGTGAGTGACAGAATTTTGAGTTAATACTATACCTCTGGGTAATTGAGCATTTAGAGTGGACAGATTATACTGCCCTGGAGTGATGACAATTTTTTGATCCCCTACTGCAATTGTGTTGTTGTGGTGTGTAATATTAGGGATCAAGTACATGCCATAAAATGCTCTGAGAGCTATTGTTTTGGGATACACTATATCATCATGTAATCTGAGCTTCAATATTGAATTTTGGCTGGTGAGATGGAATACCCCCATGATGTTTCAGATACCACAGGGCTTTTTGAAAATTTTCAATTGATGGTTTATTTATTTGAGACATATATCTAAGAACAGATAAACACAAATGTCCACAATTAACATCTTTGAAGTTTTGAACACGGGCATTATTGTAATAAAGATTAGTTGATTTTAGATATTTTACTAAATTTTCAGGTGGAACACCTCCAAATGAATCAAACACAAATGCCTCATCTTTTAAATATTTAAGATAACAGATCCAGTGAGTGCCCTGATTTTTGTACTTATCCAAATTAACAATGCCACACTCTTTGTTGAGTGGTTGCTCTGGCAAAGAATCAGACATGTACACACCTCTAAAATTTTTGATGCCCAGTGGCTTGATTAAAGCTTCAATATCTTGGTTTGTAAACGGCTCTTGTTTTTTTTAAACTTATTCATGGCTCTCTTAACACCTTTGCCTTGTTTCTCTATGGCCAGGTTATGGCGCTTCAATTCATCTAATTCTGCCCTATTCTTCTTGGCATCTATTACTGTTTTTGCTATGGCAGCTGATCCCCCAGCCAAGCTCCCAACAGCCCCAAGTGCTGCTAAGATGGCCGGGATAGTAAATATAAATCCCCCTACATGTGATTTTTTTCTAGATTGTTGTAATTTTTTTAATTGGGGGGTACTAAGTAACAATTTCATACCATGGCCCTTGGCAAGACAAGAGCTTTTTTTCTTGCGCTGCTTTTTGGTCAAAAGGCTATCAATAGTTTTAAGAGATTTGAGACCTGCATAAGGTACCTGATACATAACACCGTTGGCCTTCATCCTAGGTTTATTATATACATATTCACAACCCCCACCCCAGTTTTTGTTTGGTGTTCATAGCTATGGTGGTCCCCAATGCTGCTATTTTTTCACTTAAAGAAGCATCTTTGCTTACAAATCTACCAAATGCAGCCTCTTCTAATTTCTTGTCTGCAACATGTCTCTTGTCAAGATCAGTATGTGTGTTGTATGCTATGTCATGGTCTCTACAAGCAGCATCTAGGGGATTAACACCAGGATCACCTCTGTTTAATCTATGGTCCAATTTTGTGCCTGGACCACAATACTGATAGCCTGGAATGTGTAGTTCAAATGGCAGCTTGTTTATAATGTCATTAACCAACCCCCGACCCTCGGAAATATTCCAAAATTTAGGTGGTCGAGTATTAATAATTTTTATAAGATATCCAATCCCCTTAGTGTCATTCACTATAAAATTAGACAATTTGGTGCTTATCATGTCCATAATTCCAACCTTTTCATTGTAAAAATTGTAGTTGCCAGCATTTTCCTCCCCAGCTATCACCAATAACCTATCTACAAGTTTCCTGACATCATCAACCCACACAAATTCTTTGGGCAGGGTGTTGTATTGTTTGATTCCACTGCCAGTCTTGATCTGTGACCATATGGGCTTGATTAAATTATTGTATTTTGCTCCACTGCTAGACTTGACTCTTTTTTGTGTGGGATCATTGTTCTGGTATAGAGCATCTGATTTTATTAATATTTCTTTGTAGTGCTCGTAATCTTGATCTGTATAGCTGCCAGATCTCTTCCTAGTCATCAGTTCCCACAATCCAGGTGTGCCAAGATACTTAACAAAACCACCTTTTTCTCCAAGATGAGATTCTGAATATACAATTATATCATCTCCCATAAATGTTACTCTGAAATTGCCAATTCTATGTATGATGCTACCATCACGCTCTGTGTCAGCATATAAGCCAAAAACCTCATCTTTGTTGTCTTTAGGTGTGCTTAAATATTTTTGAGCAAGAAGACCCAATTCAATAGGATCCTGAGTAGCTTCAATTCTTCGAGGAGCAACAGGACTAGGTGTATGAATACTAGAAAGTGGGGTGAATGGATAATCTAATATGTTCCTAGCAGCTACAGGTACAAGCTCTGTGATCAAATTTTGATTTTGCTCTGTAACAGTTTTGATATTTTTACCTAATTCACTAATAGCATCAATAATAGGCTGTTCTGTTTGCTTGTGTTTTTCATAAATTCCTCGGTTCTATGATTTCCATCCCTTAAATCTTTTTACAAGATAATTTTTTAATTTAAGATCATCAATGATTGGCCTTTTCATGGTTATTTATATATGTTTCAATGTCTAGAAAATTGTTGATTTTATTTCTGTATTTGCCACTATTGGGTTTTCTTGTCATATCAATTGTGACAAACCCATAACTGTCCTGGTTCCAGCATCCACTGCAAATCTTGGAAAAATCATTGTAGCTCAAGTCCCCACCTACATATTCATCATGTATGTGTTTGAGGTTGGTATGGTCTTGATGAAACACACATATAAAATTGCTGTTGTCTCGGATCAGCTGCTTCGGTATTTTTGAAAAAGTTTGTGCCAGGTAGAAGCTATCAATGTTTTTGTGCCGGCCCTGTGTAAAAAAAATTCTAACCTTGTTTTGATTATCCAGTATAATGTCATCAAACACAACAACAGAATTATCGAGACAGTCATGGAGTGGCTTAACATCTGGTTCAAAAGTGGCAATATCCAGTCCATCATATAGATTCATCAGCTGCTGATATTTTAATTGTTCCAAGCTTTTAGAAAAGATATATAAGTGCCTGTTTTTCCAGTCTAACCAGTTGGGTGCCAATAAAAAATTATCAATCATTAGTGTAGTTTTACCACAAGCCGATGGCCCAACAATAAGACATCTAATATTATCAGGTAGCAACTTGCCATTTCTCTTAATCTGCTGTTCAGGTTCTGGCAGCCTCTTTATAACATCCCAGGTGCTCATATTATCACTTTGTTTGCATCGATCCAGCTGTGTTCTGGAAGTCCTAGCCATTTGACAAATAACTTGTTGCCTTTTCTGCGGATGATTTTTTCTATGAGATATGTGTCAGGCTGTTTACTTTTGTTGAGTTCTTCTTCATAGAACCTGCCTTTGAGAATTTCTCCTCGGTGGTCTTTTATTATATATGTGTTAAGGGTCCCAGGTTTAACTTGAACCACTGTAAATAATTCAGTGCTCCAGTTTCTTGTAAAACCTCTTTTGAATAAGTGCTTATATTTGCTGATTCTTACTTGATCACCCACCTTGTATTTGGCTTTTCTTGTTGTTGGCTGGTATCTAGGATAATAAACAGTTCTGATCAATTTTTGCTCATCAGATGAAGTTACCTCAGAGGGTTTCATGTTGATTGTGGAATGGACCGAGTTGTTATATTTTTGTAGAAGTTCTGGAGGAATATTAATCCATTTATAATTACCTTGAAGTATAAATTGTTTATACATATGATTTTTTAGGGTTCTGTTGAATCTCTCTACAATTGAGGCCTTGAGATCACTATAACTCGAGTAATGTTGTATTGACTGGCTTTTAATAAATTGTTGGAACACAGAATTATAAAATTCTTTGCCATTATCTGTTTGCAAATAGCGCGGTGATCTTCCACTCTGATTGATGATTGTCCTGAAGGCTTCTGTAACACATTTTCCAGTCTTGGATTTGAGTGGCACAGCCCAGGCAAATTTTGAAAATGTGTCTATTACAGTGAGTAGATACTTGTAGCCCTTGTTGATTTTGTCTAAGTTTTTCAGCTGTCCACTTGCCATCTCAATCAAGTCGCTCTGCCATAAATCATCTATGCCTTTTGTGACTACTGGCAGTCTCTTATAATTATGTCTGGCTTGTCTGTGTAATTCATCAACAATAATTTGTCTAGACATAATATGAAAACAAGAATATTGCAACTATGGGGTGTTCAGCTGCTGATAGTACAGGATTTTCTAAATATAATTTGTCTCCTATTTGTATATGAAATTCCAGAGAGCCATCATCTTCAGCATAAGATGTTTCTAATGTATTGGGATCTGTAAAATCCTCTAACTCTACACTGGTGATTTTTGCTTTGTTGTCAGCATTTGTTATTGATAAGGTAGGGTAGTGGTGTGCCTGTGGTTGTAGCCAATATTTGATTTTGATTGGTCTCAGTGTGCCCCCAACAAAAAACTGGTAATAAAATTGTGCAGGGGACAGCATATATATTTTGCCACCTGGTGTAAATGGTGAATCATATTCTTTGTTGGGGATGCTGTACAATTCAAGAATTACTGTATGTTTTGGATTCTCAATTATGCCGGTTATTTCTTTTTCTGCTGTAAACAATCTGCTTGTTACAGATTCAAGGTGCTCATTGATGGTCCTAACAACATCATCATGGCCTGGCTTGATTTTTATGTCCACAACAAGTTTCTTGTATTGTTGCACAATCTCTTGAAGCTGGGTGGCAAAAACAGACAGAGCATTTGCTTGATTGGATTCCATGGTCCCTAGCTGTTGCTTGATATTAGCTACAATTTGTTGCAAATTTTCAATAACTGCCAATTTTGAATTTTGAGCAGTAAGATCATGGACCTGTCTTCTGATATCCTCAAACAGGGCATGCAGTTCATTAATATGTTGATTAGTTGGTAGAGTGGCCACTGTCTGAGTAAGTTGTTTGATCTCTGTCTGGATATTCTTGATATCTTCTGATTTCAATATGCGATTCAGTGCCCTCTTTATATTTTTAAGTTCCTGTGATGTAGGCAGATTTGATACAGTATTTTGCAAAGATTCAAGTGCCAATTTCACATAATTTAATTCAGAAGCATCAACCACACCACGCATAGCATCTTGAAGCAGGGCTATATCTGCCTGAGTGGGTGTTGATTGTTGTAAAATTTCAAGCTTTGTTTGGATATCATCGATCAAGTGATGAAAATGAGATAGCTCAGATTCAGTCTTGAGGTTTTCAAGCTTTGTGATTTGTTGCTGGACACTGACAAGGGTATCTACAATCCCAGGCAATCGGGATTCTAGAGTTTCTTGTACATTTGTCAAATCACTTTGCACTGCTGCTATTGTACCCTCAAGATGGGTTATGGTACTTTGATTTTTTCCAAAATCTTCATATGTTTCAAGTTGCAGCTTCATGTTTGCAACACTCAAAGTTATTGCACTCAAAGCATCAGAAGATGGCAAGTTGTTCATAAAATTTTCAAGTGTCTCAATTTTTTCTTGAACCTCGGCTATGGCATTGTTCAGAGGGTCCAGATTAGGTATCTCCAGTGATTGAATCTGTTCTTTTAGAGTGGAAATCACTAGATCAAAATCTTCTTGTGATTTTATGCTTTTGACAATTGTTTGGAGCTGTGCCTGGACATTATTAATCTGTTCTTCTAATTGTTGTTTCAATTGCTTAGAGTTGTTAGCCTGGGTCTTAAATTTGGCTTGAAGAGCTGCTACAGCTTCTTCTAAACTTTGAAAATTATCCAATGTGGCCAAATCAGTATATTTTTGAAGCAATAATTTGAGTTCAGAATCAATTTTAAGAAGAGGGTCCATGCATTGTGATTGCAAATTTGTAATTTCTAGTTGAAGACTGGCATTCAGTGTGGTTTGTAAAGCTTGTAAATCACTTCTTAATTTTTTGACTCTGACATCAAGCATCAGAGTCTCATCACTGTGATCTTCATGCCTTGTATGGCCAAATATATCATTAGGCATTTTGTTTTAGTGGTTATTTATTATTGAATATCTAATTCTTAATTCTATAAAAAACGGTATAAGCTTGTCATAGGATCCAGGGACCTCAATATATAAGCAGTCACCAGCAGAAACAGTATAAACAGTGCCAGAAATCATGTTTGAGTGCTTAATTCTATAAATATTTCTCCCTACTGAAATCTTGACATCACCCTCAGGGGTTGTAATAAATTGTAATTGTCCACCTACAGGTAATTGGTAATGATTTAAATTATTGTTAAATATGTACAATGTTTTACCTGTTTCATCATCAACATCTGTAAGTATGCTGTTCAGATGAATAATTAACAAAGCACTTAGTTTAGATATTATATCAGAAGAGGCTTGTGGTGTTGGCAGGTCCATAATAGCCTGTTTTTTGAACCCAAATAAGTTCATAGGCATGTTTATTTATTTCAAATCATGCTCTGTAATTGGGCATTGATTACCATTTTTCAAATCACAATGACCCCATGGTAGAGTATGTATGCCACATGACAAAATACATCTGTTATCATCATGTGGGTCCAGAGCCACTTTTCTTACAATATTTGTAGTCAACAAGTGATCCACTCTCTGAATTCTATTTTCTGATGTTCTGATTGTGCTACATGATTTGAGGCAATTTTTGTAATCTTCAAATTCAAGCTCTTTGTCCACAGTCACTCTGCCAATGCCCTTGGCTTTTTTGGCAACAACCCCACTACATGTTTCAAAGCTGTACATCTTGGCCCTTAACCCAGCAAATGCCACAATTACATCACCAAGTGTCTCATCTTTTAACTTGCCAGGCACCTTTTTGTTGTGGTGTTGAATTTTTGAATGTTCACTGGTATCAAAATATTTAAACAATTCAGGCTGGGATATATCTTGATAAACATCTTCTGTTTGAATATCAAGAACAAAACTATCTGTGTCCATGTACATTAATTTTTCACAATCACCATAAAAATGTTTCAACACATTATAATACAATTTTAACATATGTAATTTGGCCAATTCCAATATCACAGCCCCTACATAAATAGGCTTATCGAACTTAATCTTTGTTTTTTCATATTAAAAAGTGCCATATTTTCATCATAAATTCTTCTGTAATTGAAATTAGGCTTTGCTATCAATTTTTTGCTCCGGCTGGGGTCAGTAATTATTTTAACATCAGTATATTTTCTGACATTTTCTATTGTTTTGCCATACACTGAATTGACCATCAATTTAAACAAGGTCTTATCAAATTGGCTCATTGCAGATGTTCGAAGCTCTGTGTTTGTATCAATATATGGCTTCAACCATCTTGAGTGCCTGAACCTAAAAACTTTTCCAACTTTGGTCACTTGAACACCATGATGCATCAGGAACTGGAGGTTTTTGTAATATATGACATAACCCTGTTTTGGCTCCAGAGTCATCATCAATTTCTTCTGTTTAGAGCCAGGTGAGCACTTAACCTCAGGAATTGGGGGCAGATCAGAAAATGTGTTGTGTAAATTATCAGGAATTGTCAGATCAACCTCTAAGAACAGGCCATAGTTACTGTCATCAAAATCCTTAAGATCTTCAATATTGAAATCTTCAACCCAGTCAAGCCCTGCATATGGCAGTTTTTGCATCATGGCATAACCATACAAGCTATTTGCATCCACATAAAGTATATAATTTGATGGCAATTCTGGATCATAATCAGGAATATATATTTGTTATTTGCCCTGGCATATCTCTGAGAGCATTGCACCATGCCCCCTCTTATACATTGCTCCATAAACAGATACATATCCTGATCTTGGATCAGATCCAATTGCATTTTAGTGTTTAAAAACATTGCAGACCATGCTAGACCTGGGGCACTGTAAAAATAAATTGGATCTAGTTTATAATTTTTCATGGAAGATTTTCTGAATGCCTGCAGTATATCAGCTAAGAGGGTCACATCAAGTTTTAAATATGCCTTGTGATAATCACCAAATGTCTGGCATTTTAAATTGTTCCACATCAACTGGGCATGGTGATAATCTTCATCTGTGATTCCAGATGCTCTGATTTTGCTGTAAAACTCTTGTTGTGGTGGCAGAGAACACTCATCAAATTTAGAAAAATCTGTAACATAATCATATGGATATACACCCTTCCGCCTAATTAATTTCAGGTCCTGATTTGGAAACAAAGCACATGTGATTTTGAATTGATCATCAGATAATTGATTGGCCAGTGTAGCCAGGCTAGCCGATAAAATTCTGTATGAATCAAGAAATCTTAAGTGAATAGGAACACCATTAACTTTAATTATTTTGCTAATAGATATATATTTTTCATTATTTTCTGCTAAAATATTTAAATTCTGCATGTCAAACCCCTCGTACCTGATCAGATGATGGAAATCATAATTGGATGCACCATGGCAAAATATGGGGACAAATTTTGGTCTCTGGATCTTAATATTACAGCTATTACACAGGGCCATTAAGAATTTACCATCTGTATGAGAATGGTGATGCACCTTGATATTTGTATCTGAAAATTCAGAATCACATACCGGGCATTTTTCTGCATTGTTGAAATCTTCAATCTGTTTCTCTGTTAAAGGCAACATGGGTTTTGATTTTAATAAGATATTAGATGCTATGTTATGGCCCTCATTTTCTATTCTATGTGCAAATTCTTTGATGGCATCTGCTCCCGTGTATAAATATTTTTTACTAACAACACCATCCTGTACAATCACATAATAAAAACTGGAAGGTTCATGTAGCTGGTATGGTGTAATTGAAGGTTCATCAGGATCTGGGCTACATTCTGTATGTTTGTTTCTGTGTGTTTGAGATTTGATTCAAAATCACAGATTATATATGCTGGGTGTTCCAACAAGGCTTCAAATTTTTTGAATTTGGCATTTTCATTTGGGTTAGGCATAAGCATATGAACAGGTTTATGGTTGCCACAGTATTTCAGATGCTCAATTAACTTGTTTTTAGCAATTTCTGCATTCACTTCCCGAACCCCATTTATTATTTTTTGACCATCAAATACAGTTAAACATCTTCTGCACAACTTGAATATTCTATTGGATTTGCCTTGTTGTTTTGTGACTAAAGCTTCAAGACTGTGTATCAGAGTGTAATGGTGTGTGTCATACCCTTCAATTAAGAGCAGATCAATCGGAACAGCAGAATCATCATCAAATATACTGATTCTAAGAGGTGCTATCAAGCAATTGCCACGGCCAGTGGAACAAATAAATACATTAATAGATAATTGTTTACCGTTGATATCCCGAGCCTTTTTTTCAAATTTATCAATATTCTGAACAGACATTGGATATTCTAAACCCTCCATTGCTTCATCAAAATTCTGTTCATATTGTTTATAATAACTTATTCTCTGAGGATTTCTTGAAACTGGAAACAAAGCAGCTAAAATACACCACAAAAAGCATTTCTCATCATTATTTTCTATGTTAACCACGGCTCTTTTGTTTTTAATATTGGCAGGTAATGGCAGATATGTAGATCCTTGTAATGGGCTGAATTCAGAAATATTAACATAGAGCTTGTGTGGAGATCCGCATAGGCTCCATCCAGACTCTTTTCCAGCAAATTCAGAGTGTTTAATATTCAATTGATCTATCAAACTGTTTATTATTTTGTCTGAATTTGCATTTGAATATACAGGTACAGTTTCTGTTATGTGGGGCTGTGTAAATTTTGTGCCATTTGGCTTCTTATATTGTGTAAACAATTTGAGAGACAGCTTATAAGAGCCATTTTGTGCATTTAGAATTGCCTGCACATCAGGATTTATACTGTTCAAAAAATTCTTAATACCACATCTTGGCTCTGATATAAACCGGTGATCCCTAAGTTGGCCATTAAAACTGCTATGGATGGGTTCATAGCGTGGCTGCTTTGCTGGTCTAGCATTAACAGGTGTTTCATGCTTCCTTTTCAGACCAGATGTAGATGGTTGTGGGGGCAATATTGATGACTGTACATAAGAATTACACTTATGCTTTTTGTAATATGCCTTGCTTAATATTTTATGGCATCTTGGACACATTTTTGTGGTTTTTCTGCATTTCTTACGGGCACAATTAAACCGGTGCCTAGACCAATTAGAACTAGATATATTTTTTTGCATTGATTGCAATATTTTTGATTTGGCATTTTTATTGTTTATTTATATAAAATTTCCTGGTCCAAAAAAACAGAACTATGGACAATATGCCAAAACAATTATAACAGCAGTTAGTGGCTGAGCTGGTGGTTTTATACCCAAACAACAGCAATAACTAGGCTCTGGTGATCCCCAATATAAAATAATTTTGCTCTATTATGCTGTTATACAACACACTTTACCAGGTTTCAGATCTGGGAGCTATCAGTTGTATATCAACTAGCCGTGATTATTCTCAAAATCTCACGTGTGGACATATTATTTTGCCACATGTATTTCAATCTTACACATTTTACCAGGATTCAAATCCAGAGCTCTTGTATACAAGGCAGCAATATTAACACTTTGCCATCAGGGGAGGCCTCACATTTTACCAGATTTCAAACCCAGAGCTCTTGTTTACAAGGCAACAATATTAACACTTTGCCATCAAGGGAGGCCTCACATTTTATTAGGACTTAAACCCAGAAGCCTCTTGATTACAAGGCAATAAAAGCCATGGGGATATGCACCACACTCTACTGGGTCTCAGAACCCAGAGCTCTTGTTTACAAGGCAATAAGCCATGGGACTATGTCCACATTCTATTGAGCATCAGAACCCAGGAGTTATTGAGCTCTATATCAGCTAAATACAATTCAAAGTTGGACTTTGAAATGTGCAATGAATATTCTCTATATCTCACTCGTGTATATATTATCAGGGCAAGGCAAAACCTGAATTGGGTTCAGGCATGCAAAGTGAAGTTTTATGCTCTTCCAGTGAATTGGAGTCAATAGCATGATGGCATGTATAGAGAATTTTCCCTGAAAGGGCACAGTGTAGATTTTATCTCATGCATGCAAGCATATAAAATCTCCCAAGCATGCATGATTTATTGCTGGCCGGGACATGAAATTGATCAAAGATTAGAAAGAACATGAAACCAATTTGCATGTCTGCTCTTGTCCTATTGTATTGATTTGTAAGTTGTAGAGGATGAGAATATAAGCATTTTTGCCCTAGTTTTAAGTATAGTCAAAATAATATCAAGAGGGGCATATTTTTGACAAGTTTATGGACAACAAACTAAGAGATGTAGCTTTTACACACATGGGCAAATCTGTCTAAGAGGAGTTCTTCATTTTCCACACTAGAATTCAGAATTCTTGGGATTTAAATATGTACACACATGGCCGATTGGGGCATAAGCCCCTCTTGACATTGTTTTGAGTGTAGGCAAATCTGTCTGAGGGGGTTCTTCATTTCTACACTTAAAACTATGCCAAGATGCTCATATTCCCTATTTCTTCAAGTGTACACACATGGCCGATTGGGGCATAAGCCCCTCTTGACATTGTTTTGAGTGTAGGCAAATCTGTCTGAGGGGGTTCTTCATTTCTACACTTAAAACTATGCCAAGATGCTCATATTCCCTATTTCTTCAAGTGTGATATGCTCCAAGATGCTCATATTCCCTATTTCTTCAAGTGTGATATGCTCTCAATCATAGGAGCTCTTCTTTTCTACAATTTTTGTGCTTATAATATTGTATTTTATACTACTCTTGACTATTGAATATTGTACATTTTTGTGTGATTATAAATATCTGTATCATCAAAAGTAGTATGGATTGTGCAGTAAGGGATGATTTCAATAGCAGTCAATTAACACTTCAAGCGAAGTTTTTGTATATTTCTAAATTTTATGTAACTTTATGACTACCTAGACACACACGCACATAATTTACCTTCATGTAACACTGTTAAACGTTTGAAAAATGGACTTTGTCTGATAACCTGTGAGCCTCCCCTGGATACCAATTCCAGCTACGCTGCTCTAACCACTCATCCACGGAGGCTGGCCCTCGTTAACTTGAGAGTGTAGGATGAAGTACCAGAAAACGACTTCGAGTGGTTTTACGTATAATATACACGAGGAAGGGGCGTAAAATCTTGGTTGAGACCACTGATCGTCCATTTGCAAGTCAAAGCGCCGGGGGAAAAGTCAAATTTAATCCCACGAGGCGAGCACGATGCCCGATTTGAACGACAGGGACAAAATTGCCCTTCCAGTCTCTTGGCTGGCAAACATCAGCCGGGATTGATCACGGCCACGACGGGCGAGGAGAGGTGAGGCTGGTGTCGCGTTTCCTCAGTGAATGGAGAGCAAATAGCAAACAGGGTGGATGGAGAAAGATTCGTGTGGTCAAAGTGGACAAGGAAAACATTGGATGTGGTGCAACGGTGGGACCACAAGGAAAATAACCTGCGCAGAACCGAGTGTCGTGCGCAACCTAATCGCGCAGGTAGTGTGCACAGAGCGCTACGACGCCAGGGGTCCCGGATTGGAATCCCGGCCTGGGCATGGATGTTTGTGAGTGTCCATCAATATCATCATATCATCACTCATCCCCATCTTCGCAAATTATCCCCTCCTCGATGGCGCAGTGGTAGCGTCGTCGCCTTGTAGTCAAGGGGTCCCGGATTCGATTCCCGGTGGAGGCTCATAGTGGTTCGGATCCCACTTTAAACTGTAGGTCCAGTCCCGATTAGCCTTACTGTGCATAAAGTGGACTTTAACTAAAACACCAAATCAATCCAATCGCAAATTAGCCAAAAGTGACACAAAAGCGAAGTAAAATGAAGCAAATAAATCAATTAATCGTTGCGATTAGCCAAAAATGGAAGAAAAGCGAAGTAAAATAAATGAATCAACTATTACGATGTTTTTTTTCTTTTGTTTACGGAAAAGAAGTTGGCTAACAGTTTTTAGAAGCGAAGCCAGATTTCAACAGACATTTTCTGTGACTCAGTTGTTTGTATGAAATAGATATGACACTGTGTTCGTGTGTAGGAATGTGATTGATTGAATTATTGTTTTAAGTCCACTTTGTGCACAGAAATGCTAATTGGGACTGGACCTACAGTTTAAAGTGGGATTCGAACCACTATGAGCCTCCACCGGGAATCGGATCCGGGACCCCTTGGTTACAAGGCGACGACGCTACTACTGCACCATCGGGGAAGCTTATGTGTAGGAATGTGTTTTAAAAGATGCCAAATTACGCTTCATGACGCTGTCTGTTCATATTTTACTCAAGTGCAACTATTCTTAACTTTACAGATTTCATGCAATTGATGAGGTGATACACGTAAAGGATCTCGTCAACTAAGGTTCCAGGATCGAGTCCTAGTCCGGCCACGAGTGCTCCTTTGAGATTTTCTCTTCATCAATTTCATCTGATCATCACATATCCGCGACTCGCCTTATGAAGCAGAATAGTGACGCAAAATAAGACAAATGAACGTATAGAAAAAAGTGCAAGTTTATGGCCCCCTTTAGACTACTTGTTTCGGTACTGGAAGCCTCGATGGTCGTGGAAGTTAAAACAGTAAGAGAAGAAATGGAAAGTATGAAATAGATATACTGTGGTTACCGGCGGCGTAACTTGGGATGGTAAAAGGAGTTACGGGCAGAACAGAACTTCGTGTTCCAGGATGGTATAGTTGAAGTCTTCAGTAGAACGCCAGTTCGGTATCTTTGACACAGCTCGAGAGGAAGCCGATCGGGCGCGTACCTGGTTTCGAGACAGCGTCTATTTTTGTGAGAAGCGCTTTTGTCGCTTTCACCTGCAGTGTTTAGACATTCACTTGTTCATTCATATTCCCAAGATCTTCCGATTGTATGTGTGTGTGTGTGTGTGTGTGTGTGTGTGTGTGTGTGTGTGTGTGTGTGTGTGTGTGTGTGTGTGTGTGTGTGTGTGCATACATAGTCCGTCCAGTGGGAAAGGTGACTAATGAGAAAAGAAAGACAAGAGGGTGTGGACTGGTAGTTTACAATAACGTTTATACCTCGTGAGTCAATACATGCACTGAAGCGGTTGTAGAACTTTGTGAATTCCTGTTTCGGAATTGCCTCCAAAATCGCGGTTGAAGCCTTTTGGATGGCTGGAATGGTGTCGAAACGCCTTCCTTTGAACGCCAATTTCAGTTTTGGAAATAGCCAGAAGTCGCATGAAGCTAAATCTGGAGAATATGGGGGGTGATTGAGCTCCACTATCCCTATTTTGGCCAAAAACTGGGATACCAACCTGCTCTTGTTCACGGGTGCACTGTCGTGCAACAGAGACCATGAGCCCTGTTCCCGATATTCAGTCCTAACTCGACGAATCCTGGCCAATAGACGATGCAAAATACCCACGTAATACTCAGTGTTCACAGTGTGACCGTCTGGAGTGAATTCCTTGTGGATGATGCCTTTGGAATCGACGAAAACCGTGAGCAGGATTTTGATTCGGCTCTTCTGCATGCGCACTTCCTTCGGTTTTGGAGAGCCTGGACCATCACGAAACCTTGCATACCACTTAAACACGTTCTTACGGCTCAATGCCTCAATACCGTAAACAGTTTGAACAATTAAAATGTGTCGCTACATAGTACATATACTTATCAATAGATGGCACTGGTGGTTCCGTGGCAAAGAAATCAGTCACCTTTCCTACTGGACGGACTGTATTATATATATATATATATATATATATATATATATATATATATAGGGTCTGCTCCAGTCGGCTGCCAGCCATAGCAAAGTGAAGATCGCTCGTCATCGTAGCCTCTGCGAGTGCCCCTCGTCACGCTGCGTCATGGCCGAACTTTTGGATCAGCGTTACGCCATCAAATTTTGCGTGAAGCTCGGTAAAACTGGTCAAGAGACCCATGAAATGATCAAGACGGCTTACGGTGATAACGCCATTGGAAGATCGAGTGTTTTTGAGTGGCACAAGCTGTTTCGGGAGGGGAGAGAGGAAGTTGAAGACGCCGCACGGTCAGGACGACCTTCGAGCTCCAAAACTGAGGAAAATGTTGCAAGAGTGAAGAATTTGCTGGACAGTGACCGAAGAATAACTGTTCGCATGATTGCCGATGAACTTGGCATTGCTAAAACCCAAGTTCATAAAATTGTGCACGAAAATTTGCAAATGAGGAAAATTTGCGCAAAGTTGGTGCCGCGAGTGCTGACAGGCGAGCAAAAGGACATTCGCAAACGGATCTGCCAGGACCTTCTCGAAGAAGTGAGTGAAAATCCAAACTTTTTAGACAATGTAGTAACTGGGGACGAGACGTGGACGTTTGAGTATGACCCTGCGACCAAACGTCAAAGCGCGGAATGGCACACCCGAAATTACCCACGCCCCAAAAAGGCGCGCATGACGAAGTCAAAAGTGAAAAGCATGCTCATTTGATTTTTCGATTCACAAGGAGTGATCCACAGGGAATTTGTTCCCCACGGACAGACTGTCAATGAAGATTTTTATCTCGAGGTCCTGGAACGGCTGAGGAAACGCATCGTCCGCGTCCGTCCAGCCATCGCCAACTCCTGGCGACTGCATCATGACAATGCGCGCCGAGCCACACAGCCTTCCGAGTGGCGGCGTATCTGGCCCAACACAACGTTGCAACTTTGCCTCAGCCACCCTACAGTCCCGACATTGCCCCACCAGACTTTTTCCTCTTCTCCCGCCTCAAAACCACCCTGAAAGGACATCATCACGGCTCGGTGGAAGCATTACAACAGGCCGTGACGAGGGAGCTGAACAGCATTCCAGTTTCCGCCTTCCAGGAAGCGAATACAAACTGGAAATCCCGCTGGCAGCGGTGTGTTGATGCAGGAGGATCATATTTCGAAGAATATTACGCGTATGTATTATTTCTGTCAATATTTTTTTTTAATTCACTCAGTCCTACTACTTTAAGGACAGACCCCATATATATATATATATATATATATATATATATATATATATATATAATAGCACAATACAATAACACAACAGAGCAAAGATAACGGAACCTCGCATTAAGAAACCTCTAAAGAAACTGAATTGGCAACGTCTCATTTACTCCACGTGGACTTGACAAGATCTGCCACTTCCTAAAACGGACGCTATTGGTGGGAAAGGTTTGAGGGGAGGATATACTGGGCTCCACGTGTATGGTTGTCAGACGGAAACTGATCTTTTGGAACTTTCTTTCAAGTAAAGTGGCGTTCCAATGAGGACTAAAACTATAACAAAAATACCCTGGCGTACATTTTAATATACGTGAAAATTAATGGGGAAGCGAGTACCTCCCTTGCCCCGCCCCGCAAAGTTACTCGTGTGGTGGTTCTTTCGGAAATATCCTGAAAACAGTCTGGAAATTAGCATTGAGATAGGATTTTGTCTTTTAAATTTGTTCTACTGCCAATCTTGTTCTTCAGTTGCTAATCACGTTACTCAATACGCAAAGTGTTTTTGTTTTGTTTCAGTCCAGATAAAGTTAGTTAACATATTCGACGTTGAGAAAAAGGTAATTTATTTCTAAGATATGAAACAACAGATGAAGAGTGTAACTCTTCTCTAATCAAAAGTTTCAGATTGTATATCTTTCTATGTATATATCAGCCACGTTTAAAAATTTAGGAAGCACTCATCCAGATTTCAGTAGCATATTTCGCAGTCTTCCTTATCCATGGGCAACGCCAGAAAGTTTTGTACGTAGGGGATCAGGTCATTTATAAAACTGACCACACACTCACTGGGGGGAGTATGTGCTCCATACATGAGCTGGTACACAGCGCTTATATTTATACGAAATGGAGAACGTGTCCTAAACAGTTAAATATGAGTACGTGATTGTTTTTATCAATATTGTCCAAGGGCCCATATCTTTACTGGATTAAAATATGTCCCTTTGTAAATTGCTCGATGAAAATAAGTTTCGACAACCCTACAACCCCTGCAAAACCAACTTGATCGTCGCTCTCCCGAAAACTGGACGATTCTCGCTGACGATAGAGGAAGATTTTGGGTAATAGAAGCTTGCATATAAACGGCAATTGTAACGTGTTACTTCTGCATGCATAGTAACGGAAACTGTAAGGCGTTACTTCTGCATGCATAGTAACGGAAACTGTAAGGCGTTACTTCTGGATGTTCAGTAACGGCAACTGTAAGGCGTTACTTCTGGATGTTCAGTAACGGCAACTGTAAAGCGTTACTTCTGGATGCATCGTAAATCTACTGTAAAGCGTTACTTCTAGATGCATCGTAAATCTACTGTAAAGCGTTACTTCTGGATGCATAGTAAATCTACTGTAAAGCGTTACTTCTGGACGCATAGCAACGGCTATTGTAAAGCGTTACTTCTGGACGCATAGCAACGGCTATTGTAAAGCGTTACTTCTGGACGCATAGCAACGGCTATTGTAAAGCGTTACTTCTGGACGCATAGCAACGGCTATTGTAAAGCGTTACTTCTGGACGCATAGCAACGGCTATTGTAAAGCGTTACTTCTGGACGCATAGCAACGGCTATTGTAAAGCGTTACTTCTGGACGCATAGCAACGGCTATTGTAAAGCGTTACTTCTGGACGCATAGCAACGACTATTGTAAAGCGTTACTTCTGGACGCATAGCAACGACTATTGTAAAGCGTTACTTCTGGACGCATAGCAACGACTATTGTAAAGCGTTACTTCTGGACGCATAGCAACGACTATTGTAAAGCGTTACTTCTGGACGCATAGCAACGACTATTGTAAAGCGTTACTTCTGGACGCATAGCAACGACTATTGTAAAGCGTTACTTCTGGACGCACAGCAACGACTATTGTAAAGCGTTACTTCTGGACGCACAGCAACGACTATTGTAAAGCGTTACTTCTGGACGCATAGCAACGGCTATTGTAAAGCGTTACTTCTGGACGCATAGCAACGGCTATTGTAAAGCGTTACTTCTGGACGCATAGCAACGGCTATTGTAAAGCGTTACTTCTGGAAGCATAGTAACGGCTATTGTAAAGCGTTACTTATGGATGCATAGTAACGGCTTTTGTAAAGCGTTACTTATGGAAGCAAAATAACGGTAACTGTTACGTTTTCCTTTTGAGGGGGGGTAATTTACCGAACCATGTTAAACAATGTATCGTTATTTAACGCAGACCCAAATACAAACAAACATTTAATTCGCCCAGTTCTGAACGACGTGGCATAGAGTCGCCTTAAACGGCCAGTTCCAGACAAATTCCCTCCGTCGTCATCCGTGTACAAGCCTTCTTCCTGGAGGACAAACTTGACGTCCCCGTAATCTTTGGAATTCGTCCCTGGGCGTCCCAGTTAACCTTTGCCCTTCCAATCCCGCAGCCTTGGGTGGTGGGAGAGCGGTTGACGGACGACGCTGGGAGAATAACGAAACGCTTCTTCAGCCAACCAACAACTTATCTTTGCGTCGATATTCCGACAGTCCCAAGCGACAAGTGGCAGAGGTGTTCTCCTATACACATGCCCCAAACGTAAAAGACAACTTGCAAGTGGTGCCAACTGCAAAGAAGATTTTAGACGGGGGAATGATTTTATTTTATTTCAGTTACCGTATTTCACCGTACAATAGTCGCAGATCTTGTGCCAATATTTTTGGCAAATCTGAAACTTTAGAAGAAAAAAATGTGCCGGTATTACTGGGACTTTCAAGGCACTTAATACTAGGTAAACTGCCCTTTGTGCAAAATTAGGATGCAAAGAATGTTATAATTCAATAGTCCATATCGACGCACATATAACAATTTCTTCGTGACAGTTTAGTGAACATTTCTCTGGTCTGAAAAAAGCTATCACGTTATTTTTTATTCATTTGTGCATCATGGTCTAAATATTGCACTAGAGCAGCGGTCGGCAAAATTTTTTGTAAAGGGCCAAACATTAAATATTTCACACTCTGCGCGCCAAGAGGCAAACTGGAGGAAATTTTAGGTAGGTCTCCTTAAAAAAAAGTTTACACAAAGGTAATAAAAATACTCAGTAGACTACAGTTATTATTTGAAACACAGCTTTACTAATGACATAAACGAAATTGCTTTTTTTGAGACAACATTTCATCAAATTGGGGGTCAAAGTTAGTACTCCCTATCACCAAAATTGATTGCAAATGTTCATCTGTTAATGCTGACCTGTATTGAGATTTTACATATTTCATCTTTGGAAAACTCTTTTCGCACAGATAGTTAGTTCACCATATTCATCACTTGGAAGACGCTTATAGAATTCCGTTAGATTCTTCTCATGACATTTGCCTTTTTGCATGTTATCACTAGGTAACGGAACTTGAAATAAATAAATGTTTTTTTTTTCTGCGATAAGATAGAGACCCCCGTTTTGCCAAAATTCTGATCATAGCCTTATATGTCAACACAGCAAATTTTATTTTACATAAAAACACATATGTTCCAGTTTTCCGTATGTGAATACACATTTTGCAAATTTTCATTTTAAATACATAAAATCGCTCATTGACTTCAGCTACCTCGAAATTCTCGAAGGAAAAATGTTTATTCTCCCCAACTTTTTCATATCAAGTATGTTAGGTTTGTTTTGTCTTTGAACACGCGAGCTGGCAGACTTGTGGTGCCTCGCCTACGATCCTATTGGGGGAAAATATTACCCCCACTGGATCTAACGCACAAATGCTAATGTCTAAATGTACAGATGTTTTTGGAAAAAACCAAGGTTTTCAAACTTTGTGCCAAATTGCACGTGTTTTGGAAGGTGAAGTAGAGGAAGAGGAAGCTTTGGAAAACTTCAGCGTTACTGGCATTTCGTGCTTCAAATATGCAAGAATTGTTTCTTGTGACGTGGAGCGATCTTTCTCGCAATATAAGATGCTTTTTAGAGATAATCGTCGCAGATTTACAATGGAGAAGTTGGAAAAAAAACTATTGTGATCCACTGCAACTCTTCCAAAAAATAGCTCACTAAGAGGTAAGCTTTTAGAAACTGAATTCAGGTGTTTAAAATGCATGTAATATTTTGTTTTAGTTACCAATTTTTTTTTTTTTTGTCAGATATTTTCCGGTATTTATCACATATTTTCAACATTTATGACACACATTTATGAGTTTTTTTAGCACATAAAGTTCCGTTCCCTAGTTATCACACTGCAGATTAATCACTTCCAATTGAATGTTAGGTGGAAGTCCCTCAATTGTACAGTGAAATTGATTTTGAAATATGGAAATATCTTCTGCACATGCATCAAGATCCGCAAGAAGTCTTTCTCGCAATTCCTCAACTCGAAGTTGGCCGTCAGAGCGCGTAACCAGCCATAGACACCATACGTATCGGCAAATGTAGGAATGTTCCCATACACTGCAATAAACGCTGAAATTTTACTTCCATATAATTTTCGCGTATCATTAAATTTTATCCCACTTCGAAATTTTTAAGAATTTGGAAATGTGAAAAAATCCATTCTTAGCTCGCGGGTCATAGAAAAGGAGGTGGCGGCCCGTAGTTTGCCGACCCCTGCACTAGAGAAAGTATACTAGTGTTGCGAAGTACGCAGTTACAAAATGTAATCTTCCGTGTCCGAAGATCCTTCGCCGATATCATTGGTTTCGTGATCTGACGCACAGATGCGACGAATACGCAATGAAATACGGTATTTAGCGTCGCTTTTCCGTTACCTTGGGCTAATTGCAACGATCAGTATGAGCGATAATATGACGAAACTGATGAAGGCAGGTCGAAACAGGTCGGGATTCGATCCGGGACCCCTGGCATCGTAGCGCCCTGCGATAACCACTTCGCCACTGAGGGCGGCACGGGAGAGGCGGAATGACACACACACACTAGCAAAATTTTCGCAATGCACCTCCTAGCTAACACCAAAGCTCGGCCACATATCAGATGTGGTGCGGGGCACACTCAGATGTCACCAAACGCTAAAACTAAATGCTAAGAGCTCTAAACCAGGTCCTCCTAAACCAACCACATGTGCATTATTAGACCCAAGATAAATTGTAGGTTAGATTTTGATAGCTTGATTGATTGAGTTAGTGTTTTTAAGTCCGCTTTATGCACGGTAAGGCTAATCGGGACTGGACCTACAGTCGAAAGTTGGATCCAAACCACTATGTGCCTCCACCGAGTAGCGAACATGGTATGCCTTGATTACAAGGCGACGACGGTACCACTGCGCTATAGGGGAGGCCCAAATTGTAGGTTAGGAATTGTTAGGTTAGGAGGGCCAGAATTTAGTTTTTGGCGTCTGGTGGACCAGACCAACGAAACATCCTTCCAGCTAACATTTTCCACTTCAAGCGTTGTTGAAGGCTACAACGAAATAATAACCTAATAGGGTGCTATAAAAACAGTTACAGTGTGTCTCACTTTTACATTTAATAAACAGTGTCGGCGATTAGGAGGCGGGCGTCGAGGGGCAGTTGCCCCCCTCAGCTTTTCCTACTTTTTGCCCCCGCAGTGTGGCCTCTTAATGCGGCTACAGCGGGATTGAGCACACTTTTCCGGTTTTATCAGTGGTATCTGATAAGCCGTTGACAAGCTGTCACAATGTACAGGATTGCGCACAAAAAAATGAGGCGATGTTGTCAGAGGTAAAATGTTCTCGAGCCGTTCTAACTTCTGTTCTGTTTAACCTAACCTAACCTTTCTCTCTCTTTTCTTGTCTAAAGAAAAAAAACAGGTTTATTCAGTGGCAACGTTGGATCACTGTGCGCAAAACAGGTCAGTGAGATTTGTGCGCAATTCTGGACCTAAAGTGTGCTCAATTCGGTTGCGGCGCTTAATGCGAAACTTTGTCTACCAAAAGGGAAGTATCGTCATCCAATTTGCAAACGTGATTGCATTTGACATTCAATCGTCCCTACATTTAACGGACGATGTTTCAAAAAATATCTTCTTTGAGCCAGAGCAAATAAATCAACTTTGACAGCATTCGGAAAGAGAAACTGAAAAATTAATTGGGTATATATTTTAAAAAGCCTCAGGCAACGATGAATATCGAATTCCATTCAGAACATCCAACAGATGCAAATATTCACTGCATATATATTTTGAACCCTGCTTGACAGGTTATTGTTTGCCACCGTAATTAAAGAGAAAAGAAAAAGATTAATTAAAATATTGAAACAACAAGATTTGAAGAAAGGTTGTTTCAAAGAAAAATATAAATTTAAATTAGTAAATTTAAACGCTTTGGAATTTAGGCGCGTTTTAACTGAAAATGTAAATTTCAAAACATGTGTGCGTTTCATTAACTTCATTCATCCTAACTTCCGGTCTCGTGACCCTGATTTGTAACGTCAATAATGAGCCAGGTGGGTCAATAATTCAAGAAGCTCTTGGGATTGGTCGATACGCCAGTGTGTTTCCTACACGACCCAGTAAGAGTTTCAACACGCGTGGGTGTTGAATACTTTTACAAGTGTTGACAAAATTTCATATTAACTGATGCAATAATTATTGATTCATATTCAATTACTAGCGTAAAGAAATTCCTAAAACAAGTGAACAGCCCAGATAAAAGAAATATGTTCCATTTCACTTACGTGTATGATTTTGGAGTGCGCACAGGCTGGCAACACTGGCCATCCACTAAACACCTGCTGGCGTGTGATGGGGCAATCCCAATTGGTGTTGGGTTTCAAGCATCAAGCAATTATCGCTCAAGCGGGTGTCCTTTGTGCTACAATTAACTCCAACGCTGTACATTAAAGTTAATCTATTTTGGTTTCAAGCTGTATTTCCCCCTTTTTTAATGAATAAAACTTCACTGATACACCAGAATTTTAAACCTATCTGAACGAACCAAGGGTGAATTGCAGCTTGCATTCTAAACTTTAGTCATAGTGGCTATGATCAGCACCATGCCCCTTCAGCCTTTATACCTCTGATGGCGCAGTGGTATCGTCGCCGCCTTGTAATCACGGGGTCCCGGGTTCGATACCCGGTGGAGGCACATAATGGTTCGGATCCCACTTTAAACTGTAGGTTCAGTCTCGATTAGCCTAATTGGCCATAAAATGGACTTAAATCACCAAAACCTTCCGCCTTACTCCTTATAGTTGCCCGAAGGTACCCACTGATGAGAGGCTGGGTGGACCCATAAGCCGATTATACAAAACATCGACAGAGATCAAGCAGGTATTCTAGAACTATATTTCGGAGGGGAAGGGTCCGAACCAAATTTCTCGCATTTAACAATAACAATAATTTTAATAATAATACCGTTTATAATTAATAGGTGAAAATACAAATGTCCAATAATATTAATAAAACAGGTATTTTTTATGACATGAACAGAGGAAAAGATGATATAACGGCATGTATTCATTGTCTAGATTACGTCCAAACGCACGGCCATGAAAATAGGCGGCTGGGCAGTTGCGCTGGTGCTGCCACATGTGGGAAAAGCAAAGCGAGAGCGGGACAAAAGTCGCTGGTTCCGGCGCGCTGTGTGACAACGACAACCGGGCTGCGTTGCCTATAGTTCGAGCGTCATACAGACCTCTCTCCTGACCTTTCCAGCAAATACAGTCAGCTTGTATCACGAGGATTACACGAGAGCTTTCATTCTCTTAAACCTCCGAAAGCACGAGGTTGTGCTCCGACGTGGCAACAGTGCGAACTTCTGCCACCCGCCTAATACCATGGGCGTGCGTTTAGATAAGATTACTAAAAGTTTAATAAAACAGAAAGAAATCAATGTCATAAAAATTTTTAAAGGTTTTTTGATTGAATACCAAAAAGGTTGTTAGGGCCCGATGATGAAACGTAACTCCCTTATTATTATAATATGTGTATTATCATCATTATATATATGTATAATATTATTGTCAGGCTATTATGCACAAAGTTTTAAAAAAGTACTATGACCAACATAACTCTGAATGGTTAACACTGTTTAATATGTTTACCTTAGATGAAAGAAGAAAAATGAAAAGGATAAATTTTGTACAGAAGATTTAACTTTCCAAATTTACAGTATATATTTTTTGAATAATATATCTTATAAAATTCCCAGAGGTATATCTAAATAAGGCCCGAGGTTTAGTAACTGATCTTGTTGAAACCTACAATTTGAATTTATGATGATGTATAAGATTGTAGGATCCAACCAATTTTGACAGTGATGTACCTGGTTGTAAAATCGTGCTCATCACATATATAATAATAATAATAATATTTATTATTATTAGTAGTAGTAATAGTAGTAGTAGCTAGCGGCACGCGTGAATTTTGTGCCAGCACCCGTAGCGGAGTGGTTAGCACATCGCTCTACGACGCCAGGGGTCCCGAGTTCGAATCCTGGCCTGGGCATGGATGTTTGTGAGAGTCCATTCATCAATTTCATGATATCATCACTCATCCCCATCTTCGCATATTAACCAAAAGTGGCGAAGCAAATCAATCAATCAAGCATGAATTTTGCAGGTACTGTCAACGTAAAGCTGAATAATCACAATCCAATCCTTACCTTTAAGTAAATTCTGCGGAAATAAACTTACTTCATATTATACAACAGCAAACAAGTACCTACTATTTTGCTTATTTAGTTTTGGACTCTGTAAGTCTTTCCGGAAGTAAGTTTTGACCCCCCTCTCTAAATACGCCCTTGATAGAGAAATTCCTGGTTGACCCAGGAATCGAACACGAGTCTTCCGCATGCTATGAGATGAGCGTTACTATTATTACACGCAGTCACAATATATACGCAAGGCGTTGAGAAAGCAGTGTATTCATAATTACTAATTGTGTAGGCCTAATAGAAGTGATGTAACTTCCTTTTGCGGTTTGGCGAAAACACTATTTAGCTCTATACGACAGGACGCTATTCTACGATGTTAACTTTTCCCTGACCCGTAATGTCCTGGATCAACAGTGGAGCACATTTAAGAGTATCTACCTGTACATTTTTAGATAAGTTTGAATTACCAAACAACTTTATGGATTTATCATAGTCCACCTATTGCGCTTATTGATTTATATAAAATCTATGCATTACCAGTAGAGACTAAACTCACAGTTAAGGAAGGTTTTATGTATTAATCCACGCAAGAACGGCGCTCAGCATTTCCCTTGCCCCTCTTGCCTCAATCGCTGAACTGTTCATGTCATAGACTGTGAGATAATCAGCAATATTGCAGCGGAACTACATTCTACGCGCACGTTTGTGTCTATATATGCTAAAAGTTGCTGGAAACTTAACCTTTCGCGGGGCTTAGCATTCCAGATTGAGAAATGCTTCCACAAAATTTAGAGATAGCGGTAAAAATCATTGGTGGCAAGTCCGTGTTCCGAAACAGTGTGGCAAGTTGCTTTCGATTCGGACACTATCAATTAATCGAAATATTTCCGCTAGGGAAACAGGCGCTGTAATCTGTGGCCAGACCTGAAACTATTTATACTAGAAAATTGGCAACGTCGCATCTTCCTCTGAAGCACTCATTGCTTTACTGTGTTCTTCGTACAGTGCCATGTTTGTGCCCTTTATTTGACCCAATAAGAGCTTCAAGAATTAAAAGAAAACTCAAAACAAGCTGTTGACAACTTCTGCACCAGCATACGTAAAAATCCATCACTTAAAAACACATAGGATGTAAGAGAAAGATTAATTAAAATAGTCATGGACAATTTGCACGGGCGGTAAAATGAATGTATCGCTTGCATGTGAAGCGACGGAACGACAGTGTTGCGATATGCAGATATTGAACACCACAAGAAGAAAACTCTAGGTAGGAATGTTTACCATAGCCTGTGGAAAAGGAGATGCATTAGCCACTAGCGCCGTCAAACGGTTGGACGGGAACTTGAAGTTACAAAGCCATACACCGAGGCTCAAGAAACTCCTAGAGTGAATTACTAAACTTCATCAAATTACATTGCAGGGTGTATTATATTTTGTGTTTACATTGTAACATATTGAAACAGAAAAAAATATCTTAATGCTCGATTTAAACATTTGGCAAAACGTTTTATTGCACGTTGTGTATAATACCTGTCAGTATACTGATATAAACTGTGCATGGGTTTATTGCTTATAAAGGAGAAAGCATATTACATCAGGAAATGCTCATTTCTGTATTCGATTCGTGTGTTTACTTTCTAACATTGTTTCCCTGTGTGTATATTGCAACACTAGCGCATAGATTTGGAATTCATTTCAGTGGTTAAATTCACCTCTTACCGTCGTTTCGTTATCACGAGGTAAACGAGCGATTGGCCCCTCATGGTACGGAACATAACACACACGTTTACTCCGAATGCTACGTGTTGCTGAATTGGAAATGAGCGAAGGTTAAGTAAATATGCTTCCAAATTATACATGGATTAAGAGCTGTTTGACTGTGATGCGGTTCAAATTGCCTCGCACATAATTCAGATGACCAACTTGATAATGCTTGGCTCTAGATTATGCAGAATACTCGTGTAGATGAGAAATTAACATTTTGTGACTGTCGACAAACAGAAAGATAATACAGTCGACATGTAGAACTGCAGCTCTACATACCAATTTTGTACGAAGAACTATATTTTCTGAAAATATAATATCATTTTCAATATTCTGATGTAATTCTTGAATATTTTGAAGCAAATTTCTTGTTAAATTGACGCATATAATTGGAGAAGAATATTTACACGCCAATATTGATCAAAGTTTTGAACAAATTTTTTTTGCAATTTTTCAAGTATCGGTATCGGCGGGAGTCTGTAAGGGTATCGGTTAAAATGGTATCGGCTCAGCTCTATTATTTATTTATATAATTTGGACATAACTGCAGTGAATTATTGAGAACTTTCTTTTGTTATCAACACCAATGTAGAAGTTC
This sequence comes from Lepisma saccharinum, assembly GCF_977018435.1. Classification (NCBI taxonomy): domain Eukaryota; kingdom Metazoa; phylum Arthropoda; class Insecta; order Zygentoma; family Lepismatidae; genus Lepisma; species Lepisma saccharinum. The sequence continues at coordinate 67,856,145 of NC_139248.1, forward strand.
GAATTTACATGACCTGATTGATTTGGTGTTTTAGCCCACTTTATGCACAGTAAGGCTAATTGGGACTGGACCTACAGTTTAAAGTGGGATCCGAACCACTAGTGCCTACACCGGGTATCGAACCCGGGACCCTACATGACTTGAGATTTCAAAGTATCGAATAAGCCCCATGCGAAACATTGTTAGGGTGACCATAATATTTTGACCCAAAAACGGGACATCTCAAGGAGATCAGCTCCCCCCCGCCCCTTTCCTGAAAAATATGTTACACCTAATGCTATTATAATTATTTTATAATCGATTATACAATTATTGTTATTATTAACGTACTGTTATTATTTATTAAAGAATGGATCGCATAAATGATACATCATAAACAATAAATAAAAGATGGTCTCCCGTGGCCGCGGTGGCTCAGTAACGCGTCTGACTACCATGCTAAAGGTCCCGGGTTCGAGCCCCGGCCGGTTCAAATCCGGGAACTTTTCTAACGATGGAAGCGGCTTCGGCTCCCACCCAGCGTCGAATAACATGGGTACCTGGGGGAAACCCTGGGGGGTAAAGGTGGTCAGGTGCGTGATGCTGATCACATCACCCCCACTCACGACCGGATCAAGAAAGTGTTGGGCGTTACCCCCACACCCCCTATACGCCTTCATGGCGTGGTGCAGGGGAGGACTTTACCTTCTTTTTTTTGGTCTCCCGTTGCCAAAAGGTATTAATTATTTTAACCTCTGTATGATTTACATAGCATTCATTCATCGTCCTTTCTGATCAACCTTTGAAGTTAGTCCTATACTGAAGTTAATTAATCCTAGAAGCATGAGCGTATATATAGTTCACGTAAGGGGGAAGCCTATTGGTACATTTCTGTTCATCTTGTGTCAAACAACTTAAGAATGTTACGATATTTACCTTGTTTTCTTGCACTGCGTTTTTAAAAACCAAATTTCTTTAAGAAAACTAGAGGGAAAAAAATTACAACTGATTTAACAGTCTCAATGCAGTTTCTTATCGGAGAATTACGAAACTATCAGGAAATTGGAAACATTTGGTCTGCAGTCCCATCTGGTGTGTGGAATTTCGTAATTTCCTTCCCGTCCTATACGTCCCGAATTTAAGAGGAAAAAAAATTGTCCGAAGAAATTTTTATGATCAAGTGGACAGAACAAAGGGGGGTTTGACCCGTTGAACCCCCTCCTTAAATACGCCCATATCCAGAAATATTTAGCAGAAGAACCAATCTTCTTGAGAGAAGCTTTATTCTTCATCAAGCGTTTATAAATCTCCCCGAAAATTTTACACTATGTATATCCTGTGTCAAGACGCAGGAACTTTAAACTCTTTTTGCAATTCATCAAGAAACTGCATGCTTATTTTGTTCTACAAATAACTGAACACATACAAAATAATGCAACTTAATTCACAATATTTCAACAAGTAACTTACCTAATTTAACTTGGAAATAATACATTTTAATCTTCTTCGTGATACATCGAAAGGAAACAAGAAAGAAATCGTTTAATTCAAAACAGAGAAAATTTCCAGAAATGAAGACAATCACAAACTGAGTACTCTCTTTTTCAGACCTATTTCTAAATGGAAAAAGTCCGTCTTATTATATCCAGAAAATACGGAAATTGAATCGTAGAGTCTTTTAAATATCAGACAAGAAATATGCCTGTGCACTGGCGTCCACCATATTTGTGACAACAAATTTGTCCCTTCTTCAACTTCGCTTTCTGAATTAATTTTCCTGAAACATTTTCCGCAGCTTCGGCTGAATTTCAAAACGTGATCGATCTAACAGAACGCAAATATTTACCTTTCTCGGTCCACCAAGGATATCGTCATTTCGGAAATGTCATCCGTTTTTATTGCTATTTGAGTCTGCGTTGTAACAGGCTGGGGAAACCACCTGGAGAAGATGAGTGCCTTAGAGTGGAAGTTGGCTACTGCTCGAAGGCAAATAGTTACGAGGGGTGTTCAAAAAGTCATGACAAAATAGAGTTTATCATGATCAGAACAGGATTCCTTAATCCTACAAGTGTGGTGTCGTCAGTGGAATCTGAAATTGATTTCACAGACCGTCTCTCACAGATTGAACTAAATGAATCAGTCTTTTAAATATTAGCTCGCAAGAGGGCCTCCCCGATTGCGTAGAGCTAACGTCGCCGCATTGTAATCACAGTGGTTCGGATCCCACTTTAAACTGTAGGTCCAGTGGTCCAGTCCCGATTAGCATAACTGTGCATAAAGTGGACTTAAAACACCAACTCAAATATTAGCTCGTATGAAAGTTCTTAAGTCTCCCAGCAGACATTGGCGTAACTTGGGAAGACAGGCACGAACTTGAGGCTTAACTTTTAGTGGAGCAGAGTCGAAAAGTTTTTTTGTACCATACAAATAGTGTCCAGGATAATTTGCTAAATAACTGTTACATTTGCGAAATCATAAATATTATTTATTACTTAGCTCCTCAATTCTTAGGATGTTAACAAAAGTATTTAAATTTTAACAAACATGACATCATTTGGGGGAGGGGCAAGCGCCCCTCCTTGCCCCCGCCAAGTTAAGCCTATGTCAGCAGATATGGATGCATCATTGTATTCGTTCATTTATCAGTTCTTTCTCATCGTCGCGATTAATCCAAGGGGCAGAACATAACACATACAGAAATTATTTTTTAAAAAATGATTTGAACAGAATACTGCAGACCCAGTCAATGACAACAAAAGAAATACATTTTTGTCACAATTTTTATATTTTTTGTTATTTTGTGTCGATTTTCTGCCACTTTTGCCTAATCCCATCAGTGTGGATGAGTGATGATATGATGAAATTATGAAGTAGCACTCAGAAAAAAAACACCCATACCCAGGTAGGGATTCGAACCCGGGATCCCTGGCGTCGTGACGCGCTGTGCCAACCACTCCGCCACGGACAGCTTTTTTTTGTTGTCAGAAAATCTCTTTGTAATGCTGCTTTCTTTTGAATATGTACAGTGGGATCCATGAGTATCACCGTGCAATTTGTCCATGACTATTTTCATTTTTTTCTCGTACATCCTATGTGTTTTTAAGCAATGGATTTTTGTGTATGCAAGTTCAGAATTTGTCAACAGCTTGTTTTGAGTTTTCTTTTAAATCTTGAAACTCTTATTGGTTCAAATAAAGTTCACGAACATGGTGATGGACAATTTGCACGGTAATACGCATGGATCCCAGTGTACATGAATACTTTGACATTGACTGATTGATTTGTTTTATTTTACTTCCCGAAGATGAGGATGAGTGATATGGTGGAACTGTGTGAATTTTAAAGTTTGCTACGGTCATTAGTATCATGAGTGTACGTTTTCAATGCGAGATTTTGAACGTACGGATTCTACATATCAACATTTCAAAGCAACTGTAAGATTTCACTGCTTTTCAAACCATTTTCAAAAGGGCTCTCTCTAATATATCATTCTTAGTTCATTAGAAACAGAAGCATAAAATTTAGTACTATCACAGTCAAAACAATAAGCAATCTACAGATTAAGAATATATAGAATTTCCTCAATCCTAGCCTTAAAGCTTGAGCGCTTAAGTACAGTGGGATCCATGAGTATTACCTTGCAAATTGTCCATGACTATTTTCATTAATTTTTCTCTTACATCCTGTCTGTTTTTAAGTGATGGGTTTTTGTGTATGCTGGTGCAGAAGTTGTCAACAGCTTGTTTTGAGTTTTCTTTTAATTCTTGAAGATATTATTGGGTCAAATCAAGTTCACGAACATGTTGATGGATAATTTGCAGGGTAAAACTCATGGATCCCACTGTACATCAGCTCGTCCTTTCCGCAACGCTTTTTGACATGTGTAACGGAGCACCATCTGACGGTTATATTATGAATTACACCACGGCCATAATGAAACATGGTACGTATTTTCAGTGTGATATCGGAACTGCGAATTAAACTTTTTGCCTTAGGAGGGGGGATGACCCCTCAGAGACATATTTATGAATTTATTTCGGGAGGTAGGTTTTTTGGGTATGCACATTTGTATAAATTACCAGTCAGTAAATTAACTTTTGCCTGGCGGTTCTAAGTGTAAAATAGAAATGCTACAGTCTAAATTCGTAAGGTACGCCACTTACAAAGAAACAGGCATATATCCTCGATACGAATCATACACTTCCCTCTGTAAACACCACAACCTGCCTTCTCTCAGCAAAAGAAGGAAGATGCAATTGCTCTGTTTCTTATACAAAATCATTAACAATAATATTCAAGTGCAACATCTACTAGAACAAATACACATACGTGTTCCTATCTCCAAGACATGATCCAAAGGGAGCCTCTTTTACTGTAGTAACAGAAGATCGAACATCATAAATAAATCACCTATCAGGAGAATGTGTTTACTGTACAACAGATGTTCCGAAAGTGAACCAAAATTAGATATATCTCACATGCCTATTGAGACATTCAAAAAAGCTATTCAAGGAATGGAAGAATAAATGTCAACAATGTAAACACGAACGCAATATTTGTGAATATATATTTCTTTCGTAGTTTATACTCAATTACATATATGTATACTTTCTAGAGTGTCAATTATTTCCAGGTCCTTTATTACATACATAATTGTTTCCTTCCGGCTAGGTCGCAGCTGCTCACTATACTGCCTTACTGAAATAAAAATGTGAAATGGAGATCTTATTTCAATCTATTTCAACCGTTTTAAGGGAAGCAGTGAATTTAGAATTATTTTAACAAACTTAGTCCTGCTTTTGCCCATTAACACGTTTCAACTAATCACAAGGATTGATTGATTTGGGTAATTTTATTTCGCTTTTCTGCCAATTTTGGCTAATCGCGAAAATGAGGATGAACTGTTGTTGAATTAGTTGAATTGTTGTTTTAAGTCCATTTTATGCACAGACAGGCTAGTCGGGACTGAACCTACAGTTTATAAAGTGGAATCTGAACCACTGTGCAATGTGCCCCACCCGGTATCGAACCCGGAACCCCTTGATTACAAGGCGACGACGTTACCATTACGCCATCCGGGAGGCCGATGAGAATGAACTAATTATAATGGAGATTAATTTAACGATACTTTGCAGCAGTGATTATATACAGTAATGTATGCCAACAAAATATCATTTCTGTACTCTGTCCCGGTATTCTCTGGAGCAAGCGAGCGAAAACAAGTCCTCTGCCCAAGTACTGACTCGAGACGGCTCGACCAATGAACGAGCGAGAAGGGAAGGGATTTCATGGAGGGGAAAACGCGGCTGCAGCTACCAGACTTTGCAGCGGCGCTTCTGCTTCTTCCCGCCCACTTCCTTTCTCTTTTTTTCTACAGTTATGCTCGGCCTTGCCCCACAGACTCCTTGGATTAAGAGAGAAAATTCTGTCTAAAGTAATTGTTTCAAATTTCTAGAATAAAACTGTACATTGCAAAGAATTCTCCGACATTGACGATGCAGAAATGTTTCGAGAATGAAAGACTTTCAGTAAACGATCAGCAGAAATTACCAACTGTTTCGAATTCCGAAAATAGGTTAACTCTATCTCGATGTAGCGAAGGGGTAAGATTAGACTTGCATTTTTATAGTGATTTCCAAAAACTTGAAGTGTATAATTACTACAATTTCTCGGTTACGTAGAGTGCAGAATCTGATTAGTGATCAAATGCGGGGTGGTTAAAGGTCCAGGAATTTTAAATAAATTCAATCCGGTCCAGGAGAGAAAATCAGCAAGCGAAAATGGGTTCTGGACCGTAAAGAACCTTTTTATTTGTAAAGTATTTCAATTCGGTCCAGGAACCTTTTTCCGGCTGAATTTAAATTCGGTCCAGGAACCTTTTTTCAATGAAACAATACGCAACTTGGACCGAATTTAAATTGTGCGAGAAAAAAGGTTCCGGTCCTGCATCGGAACACAATACAACCCAATAGGATTTTTAGGTCCCTGGACCTCTTAACAACCAGATCAAATGTTTTGCACGAGAGCTGGTGTGGACTTCCTTCACTGTTCTTATCCTAATCAATCTTATTCACATTCTTCTAATCTGATTGGCTTTAGGATTCAAAAGTAGCTTTCTTGTCCACTGATGCCACGTTCTAGGTGCTCTGTCTAAACCTAAAAGCAGAACCTGTAACCAGAGAAAAGGGGGGGGCATAGAAACTCCAGCATCTTTCGATAAATAATAGTTCCCGTATATTTTTTTGCCTTCAGCCTTGGCAGTCAACTTTTTGCCCCCCCCCCCCATCCCCACCCCAAAAAGAGCTGGCATTTCAGATAAAGGTAACATTATCGTATGAGGGAAACTGATTCCTTCAAATTTACAGGAGAAAGTACTTACGGAAATCATTTTCTTTACCGTTGTGGAAGTTCCTGAATGTAGATTTGATCCATTTTAATGTGAATGCGTGTTGTTTTCTGCGAAAATCTCTGTCCGACACGCTGTTTCTGCTCCCGCCATTTGCTTTCTGCACGAGAGTGCAATGTTCCGTGTGTTAAGATGATGCAACCCCGTAGCCAGGGTTTCAGCCTCGCCGTGCTTTCACTAGAACATGACGTGTCGAGTATTTTTAATATTTTTTAACTATGCTTGCCTAACCTAACTTAACCTAACCTTATGGAAAATGGTTTTTGGGGCTAACGTGAATGGTTTTGGGGGCTAACGTCAATGGTTTTGGGGCAAACGTCAATGGTTTTTGGGGCAAACGTCAATGGTTTTTGGGGCAAACGTCAATGGTTCTTGGGGCAAACGTCAATGGTTCTTGGGGCAAACGTCAATGGTTCTTGGGGCAAACGTCAATGGTTCTTGGGGCAAACGTCAATGGTTCTTGGGGCAAACGTCAATGGTTCTTGGGGCAAACGTCAATGGTTTGTGGGGATAACGTCAATGGTTTGTGGGGATAACGTCAATGGTTTGTGGGGATAACGTCAATGGTTTGCGATGTATTAGCATAATTTCAAATCCGGGCACGAAAGTAGATATTTTCCGGTGAACGAGGTTGCAACGCTGCATAAATCGACAAAACACTCTCAGAACGGCCCCTAAACCAGTGCGCTATCACGGCCATAATGTGTTACAGATTCGAAACAAGTAACAGTAAGTACTAGTAAATCTAAGAAATAGACATTGATATGCATTATTTCACTTTAGGAAATGTTCCACATTCGAAAATAACACGTTAGCAATGTAAAGAAGTCCGAAATATATGATTCGTAGGTGTTTCCCTCATACGATAATAGTATCCAGATAAAGACTCTCACGACTGAATTTCCTTTTTAGTCAAGCCCAGATAAAATGCTAATGTATTTATGCTAACAGAACTAAAGCAAACAAGCCTAACCTAAAAACTACGGCATTTCTCGCTTACGTCAAAACACAATGTTGATTACTGTTTGTGTTATGAATGACACCCGAAACTCACCACAAGCATCACCTTCTTCCAAAAACTCGTAAACCAACCCTTGCACCATCTCCAATACTGTATTCAATAAAGAGTTTTCAAACAAACATTTCGATACATCAGACTCTACCAGCAGATTGATTTTCATGATGCAACGCGACCACCACATCGCCCGAACGTCAGTCGAATAGGACAGAACACGGCAGGGTAGAAGTTCGGTTGAAACGGGATCCGAAACGATAAAAGCGCTACGAAACTAGAGGTCACGGGTTCGAACCCTTGGCAACGCATGGGTGGCCCGTCACCCACTTCATCACTCATCCTCGTCATTATTCCAAAAGGTAAGTTAAGTGCTTACGGAGGATATATTTTTGGCATTTCCACGTCACACATAATCGGTGCTAGAATGTGGAATCTGTGTGTGAATGAGTTGCGGAGTTCACTATGATAGGTTGTGATGTGTACAAGAGAGTTCTTTACAGTCCACTTTATGCACAGATAGGTTAATTGGGACTGGACCTACAGTTTAAAGTGGAACGCGAACCACTCTACGCCTGGTATCGAACTGAAACCCCTTGATTACAAGGCAATGACGTCACCACTACGCCATCGGAGAGGAGGACATCAAAAAACAGCATTTATATATTTAGCCTTATGCACAGAGGCTGACAGACAATTCAACATCATATTGTGAACAATGTTCACACGTTAACTACACAGAAGTAACCAGTTTATGTCTGCTACATCATCTAAAAGAGCATAAATTACTTTACTAAAATATGCGCAATATTCAACTTGCATTCATGTTGCATTATTGTAATATGACTTGAGGCACGCAAGCCCCTTGACGACAAATTTAATTTCGAAACAAATTAATTGGTACACCCTGTGCTTGTATTGTATTTGTTCCTTACGTTACGCCACTTTTCTATTACAAGAACAAATGTGCACTCTTCAGTATAAATAATAATAATAATAATAAGTATGTGCAATCTCCGTGGCGGAGTGGTTATCATAGTCCGCTACGACATGAAGGATCTCAAGTTTGAAAGCAGGCCTGGACATGGCCGTTCATCAATTTCATCATCACTCATTCACATCATCGCGATTAGCCACAAGTGGAAGAAAAGGGATGCAAATTAACAAAAATCAAATAAATTTTGGAATTGAACTATTTTTGCCAAGGTATGAGTGTTGACAATTGTGTTGAAACTAAATTATAAACCCAGTACGACATACAAAATTTCAAATGAAACGAACCCGTATTCTTCATAGTGGACTGTGGAAGAAGTATTGCTATATTACCCCCCCCCCCCCAACACATACACGAACTTGCACGCTATATATGAATGAAACTTGTCTTACCTTTCTCTATTTAGCCCATGAATGTTGATCACTCTTTCTTACGATCCACTGGAATTCTTGCTGTGGTAGAACGACAACTAGTAACTATTCAATATATATCACACTGTTGTTTTGACAGATATTTTTCAAACGGTTCTTGCCTTTCAACTAAAGACACTCACAAGTTCTCGTTCCAAGTTATAACAAACCACTAAACAGTCACACGATCTTGTACATGCCCTCAACAGTTCATTGCTTCCAGGATTTGTTGCAAGTGTTATGTGTTTATTAACGCGATTTGCAACTGCCCAATACGACTACGCGAAACTCAACCACAACGCAAGTGCCTGTCCCCCGAACTGATTCGACTTGGTCGTAGCGCCGTCTGACGTTGCCTGCCGAGCGTCGCCGAGGAAACACGAAGTCGGCCGAGTAGGTGCAGGAAATTTCATACCGGATGCGATTTCCGCTACCCTGTTTCCATGGAAACCAGCCCCAGCAGTTGCACAAAAGAGAAACCACATATCGTCCCCGTAATCATGCTGCTCGGTATTCTTTGTCCTTTGCATCTAATATCATATAATCCACGGGTTTTGCACGAACTTCAAAAGCCAAGTGTGCTTGGTAATGGTGAAAAATACATTCCTCCAAATTACAATGTTCACTCTGTCGCGATGTTAAAAGTCACACCGTGATATTTTTTGCAATTTTCAAAGCAGGAATGAAATTAAGTTTTCTTTTTTTTTCTTTTTTGCAGTGAGATGAATAAAAATAATTTTAGTAGTTGACGTAAATTACACGTTGAAATTATACAAACAGAGAGAGTGCTTTTTCATTATTTTCAGTAGAAAGGCAGCTTTCAGATAGAAGAGACAAGCAGTAGCGGCGATTAGGGAGGGCGTGGGGGCAATTGGCACCTAATTTTTTTTTTTTTTGCCACTTATGCCCCCTCACTATGCTAAACCTCATGTACCAAGGAAAAGCAAACTGTCCTTGCCCCCCAGTTTTAGAACCCAATCGCCGCCACTGGAGACAAGTGACACGCGATACGGGGGGGGGGGGGGTTCACACAGAAGTGACAAGCGACATAGGCCCCTTCAGTCTGTAAGCAAGCGCCACGCATGCGAGAACAACAGACAGAGACGACACGATGCATGCCAGTCCGAGCAACACGCCACAGGCGTCACGTGTCGCTTGGAAGCGAACTCTCAGTAATCAATGCAACCTTTCGAACCAAATCAACACGACAAGCTGCACGTGTAGTTTGTCGCTTGTGTGTTGATCGGACTGAGCCGTTTTCTTCATAGCGTGCTTCGTGTCGCCGGGACAGAGCATACGTATCTCCTGTATATTGCACTGTCCCATGAAGGCACATGGGTGGTCTGGAGGTAGATATCCGCACATTCTCGATCTTGGTCATACTGGAGGTAATGTGATCAGCCACAGCCATCTCCATTTCAGGCCAGAGTCTTCAATTTGGCAACCCTGTAAACCGTGACATCAGCCGGCCGATGTTACTCGGAAAAAACATTAGAGAATGAACTTACAGACGTAAAAAAGTATTAATTTTATATAGCCTATTCTTCCTGTAATAACTTCAGTCGCTCAAATTGTATTCGCTAGTCTATTCAACGTTATTTTTCCTAAGTAAAGCAGTATGTTATTAAGTTGTTACATTTTTTTGAGCCGCATACCAGCATTTCACGGAGCATTCCGTTCGTTTCACATGTATTGAATCATCAAATACCTAATAAATATCCAATATTGATGTCATTAATATTGGATATTTAACAAAATTATCCACTTTCTCGCAGGGAGTACATCGTCACCAGCACTCGGCATGATTTTAGCCTTGTACATACATGGGTATATACAGGGCGATTCAAAAGTCGCGCGACATATAACAACTCCGTTATTTGTGCAGATACCGAAAAAACTATAGGGGGCAAAATTGTTGAACATATGTTTGAAATCATGACCGTGATGTTGCATTTGTATTATTTTCATTGTGTGCAGGAAACAAGAACAAAATTGTTGGAAAATACGTTTTAAATCATGACCGTAATGTTGAATTTTAATTTTTTTTCCAGTAATCAACAACAATGTTACAGTACACAATTCAAGAAAGGGTGGAAATGGTCCTTAACCATGTTGCAGGGATGAGTCTACGTGAAGCTGCGGAGGAATATCACAGACGTCATCCAGATCAACCACCGCCACATCATGCAACCATTGGTCGTTTACTGGAGCGGTTCAAGGCAACAGGCAGTATCCATGACAAACGACGGTCTAAGCGGCCACGTACAGCAACAGATCATGCAACCTCAGCTAGCGTACTAGCTAAGCTGACAGTCAGTCCAACACGGTCAATACGAAAAGTGGCTCAAGAATGTGGCATCAGTCAAGCATCCGTGTCCAGGATACTATCCAGAAATCATTTCCATTCATATCGTGTGCATTTTGTCCAGGAACTGCATGGAGATGACACAGATAGACGGGTGCAGTTCTGTGAGTTGTTTACTGAAAGACGAACGCAGCAGCCACACCTTGAAGCTGTTATTCTTTCTAGCGATGAGGCCTGTTTCCATCTGAACGGAACAGTGAATAGACATAACGCTGTGTATTGGGCAACCGAGAACCCATACATTGCTGTAGATGCTCATCATCAGACTGGCCCAAGGTTAAATGTGTGGTGTGGCATACACGGGGATGTTCTCATCGGTCCCGTATTTCTTAACAACAACCTCACTGCTGAACTGTACAGAGAGCATCTCGAGATGACACTCCTGCCCTATTTCGATAATCTACCCCTAGCAAAACGACGGGGGATTTCTTTCTGCAAGATGGAGCACCGCCGCATTTCGGACCAACAACTCGCGAATTGCTGAATGAAGTTTTACCTGGGCTTTGGATAGGTCGCAAGGTTCCCGTGGAATGGCCGCCTAGGTCGCCAGAGTTGACACTACTTGACTTTTTCCTCTCAAATCTGTCGTGTACAGAAACAGGCCCGGTGCAGCTGCTGGACATGTCAGTTCAGGTTGTTCCTTTGTATCAGTTTGCCACTAGGTGCGGTTGCTATTGCTATTGCGATTGTAAATGTTGTTGTTCGGTCGTAAATGGAGTACGGCTATGACATTGATTTGTTTGTGTTTCTTTCCGTTTGCCATTTTGACAGCATTTTGTTTTGTTTTGTTTGTGATTTCAAGAAGACTAATAAATGGTCCATCTGCTGTCGCAACAATTACGCTGGTGATTTCCAACAATGTATTTCCTACACTTATGCCCTCTATCGTTTTTTGGGCACAAATAACGGAGTTGTCCTATGTCGCGCGACTTTTGAATCACCCTGTATATGTTTATCACATCCACAACTGAATCGCTCACTGCAGAAAGGCAACTAAGCCAAGCGTCAGGTTAACCTTGCAGCAGGTTTTATGTATCAATCCGCGCGGGAACTGAGCACAGAATCTTCCGTGCCAGTCTTGCCTCAACCGCCGAGCTGCTTACATCGCAGACACTGAGAAAATCTACAGTATTGCCAACCGCACAACACATCAAAACCCGCATGCATGTCAAGCGGAATATATTTGTGTTTCTTTTTGTCTCCTGAAACATAACATTTTAGAAGTACTTTCGGCGCATAAATTATTTTAAAAAATGTGTCATTACTTAATATAAATGCGAAATATCTTCGAAACATGAGAGTATTTTTCCCAGGGGGGCAAACAAGTCACATTTCCCCCTAAAGAGTGTAGTTCCCTAATAACATTGCTTAAATTTGAATTTATTGTGTTAATGCAATAATTAACATATTATTGTGGCTAAAATGAAATTATATGTGTGAAATACATAATTTTTGGTTGACTTTCATTTTCCAGGGAGGGAACGGCCCCCTTGCCCTCCTTCCGGACGCCCATGAGCATGTGTGTATATTTCGAGCACGCAAAAATAAAAAATAAACAAAGATATAAGTAAACAACGACAGGCCCTCTTGAATTTAATGACAAATTATTGTTTTTGGTTTATAAAAAAATACGTTTATGAAAACCTTTGTTACTGTAAGACACACGCACTTCAAGTTATACCAGCAAAAAAAAAGTATGATTTGTTATTGTGGATATATACAATCAGGTGCATTGTCTGCTGCTATTATTCTGGTTACAATTTATGAATCACTTCACTAAACCAGGATTCAAATCTTGGTCTGTCCATTTCTTGCTAATCATCCATCCCTTTCCTTGCACGGAACAGTAAATATATGCGCCTTCAACAAAGACGTCATTGCCGTCAGTAGGTGAAACAATAAGCCTCCCCCTTCCCCTCTCCCTTTCTCGTCGGTTTCTTCAGCCCTGGCGGTGGTTTTGCATGGTGATATATATATAATAAAAAAATCAATATAACGCCCACGCCCCTCCCAGAGTTAAAGCACGTCTGGTCCAAATAATAAACATGAGTAGATAGTAAATGTACCTTTGACTGCAATTCTGATTTCTTGACCAAACGACCGCCAAAACCTCAAAAACTCACTTTCTCTCCATGTTCCGCGCCTCATTTATTGCGCTGACGATGTTTCACGGCGCAAAAAAAGCCGTGATGAGTGAAAGATGAGCTCTCATCCTCTCATCCTCTCATCCTCTCATCCTCTCATCCTCTCATCCTCTCATTCTTGAAGGACCAAATGTTTGTAGATCGTGACCTTTGTAAACCTCTCTCTCGGGAACGATGTGCCACACACATACACACGCGCGCGCGTGTATCATTTTCTCTCCACGTTCCGCGCCTTATTTATTGCGCTGACGATGTTTCACGGCGCAAAAAAGCCGTGATGAGTGAAAGATGAGCTCTCATCCTCTCATCCTCTCATCCTCTCATCCTCCAAAATGTTTGTAGATCGTGACCTTTGTAAACCTCTCTCTCGAGAACGATGTGCCACACACACACGCACACACACACACACACATACACTCATTTTCTCTCCACGTTCTGCGCCTAATTTATTGCGCTGGCGATGTTTCAGGGCGCAGAAAAGCAGTGATGAGTGAAAGATGAGCTCTCATCCTCTCATCCTCTCATTCTTCAAGGACCAAATGTTTGTAGATCGTGACCTTTGTAAACCTCTTTCTCGAGAACGATGTGCCACACACACACACACACACACACACACACACACACACACACACACACACATACACACGCGCGCGCGTGTATTGTGACGCAAACAAACAAACAAAATAATAATTGTTGTTTTTTAGGATACCTGGCCCCTATAACCTCGCCAGGGTGCGTGGTGCCCAGCCAAAAAAGTAAAAGTTTTCTAATGGCTGCGGTTATCTACAACCGCACCTCTGTAGAGTTTCACGTGTTTTTTTTTTCTCAAACTTCCATGAAACTCTACAGAGGACCTCCGTAATGCATGCAACGTGTACTAACGACTCTAGTGTTATTTGATGTTGTGATATTTTTGGATATAGAGTTTTATTGTGAGATATAGATAAAAATAATTATGTTTATTATAATATTTTCTTGGTGAAGATGGAGAATATGTGTGTGTTACAAATAAAGTTGCATGCTTTTTTTTCTAGTGTGTGTATGTGTTTTTGATGTTTCGACAGCATCTGAAACGATAAAAAAAGAAAGAATTTTATTGTTAATTTTCACGTGTAAAAACAACAACAAATTTTGTGCAAATTCTGATTGTCTCGTGCTATAGTGCAAAAAAAGATATTGTAACTGATAACTAATAAAATTGACATTTGTAACTGATCTGAACTAGTGAAATTCGTATTGTGCCATTGTAACTGATTGTGCTAGTACAAAAAAATTCTTATTGTGCAAGAAAAGATGTTAAAAACTTGTTAAAACTGCTCTGTGACCCTCTCGTTCTTCACGTCGTAGGCGAAGGACTTCTCTGCAATCAGGATGACACTGCATAGGGTATCCTCGGGCAAGGCATCGTGGAACTCGCAGACGACCTTGATGTTGGTTCGATCGTTGACCACAACCTTCTTTCTCTTAGATGTGTTGATGACGGTCATGGGTCTCCGTGCTTTGAATTCGCTGGGCGTGTAGTACATGTCCACGCTTCCCTCGGTCACGCGTTTGTAAGCCGAGAACGCTTCGTAAAGTTTGAGGTAATCGTTTTTTGTCATGTCGAGGTTGTAATTCTCGCGCGGGAACACTTCGTTGCGTCCATTCTTGAGATAAATGTTCTTGATCTTGCAGTCGTCGAACTTGCTGGAATCTTTTTCCTGATTCTTGTCCCTCCCGGTCTGAAAAAGCACTACGACGAAATCTGGCATGTCGAACTGTATGTTGTTGAACTGCGTCGTCACGTCGAATTCCATGTGACTTCCCGATGCCACCTTCTGTACGCACTGGTAACCGTGAAAGTGAATCGGCACCTGCGGACTTTTCAAGATCTCCGCTTTGTACTTGAGGGCGTAATTCGTTTCGTATTCCACCACCGGCATTCTCAATTCCATGCTCCGGATGACGCATTTTGCTGCTTCGGGTAAAGTGTTGGCTATCGGCGTGGTGCCGTCCGGACCCAAAGTAGCGTATCGCATCAGTGCGTTGTTGTCGTTGGCCGCTCTTCGAAACGTGATCCTCAGTCCTCCCTTCCACATGATCTCCTTGTAGTCCGAGAAGAAACCAGGCAGCAGACGCATGGGAAAGAGCACCGTGTGACTTCTCGTCGATATTTTGGTCCCGGCTTCGAATCCCCCGGCCTGGTAGTACGCTGCGTCCGTTTTGGATAATTTCAACGTTCCCACTGCCGTCGACGTGATGCCTGGATAATCTATTCTGTCGATGACGGTGTTGTGTTTCCTCACCTCCACCTGCGAGAACAGGTGAGGCACGAAGTTGTCCACGAGTATCAAGTTTGCTGCTGCGGGAAACGCGTCTCCGCTTTCCTTCTTCACCACGTCGAATTGAAGGTAGAGGTCCGCTCTGTGAGGATAAATGAACCCGTCGCCTACGTCCACGTCGTATTCGATCTCCCTGTTCGCTTCGTTCAGATTGGCGAACGTGCGACGGTTGGGAGGGAAAGATTGCAATTCGTAACTTTCGATTTGCTCCATTTTACATGTATGGTTATTTATTATATGTTGATCTCCACGATGGCCGTCGTAGTGGCACCTGCGAAATCCACCACCTCTCCTTTCTCGTTCGTCACCACCAACTCTATGTCGTCTATGCGGTTGCGACATACTGGAAAATAGATCGGCGAAGAGGGCGTGTAGATGATCGGTTCCATGAACTCGGAACTTGGTTTGAAAGTGGCTATGATTCCCGTCTGCTTGTGACTTCCTAACAATCCGTCCGAAGATTTCGTGATCATACCTTCGGCCACGTTACAGTGTACGTTCAGAGTCTCTATGGCCAAGAATTTAGGAATGTTGGTTGCTACGTGCTTGATGCCAGCTTCGAGTTTGGTGTCGTTCTCGAAACCTAAAAGTTCTCCCATGGTGCCCAGGTCCACGGTCTCCGTCGCGGATAGGATTTCCACTCTGTGAGTGACCGAATTATGAGAAAGGTACGTGCCTTTGGGTAACTGAGCTTGCAAAGTGGAAAGATTGTATTGGCCTGGCGTGACGACGATGTGTTCGCTTCCGACGCTAATTTTGTTGTTGTGCTGCGTAACATTAGGTATGAGATACATGCTGTAGAATGCACGCAGAGCCACGGATTTAGGATAGACGATGTCGTCGTGCAGCGTGAGTTTCAAGATCGATGATTCGCTCGTGAGATGGAACACGCCCATCCTAGTGATGATGTTTGAGGTTCCACAATGCTTTCTGGAAATCCTCGATCGTAGGGTTATTTATTTTAGAGAGAAACGCGAGCACGGAGAGGCAGAGATGACCGCAGTTCACGTCTCCGAAATTTTGAATGCGTTCGTCGTTGTAGTATATAGAGGTTTTGCTCGTTTTCAGATAATGAATTAAATTTGTAGGTGGAACACCTCCGAAAGAATCGAAAACGAATGCTTTATCATCATTTTTGTGGTAACATATCCAATGCGTGCCTGGATTTTCTTGACCGTCCAAGTTGACTACTCCGCATTCTCTTCTTTTAACGCTTGAAGGTAACGAGTCGGACATGAAAACTCCTCTGAAGTGTTTGATTTGTAACGGTCCAATCAGAGATTCAATGTCTCGGTTGGTAAGTGCTGTTGTTTCTTTTTTTTAAACTTTTTCATCATGCCCTTGCCCCCTTTCTTCTCCATGGCCAGGTTGTGACGTTTCTGATCTTCCAATTCCGCTTTGTTCTTCTTCGAGTCGATGACGGTTTTCGCGATGGCGGCACTTCCGCCAGCCAAACTTCCAACGGCCCCCAATGCTGCTAGGATGGCCGGGATGCTGAATATGAAACCTCCGATTTTTGCTGTTTCCGCGAACGCTGCAATCTTTTCAATTGAGGTGTGCTGAGCAGCAATTTCATTCCGTGTCCTTAGCTCAAGCAAGAACGTTTCTTCTCGCGTTGTTTCTTGGTAAGTAACCCATCGAGGGCACCTAGATTTTTAAGATTGGAGTATGGTATCTGGTACACGACACCCTTGGGTTTCATGTTGATGCTCTATGTGTTATTTTTTCACGGTATGTTATTTATATATAAATGTTCTGAGATTTTTTTTCAATAGATGTTATTTTATATATACTCCGCGTAGCCCCGTTACACAAATTCTATTACATGCTTTGTTTTCTTACCAAGAAGTTCCTTTGTCCTCTTGTACACGATTCGAGTTTTGTTCTCGATTAAGATAGCTAGCTTCTCGTCGGATAACATGATAGCATATCGATCTGGTAAAAATAGACTGTATTGTCCGTTGAGCAACAGACACACCTTGGGACCATACTGGGTAGAAACGATTGAACCGGAAGTTATCGTGTAAGGTTTGTCGACTTCCAATTCCTGAATTTTTACATACTCGACTGACAAATTTAGCATTTGTTTTAATGCTTGGAGGTCACTTATTTTTTCAGTTGTCATATCGAAGAAGAGAAATTTTCAGTGTGTGTGTTAGAGAAATTTAATTTTTTTTCACGATGTGTGTTATTTATATATACCGAAGATTATTTTTTTTCACGATGTGTGTTATTTATATATTTTTTTTTTCACGATTTGTATCGAAGATTTTTTTAACAGAGGAAGAAAGTTCGTGCTTCGGAGAACGCGATGATGTGCGTGATGATTTCTTCAGTTTCCTGTTTGGACTTACGCCAATCATCAGTATATCGTCTTCTTCCCTGCCTCGCCTCGTGCAATTCATCTAACCTATCGTTTAATTTTTCCCCTGCAGCCAAAAGCAGAATGTTGAGATCACCGCACCTCAGGCCGCTGATCTCCCGAAGATGGTCCTTGAGAACTATTTCGCATCCCATGCGAAATGCCGGCGTCGTTCTAGCTATGATCACAAGTTTATTAACATCTCCGTTAACTATCTTTTTGAATATTTTAGATAGTAGTTCGTGCGGCAAATCAGTTATGCAAGCCATGTTGTTTTTTTTAATGTATGTTATTTATATACCCCACCCCAATTTTTGTTTTGTGTTCATGGCGATGGTGGTACCCAGTGCGGCGACCCGTTCACCCAACGATGCGTCTCTGCTCACGAACCTTTCGAAAGCCGCATGTTCCAATTTCTTGTCTGCTTCGTGACGTGCATCCAGATCCGTCTGCGTGGTGTTGTAGGCAATGTCGTGATCTTTGCATGCCGCGTCCAACGGATTCACACCCTTGTCTCCTCTCTCCAATCTTTTCTCGAGTTTGGTACCCGGTCCGCAGTACTGGTAGCCAGGTAAATGCATCTCAAAAGGTAACTTGTTGATGATGTCGTTCACGAGTCCCTTTCCTTCGGCCACGTTCCAAAATTTCGGAGGCAGCGTGTTGATGATTTTGATCAGGTAACCTATGCCCTTGTCGTCGTTCACGATGAAGTTGGAAAGTTTCGTGCTGATCATGTCCACGATGCCAACCTTCTCGTTGTAGAAATTACGGTTGCCTGCATTCTCTTCGCCGGCTATTACCAACAATCGGTCCACGAGCTTCCTCACGTCGTCCACCCAAACGAATTCTTTGGGTAACGTGTTGTAGCGTTTGACGCCGCTGCCTGTTTTGACCTGGTTCCAAATCGGTTTGATGAGATTCCTGTACTTCTCGCCGCTGCTCGATTTCACCCTATTCTGCGAGGCGTCGTTGTTCTGGTACAAGGCATCCGTCATGATCAGAATTTCCTTGTAACTTTGGTAATCTTCGTCGGTGTAATCTTTCGGCTGCTTTTTGGCAACGAGTTCCCACAGTCCCACCGTACCCGGATACCTGGTCCAACTATCCTTCTCGCCTAAATTAACTTTAATGTCGTTGCCTTCGAAGGTCACCTTCGATTTCCCAATCTTCCACACCACACCACCGCCTTCGTTGGTTTCCATGCTGGGATACAATCCGAACACTTCATCCTTGTCGAATTTCCCCGTGCTCAGGTAGTCTCGTGCCAAAGGTCCCAACTCGATTTTATCCGAAGACGACGTGCTACCAATAGCTCGACGTCGTGCCGGTGCATCCTTCAGTTCGAACGGCGTCGAAGGAATGCTCGAAATAGGCGTGGGTACAGCGTAACTTTTAGCTGCGAGCGGTACGAGTTCGTTGATCAAATTTTTATTTTGTTCCGTGACACTTTTAATTTCTTTACCTAGACCGCTGATGGCATCGATCACAGGTTGATCCTGACGTTTCTTCTCTTCGTAGAATCCGCGATTCTCGGATTTCCAACCTTTGAAGCGTTTCGCGAGGTAATCGCGAAGCTTGAGATTTTCGTCTTCGATTTTTCGTTTCGTCATAACGTTTATTTATATACGTCGTTTCTCACAACGTTGCAACGTTTAGAAAGTCGTTGATTTTGTTTCTGTATTTTCCGTCGTTGGGTTTCCTCGTCATGTCGATCGTCGCGAATCCGAAATCGTCACCGTTCCAACAAGTAGAGCAGCAGCCTTCCGAAAATTGATTGTAGTTCATGTCTCCGCCTACGTAGTCATCGTACGCGTGCTTGAGGTTGGTGTGATCTTGACGAAACAAACATATGAAATTAGCGTTGTCGCGCACTAACTGTTTTGGAATTTTGGAAAACGTTTGAGCTAGGTAAAAACAATCCATTCCTTTGTGACGACCTTGCGTGAAAAAGTTGCGAATTTCATTTTGATTTTCCAGGATGGCGTCGTCGAACACAACAACTTAATTTTCACGACAATCGTCGAGTGGTTTTATTTCCGAGGCGAACGTTGCAATGTCCAGACCATCGTACAGTTTCATCAGTTGCTGGTATTTGGATTGCTCCAAACTTTTCGAGAACACGTACAGGTGCCTGTTCTTCCAATCTAACCAATTCGGTGCGAGGAGAAAATTGTCCACGAGCAGTGTCGTTTTCCCACACCCCGAAGGACCTACGATCAGACAGCGGATGCTGTCGGGAAGCAACTCACCGTTTTTTTTTCTTGTTTGATTTTCCGGATCCGGTAGACGCTTCACCACGTTCCACGTACTCACAAGATCACTTCGTCCGCGTCGATCCAACTCTTTTCCGGAAGTCCCAGCCATTTGACAAACAGTTTGTCACCTTTCCTACGCAATACTTTCTCGATGAGGTACGTGTCGGGGTGTTTCGTTTTAGAGAGTTCCTCTTCGTAAAATCTTCCTTTCAAAATCTCGCCGCTACTATCTTTTATTATATACGTGTGTCGGTTTCCGGGTAAAACTCGAACCACCGTAAAAAGTTCCGTGCTCCAATTTTTTGTGAATCCCTTCTCGAAGGTGCGTTTGAATTTGCTGATCCTCACCCGGTCTCCAATTTTGTATTTAGTTTTTTTTGTCGTGGGTGTGTACTTTGGACAGTAAACTGTAGAAATTAAACGCTGCTCGTCGGACTTGGTAACGTCGGCTGGCTTCATGCCTATTGTTCTGTGTACCGTATCATTATAGGTGTCGACGAGTTCCGGCAGGATGTCGACCCATTTGTAATTTCCCCGAAGCGTGAATCGTTTCCACATGTGTGTTTTCAAGGTTCGATTGAATCTTTCCACGAAGCTGGCTTTGATGTGACTGAAGGTCGAATAATGTTGAATCTTGTGTTTTTGAATAAACTTTTGGAATACGGCGTTGTAAAATTCCTTCCCCTTGTCTGTTTGCAGAAACCGTGGTCGTCTGCCGCCGCTTTCGCGAAAAATTAATTTGAATGCTTCCGTGACGCATGTTCCCGTTTTGGCTTTCAAAGGTAGAGCCCATGCGAATTTCGAAAACGTGTCTATGACGGTGAGAAGGTACTTGTTGCCCTTGTTCAATTTATGTACGTTTTTCAAATTGCCGCTACTCATCTCCACGAGGTCACTTTGCCAGAGGTCGTCGATGCCCTTGGTTACCACAGCCAAACGTTCGTAGTTACGGCGTGCAGGTTTATGCAATTCTTCGACGATGGCTTGCCTAGACATTTTTTTTAGAGATTACGTTTCAAGAGAAGCACAAGCGTGATGGGATTCAAAGAGGGTGGCACTTCGCTCGTGTTTTGAATGATCAGCTTATCGCCGGCACTCACGTCGAAAACGGTAAGATCTTCGTCTTCGTGTATTTCATATATGTTGCGCGTTTCGTTCCAACGTGCCAGAGGAATGTTTCCTGCTTTCTGGACACCACGATTCGATATCAAAGTCATGGTGGGAACGCTAGCTTTTCTACCGTGAGACCAGTACGAAAATTCGTTTATCTGAATCGTGCCATCGAGGAGAAACTTGTAGTACGGATGATAAGGATGTAACATGTACAGTTTGTTACCTTCGACGAACGTGGAGATTCTCTGTTGATTGGGTACGCTGTTGATTTCGATGGCTTGCAGAGAATGCAGTTTAGCGAATTTAGTGTCGACGCCGAGCAGATTACTGTGAACTTGTCCGAGTTTATTTTCGATGGGCAGCAAATGCTCGACTATGGTATCTGTTACGGCAGAAAACGACGGTTTGATTTTCACTTCCACGTTCAACTGCTTGTAGTTTTCGTTGAGTTCTTGCAACTTGGCACCGAAAGAAGCTAGCGTCGATTCCTGCGTGGATTCCAGCACTCCGACTTGATCTCTGATGTTGACGACGATGTTCTGAAGGTTCTCGACTTGATTCAATTTCGAGCTCTTCTCGGTAAGATCGTTCACGATGCTTCGCATCTCTGTAAACTGCGTGTGAAGATCGGCGACGCTCTGCGAAGTGGGCAGCGTCGACACCCGCGAACTGATTTCGTCTCGAATCTGTTCCACGTTCGCCGTTTCCGTTTCCAGTCGTTTCAGCATTCGAGATATGTTCCTTTTCAAAGCGTGCAATTCTTTGGAGGTGGGGAGATTGGCCACCCTACTCTCGAGATCGCTCAATGAACTTTTGATGTCGCTCGATTCGGATAGTGCCGTCACCGCCGTTTTCAATTTTTCCAAATCTTCGCTCGAAGGCACGCTCATCCGTAACGATTCCAAGTCACCCTGTATGTTGTCGAGTACGTGATGAAAATGAGCAAGATTGGAATCGACGTTTAAATTTTCTAAATATTCGATCTTCTGCTGAACCGTGCTTAACGTGTCTTGAATGCTCGTCAACGCTCTTGCTTCAGCGTGAATATTTTTAATTTCTTCGTTGATCAATTCCAAGGACGCCTGAAGCGTAGCGATGGTGGTTTGAATGTGTTCGAAATCTCGATACGCCTCCAATTGAATTTTTATGTTCGCGACGCTTTTACCGATGACCTGCAGTTCGTCCGACGATGGTAGGTTCGGAATTGTATCTTCCAAAGTCTGCAACTTGGATTTAATTTCTTCCAACGTGCCGGTGAATTCTTCTTGTAATTTGGAAACGACGACATGCAAGCGTTCTGCGTCTATATCGTTCACGACGGTTTGAAGTTCAGAGAAATTCTTTTCTATTGCGGAAGTTCGTTCTTCGATTTCGAGTTTCAATTTTTCCAAATCTTCATTTTTCGATTGAAATTGCTGTAATTTGGCCAAATCATTTTGAAGCGAATCCACGCTCAACTGTATATTTTGAACGCTGTCGTAAGAAGGTACGTCGACATAATTTTTTATCAGCGTCTTCAGTTCGGAATCGATTTTCAGAATGGGGTCGAGACATTGCGTTTGGAGCGTAGCGATTTCCGACTCTAAACTTTTGTTTAAGGTCTCCTGCAAAGCAATCAAATCGGTCCTCAACTTCTTAACTCGAATGTCCAACATGAGAATCTCTTCTGCGTGGTCTACACGCTTGGTGTTGCCGAAAATGTCGTTAGGCATTTTTGGTTAACGGTTATTTATAATAGGATAGACGATTCGTAATTCTACGAAGAGAGGAATAAGTTTGTCGTAATCTCCGAGGAGTTCCACGTACAGGTAATCTCCAGCGGAAACATCGTACGTAATGTTAGAAAGCATCTTGTCGTGCTTGATTCGAAAAATGTTCTTGCCGGTAGAAATTTTGATTTCGCCTGCGTTTTCCGGATTCACGGTGATTTGAAGTTTCCCGTCGATCGGAATTTCGTAGAAATGTAAATTGTTATTAAAAACATAAAACATCTTGCCCACATCGTCATTCAGTTTCGTCCAAATGCTGTTGAGGTGAACAATCAGTAAACCATTGAGTTTAGATAACACGGAAGGTAAGAGGTTATTGAAATTTGGCGGTGCAGTCTCCATGTTGATCTGTTTGCGGAAGCCAAAAAGATTCATTGTTCTTGTTAGTTATTTAAATTTTCTATATGCTGTGCCCCTTTGTAGATCGAATAAAAAAAAGAGAAGATTTTATCTACGGCGATGCAATTCAAAAAACTCGAACGTGTAATTATGTCATTAGATCGCGATGAAGAAGAAAAAAATAAGAGTTGAATTTAATAAGGCCTCGTTTAGAGCGAGCTTAACAACATAATAACAACTTCTAACTTTTCATCCCCCGAGGGCTCCTCTTTTCCTCCATATGTTTTTGAAGAATAGCAAAAGACACAGCGGACTTCATGGCTATGGGGTTACGGTTAACACACGTCACATTTATCGCTTCCATTACAGTGGCCCCACTCTCTCGTGTGGATTTGACAATCGAGAACACGTAACTTGTTGTCTCTGCCATCCAATGCGACCTTGGTTACGCGCGTCGTGTACAGTTCGTGTAATTTATTCGCAATGCGATGATCTGTGCTGAGTTGTCTTTTACCTTGAAACAGGCATTCTTTGTAGTCTTTCATGCTAAATTTGCTGGTACTTATTTTTCCTACCCCTTTCGCTTTCTTGATCTCTTTTTCTTCTGCAATCTTGACGCAGTACATTTTGGCACGAAGCCCCGCAAATTCGCTGATGTAATTACCAGCCGCTTCATCTTTGAACTTTCCTATGGTTATTTTATTTTCTGTCGAATGCAAGTGATGGCCTGATGGTAAGTTGCTAAAATCAAAAAGATGCTTCATCGAACTCAGATCATGTTCGAGGCTTGGTGTTTGGATTAGAAAAATGAAGCTATCCGTGTCAATGTAACATATTTGGATGTTATCTCCATAAAAGGGTTGAAACTGATCGTAGTACGATTGGTACATGTGCAATTTTGATAGTTCAAGGACGGTGGCACCTATGGCAATCGGCTTGTTGAGCATCACTTGCTTCTTGTTCTTCTCGACGAATACTAGATTCTCGTCGAAAATGGTGAAGTTTTTGAAATAGGGGGACGCGACAATTTTCTCAAATTTTTTTTCGTCCGTGACCAACGTTGCGTCGATGTAATTACGCACGTTCTCCATCGTCTTGCCGTAGATGGCGTTATTGAATAGTTTGTACAGATCCTTGTCTGCAGGCGATGTCGATTGCGCTCTGCGTTGCGTGTTCTCGGCTATGTAGGGTTCGAGCCACCTACTCTGTCGGAACTTCAATCCTCTATGTACTTTCTTCAGCTGCAAGCCGTGACTCACATAGAATTGGAGGAGTCGGTAGTGCAGAACGTAATTCCGCTTGTTCTCCATGCTTAGTATGAGTTTTGGCTCCGATCCTCCAGGTGGCTTCTCTTTGGAGGGGGCCAGGGCCAATCCATGATGTTTCTTGTGAAGTGTTTCGGGATAATCGAGATCCACTTCCAAGAAACAGCCCCATTCGTTATCTTCGCTCCAGTTGAGAAAATCCTCGCAGGAGAGTTCCTCTTCGGTCATCCACGCGTAGTCGCTGATGGGAAGACACTGGGACATGGATTGGCCATACAGGTTGTTGACATCCCAGTAGACGATGTAGGTGTTGGGCTTCGATGCATCGTAACCAGGCGTATGAGGATTGTTTGCCTGAGCATGGCGTCGAGGACATTGGACGATGCCACCACGTATCGCACTCTCCATGAAGGCATACTGTTCCTTCTCTGCGATGAGACCCAGTTCCACGTTGGTGTATTTCATCATCGATTCCCAAGTCAATCCCGGCGTCGTGAAGAAATACGCAGGATCCAACTTGTAGATCGAGATGCATCTCTTGCGAAACGATTCGAAAATGTCCATCAGAAGTGTCACGTCCAATTTAAGATAGAGATCGTGATAATCACGAAAAGTTTGGCAATTGAAGGCCGTCCACACACTACGAGCGTGTTCGTAGTCCTTTTCGGAACAGACGTCCTCCGTGAGATGAGAATAAAATGCCTCCCGGGGTGGAAGTTCCGTCTCGTCAAATTTGTCGAAATCGTTGACGTACTCGTAGGGGTAGACACCCTTGCGACGCAACAGATTCAAATTCGCATCTCTCCCCGAAAAACACATTTGCTTCGTGGCCACAAGATCTTCGTCGCCAAGTTGAGATGCAAGGGTGGCCAGGCTGGAGGACAGGAAATTGTAAGAGTCCAGGATTCGCACTTCCACGCTTCCTCCTTCTTCGAGAGGGATCCACACTCTCACCACAATATACTTCTCGCTCGTTCTCGGGATGATGCTGATTCGAGTCGTGATGTTGTACAACTCCTTGACGAACAGATGCGTATCGTATTTTTCCGTGTAATGCAGAAACACGGCAACGAAATGCGACTCCTTAATTTTAAGATTGCACGAATTACAGATCGTGTTCAGGAATAATCCATTCTGGTGGTCATGGTGTACGACCTTGTGATTTTCGGGGGTGAAAGCCTGGTTACACTCCGCGCATTTCGTTGCCGTGTCATGTCTCCGCTGTTGTTCCGTCGTGAGAGCAGGTGGAGAAACGTAAGAGCCTTTCAGGCTGGGTGCAAGTTCTCTCGCGCATTCCGCTATCTTCTTAACAAAATGTTTTGCCGCATCAGGTCCGCAATACAAGATGACATCATTTAATTTTTCTCCGTAGATGGAGAAACTGCAAGGCTCGTGGTGAAAAATTTGGATCGTGCTTGAGGTAGAGGGATCAGGGTCGCAAGACGTCATGGGAACTTGGAAGCTTTCAAAATCGGCATAAAGGACGACAGGATGGTGGAGAAGAGCCTGGTGTTTCTGAAATTTCATCTTGGTTCCGGGTTCCGGCATGACATCTTCGGGTTCTGCATTCACAGAGCCAAAACACTTGTGCTGTTCTTTTATCTTCTTTCCCACGCGAAAAATTCTCAAACACCGATCGCAAATTTCGATCTTATCGTGATGCTTGCTCATCTGTCTTCCTACTAATCGTGAGAAATTCCGTATCAAACTGTAACGACCATCTACAAGCAAGAGTCGAATTACATTATTCTGGCTTCTCGCAGGTCTTAACACACGAATGTTGTCGCAATCGTCAACCCCAAACACAGAAATATCGATATCTTCTTTTTTTTCCTCTCTATAGTTTTTTTCAAATTGATTGATCTTATTCAGAGGCACAGGATAGGAAATTCCTCGCATGACATTCTTGTATTTCCTCTCGTATCGTCTGTAATTGGACAGGCGTTCGGGGTTAACATTATTAGCTGGGTGTAATGCGGCGATGACAGACCATAAGAAACTCTTCTGATCATTACTTTGTATGTTTAACACTGCATTTTGCTTTTTTTTTTTTTTTTTGTTTTTGTTTTTTTGAGCACTGCGTAAGGGTTTGAAATTGCACACTCGAAGCTCTAACATGTGGCTGCGACCGCAAAGACTCCATCCACTTCCTCGACCTTCAAACGCTTCTTGTTTTTGTGTCAGATGCTCAAAAAGCCGTGTCACTATCTCGTCAAGATCCTCGTGATTGCCCTCATGTAAGCCTTCACACCCTACGTAAAAGCTGAAAGTGCTTGACTCGGACGAGACAACTTTCTCATACAGCAGGGTCAAGACGAGATGAATTTTAATTGCAACATTAACGAGGCAATCCCCTAGTTGATCAACTACCCGCGATTTCACATTGTCGAGGAAGGTACTCGAGTCACATTTTTCGTCACTTCCAGATTTATACGTCATGATGCGTGCGCTTTTATTCAAAGCACCCCATTCTTCTGCATCAGTGCGAGATTTTTTTGCCGGGGGGGCGTCATCATGTTCCGGTAGACGACATTTTTTCAAATGCCTAGCAATATTAGGTTTCGAAATTAATTTTCCACAGTTACGACATGCCACTTTCCCGCAAAGACCGGAGGGACCTGCTTGCGGTTCCATTTTTTTTCTCTGTTATTTATATATACAGAGAAATTTTTTGGGGTTGGTGGTGGTAGGGGAAAACGCACTGAAACAGAAGGAAAAAAAATAGATCAAAAATGCTAGACAGTTTTTTTCTTTCCACAAGTGCATATATATATATATTAGACGCGATCAGTGTGTGCACTGTTGTAGGAGGTGTGTGTCAATTTTTATGACTCCTCTGAATATGTGTGTGTGTCAGACGCAAAACAAAATAAATATATGATAAAAAAAACACTTGAAAAACAACTTACCTTTCAAGAGAGATAGAGAGAGTCCAAAAAACTTGTAGCTCACTAAAACTTCCACGATGATATATATGTATACTGCCAGACAAACAAATTAAAGAATACTGAACTGCCACAATTGACGTTCACCTTTCAAGAAAGATAGAGAGACTTCAAAATAAAACTTGTAGCTCACTAAAACTTCCACGATGATATATATGTATACTATCAGACAAACAATTAAGAATACTGAACTGCCACGATTGAGGTTCACTATGATAATGATGTACAAAAAGAGAAACTGGTGCGTTATATAGGAACCCCCCATCCCACGCGACCCCCTTGGTGAAAACACAATGAGCGCTATAGTCAATGTCCTAGCAATGAACTCCGTTGACAGTTCCACCTCATGCGTGTTTATCATGGTATTCGATCATTTTTTCCTCGCATCCTCTTACAGATTCGCTTCGGGCGGAAGCAGATGCGAGATAATTAGGTTCGGGGAGTTTGTTGCCGTTTGTGGTTGCCGAGGGTGGAGTCGTCCACTGCGGAAGCGGATGGCAATGAACCCCGTTGACAGTTCCACCTCATGCATGTTTATCATGGTATTCGATCATTTTTTCCTCGCATCCTCTTACAGATTCGCTTCGGGCGGAAGCAGATGCGAGATAATTAGGTTCGGGGAGTTTGTTGCCGTTTGTGGTTGCCGAGGGTGGAGTCGTCCACTGCGGAAGCGGATGGCAATGAACCCCGTTGACAGTTCCACCTCATGCGTGTTTATCATGGTATTCGATCATTTTTTCCTCGCATCCTCTTACAGATTCGCTTCGGGCGGAAGCGGATGCGAGATAATTAGGTTCGGGGAGTTTGTTGCCGTTTGTGGTTGCCGAGGGTGGATTTTTCCACTGCGGAAGCGGATGGCAATGAACGTGGAGAAAAAATGATACACGCGCGCGCGCGTGTGTGTGTGTGTATGTGTGTGCACCACATTGTTCCCGAAAGAGAGAGGTTTACAAAGGTCACGATATACAAACATTTGACCGGGATTTGGAAAATTACAATAAGGTGCATTCATCCTTCAAGGGTGAGAGGATGAGAGTTCATCTTTTACTCATCACGGCTTTTCTGCGCCCGTGAAACATCGTCAGCGCAATAAATGAGGCACGGAACGTGGAGAGAAAATAATACACGCGCGCGTGTGTGTATGTGTGTGCCACATCGTTCCCGAAAGAAAGAGGTTTACAAAGGTCACGATATACAAACATTTTGACCGGGATTTGGAAAATTACAATAAGGTGCATTCATCCTTCAAGAATGAGAGGATGAGAGGATGAGAGGATGAGAGCTCATCTTTCACTCATCACGGCTTTTTTGCGCCGTGAAACATCGTCAGCGCAATAAATAAGACGCGGAACGTGGAGAGAAAATGATACACGCGCGCGCGTGTGTATGTGTGTGGCACATCGTTCCCGAGAGAGAGGTTTACAAAGGTCACGATCTACAAACATTTGGTCCTTCAAGAATGAGAGAATAAGAGGATGAGAGGATGAGAGGATGAGAGGATGAGAGCTCATCTTTCACTCATCACGGCTTTTTTGCGCCGTGAAACATCGTCAGCGCAATAAATGAGGCGCGGAACGTGGAGAGAAAGTGAGTTTTTGAGGTTTTGGCGGTCGTTTGGTCAAGAAATCAGAATTGCAGTCAAAGGTACATTTACTATCTACTAACATGTTTCTTCTCACGGTGATATCTTTTAATACCGGGGACATTCTTTTGTAGTCAAACAACAAACAATCGTTTCCTCTTCCTAAACTCAAACCGCAAATCATTCAACACCCGGGATACAGTTCGTGCGCCCATTGACGGCAAATCACCTCACGGCCTGTTTTACTTTGATCTTGTTTCCGTAAGGAGGATTATGCATTTTAAACAACTTGCTTGATTTGAAGAGCTTTTCCCTTCGGATGAAGCCCACAATAACACTCGCTGAACAGGAAACCTTGCTTGATTCAGCTATTCTCGCCGCTGTATAGCACGATTATTAATCACAATAAACATAGGGTTAAAATAGTGGGATGTGCAACACTGGTTTCACGGATTCCACGCGCTCTGCAACGTATTCAGTCTTGCTCGACTCGCACTTGGGCTTCAGGGATTCCTGAGCTCAATACAAACTCCAGTTGGCGAATCTGCGGATCCAAGTTCGTCTGCACAGTGATTGCAACCGATCAAGTCCACACCTGCTAATGGATGTATTATTTTGTCTGTATTTTACAAATCAAATAACTGTGTTCTTGCAAGTATGCAGTTGTGTCGGAATAGAACCCGTCTCAGTGGAACTATATTCTTGCGCTCACGTTTGGATCTACATATGCGAAAACCTGCTGCAAGGTTAACCTGACGCTTGGCTTAGTCCAATATTTACACATTTCCTTTTGTGTGACGATAATATATTGTAATAGCTCGATGGATCGTTTACCGCAGAAATGACACCTGTCCGCTCGATAACAATGGACATGGCAACGCCTTCAATTTTCCGTTTACTGCAGAAAGGGAACTTGTCCCGGACTATTTCCCTGTCTGCAGTAAATGAGATTTCGTAGTGGCGCTAAGGTGGTCAGTTTACGAACTACGCTCTGTTCTTTGACAGTACAGCTCAAACCCCCGGTGTGGACATTTATTGCAGTGTTTTCTCTTCGTTGATTGTGAATCATATTGTGATTTCTGAAAATGAGCACCTCTGCTGACGAAGGAAAAGGAGTTTTGAACTTAGAAATGTACAGAAGGAATGTAATTAAAAAAGCAAAAGTGTCAGAGAAAGAGCACGTCAATTGGAAAGGGCAAATCGTACCGGCTAAAACACCAGGGTCAAATGACTACAGTTCCTGGTGGCCTGAATTCTACAAAAAACCTGTCTGAGGGATGACTCATATGGTAAAAATATCCCTAAACACCTGAAATAGACTTTCAGTATTTCAAAATACCGTGAGATGACCTTCTCATCTCAAACTCCGCATAGTGTTAAGTGTAACATGAATATTGGTGCCTTCATAGTGAACACTTTTCGGCTGAAGAACTCTGCTGAACACTTTGAACTGTCTTCCAGACAAGCCTATAACTCTGTACTGCCCATAAACAACAACAAAATGGTAGACATCACAAAAACGTTGGTCTACATACCTGAAGACAAGATGCTGTTTTGGAGTTCAATAACATCATGGCCTATCAAAACGGAAACACATGCTGAAGACAAAGATGACTGAGTAATTTGTAGTTCCACAACGTCAAATATTATTGAGGAATGTTTAAGAAATAATTTTTCTTACAATAAAGTAAGTTTATGAATTTCATTGTGTTTTTCTTTAATCAATTCAATCCAAAATTCGTTTGAACACTCAATTTACTGCAGGAAGGGAACATGTCCAAAACACAAAACAAACTCCCCCTCTATCCCCTTACGTCATACACAAATTTTGCATTCGTATTTTCATCACGTATACTTCTATTAAGAAAGGAAAAATACATGTCATGATGGAAATATCATAAAGATAGTTTTATGCAGTTTTTTGCCTCTCCTGAAAAATTGTGAAATGTGGACATGTTGCCTTTCTGCTGCAGTGAGCGATTCAACTACTTTGTACGTCATACTTTTTACTTTTAGAATTTTAAGGCCAGTGTGTTAGGTCATTTAAATATTTAGTTGTTAAAGAGGTTCGAATGTCATTCCGAAATGTAGCAAATAAAATAAGGGCAAACTACACATTATTGGAGAGTTCCATGCTGCGTATGAAATGCACAGTTGGCCTTTCGTTTTCTGCTTATTTCGAGTTATTTAACGGCCAATTTATATTTCTATTGTTAATGTATGTTTTCTACTTACATCGTAATGTCAATCTGCTGTCCACATTTGAAGAAAGATAAAAAATTGACACAGATTTCCTCGTTTCTTTAAGAGTCAACATCAATTTTGGTATTCGCGCCCATGTTATGTAGCTTGATGTTTAGGCCGGCGAGACAGCGTTGCCACATTTCATGATTCCGGCCTGTAATGGAGCTGGCCGTGGATCAGCACAACGCTTCGGCTCCCTTTATCGCCCAGGATTGCCCTCAGCTGCTTCGTTTCATCAGAAGCTGGTTAAGTCCCAGAGCCGATTTCTCCAGGAACATTATCAGCAAAATTCCCAATTAATATCACCCAAACCATTTCTGTCGCATGGCAGTCAGACGCAATACCGACTGGAAATTTTAGTTTTTAGATTTTATGTTTTACATTATTCTTGTTAAGTTATTTTATTGTTTGTTATATAGCGTCGTTTTTCTGTTATTTTGGCTAATCCCAACGATGAGTGATGATGTGATGCAATTGATGAAGCGACACTCACAAAGAGCACCCATGCCCAGGCCGGAACTCGAACCCGCGACCCCTGGCGCTGTGCTAACCACTACGCCACGGAGGTGGGCAATGTTATTAATTGAATTATTGTTTTAAGTCCGTTTTTATGTACATAAAGGCTAATCGAGACTTGACCTACAGTTTAAAGTGGGATCTGAATCACTGCGCCATGTGTCTCCACCGGGTATCGAACTCGGGGCCCCTTGATTACAAGGCAACGACATTACTACTACGCCATCGGGGATGCTTTGGCAATATTATTGTTATAATCATAAGCTCCATTACAGTGAAAGAATTGAGGAAGGGGGCAAATAAAGTTGGTGCTCACGCACCCGTATTGATAACTTTAGCAAGAAATTATTTTTTCCTTTTTTTCTCTTTCATATTGACGTAACATTGAACTTCCCATTACCAACATTGCCAATCACATGGTCACGATATCATTTTATGTTCTCATTGGTTCAAATCCTACGTTTCCTAATAAATACAGACTACTTATCCAGGTAACATCAAATGTCGGACCACTGTGAACAAATATTGGTATTCTCCTCATTTACAATAATTTAATATTTATTATAAACTGTTCAATTTCTCTTCCACAGTGTTTGTATTAGTTGTAAGATAAAACTAACCTTACAGTGGAGTATAGGCCTATATATAAGTACATTATTCGTATAACGTTTTTTTAAGAAATGTGGAATTTCGAAATAACAAATATGATTGCAATCAGTGGAATGTATTTGTGAAAATCATGGAGACAAGGTAAAAAGGGGGCAAATATGAAAGATTATATTCAGTAAGTTGTTATGGGAAAAACTACTAAAGGTGGTAAACCCAAATAAGTAATAACAATAATAATTCAGGACATTTAACGGGCCCTATTCGATGGCATTACGAAGAGGCCCTCGACATACAGAATAATGATACACAATTTTTAACATTTTGATGCAATCATATCCCGACATATGCGGTATCTTGTATTAAATTATCCTTGATAATCCTTACTTGAAAATCAAGGCACTTAGAACAGCGGTTTTGTGCAAATGTGTGTG
The DNA here is from genome assembly GCF_977018435.1 of Lepisma saccharinum. Lineage (NCBI taxonomy): Eukaryota > Metazoa > Arthropoda > Insecta > Zygentoma > Lepismatidae > Lepisma > Lepisma saccharinum. The sequence continues at coordinate 67,889,206 of NC_139248.1, forward strand.
TCATGCCTACGTCACACGAAAATTCCCGAACACACACAATCAGCCGAAGGACCCTCCTGTATAAATTCCACCTTCTATGTAGTATGCTAGTATGTAAACATCTCATTATGAAATATTTTCCCTCCTTCATAGGGCGGGAATGTTCCGTCAAAGAGGCTGAAATTCAAGTAGTAAATCGCAGTTTAATGCTACTAAAACATCACCAAATTAAATTTGTCGACTAGAGATCTAAAACAAGTGTGGAAACTGTGCCGCTGCTTCAACAACCAGTTGTGCTCATGTTCAAGGTAAGAAATCACAAATTGTACAAACATATTGATGATTATTTGCGAAAGATGTGTTACTTCTTTCACTCAAATTGAAAGTGGTTGTTATCAAGAGTTGCTTCAAATGCTGAAACATGTCAAGCACAAAAATGCTTCTTTGTGAACTCCCTGCCTATCATTCGTGAGTTTGAAAACAGGTTTTAGGGTGCATGATACATTCATTCATCCACCATCAATTTGCACGAGATTCAAGCTTTAACTATAAGAAGAGAAGACGGTGTTCCTGTGTATGTGAATGTTTGTAAAATATAAGATATATTTAATTTTGTGTCAAGATGAGTGTAAGGGGTGACTTTTTAGAAGGCGCCAAAATGTCAACTTATCTTTCACGTGATACACTCTAAACAGCATTTTTGCAGACTAACAAGTCTCTGGCACGAGCAGCTGGCGACAGTCTTAGCAACTTGGAAATACATGCTAACAGCACCAAACTTGACCTACCTAATCTATCCACGTAGGGATATAATAGCAGAAATAAGCATGCAAATAGGTTAGGCAGTTTAAGTTTTGTTTATTTAAGCTATTATATTCATACGTAGATAGGTTAGGCAGGTCAGGTTTAGTTCTGTTAGCATGTATTTCCAAGTTGCTATGGCTGACCCTAGCCGCTCGTGTCTCTGGCGTCTGGACTAGGGATGGCCAGATCCGGATCCTTGCGGATCCGAAATCCGGATCCTAAAATTTTTCGGATCCGGAATTTTCAGATCCGGATACGGAATTTTCGGATCCGGATCCGTTTTGCCATCCCACATGCGCTTCTTTGGAAAGTAAGAATGTGCTTATAACATATTGTTACCTGCTAATATACACAGACATATATATATATACACACTCATGCTCATAAATTAAGGATAATGCTGAATCTTGTACAAAGAAATATTTGATGTGCACGTTGCAGCTTGAAATGATGTCCGGGTACTGTACCAAAGAACCTGTGTTGACTATGACGTTGATCCAGTGTGTGGTGGCGCTGTAAGCAGACCAATGACTCACAGGAGCGAAACTGCTGACCAGAGTACAGTGCCTATAGGAAGTGTACAGTTGTGTTCGGTTGTGCTAATGGTGAGTGCGAGTGTGAAATGGCTCAACGAACACATATTGATGATGTAATGAGGGTAAGGATACTTGGGCGGCTAGAGGCGGGCCAAAGACAGCAGGTCGTGTCACAGGTGCTCCATGTGCCACAAAGTGTCATCTCACGATTTTGGCAATGATTCCAAGAGACTAGAGACGTGTCTCGGCGCTACAGCAGTGGACGTCCACAGCGTACAACACCACGAGAAGACAGGTATCTGACCGTAAGTGCCCGGAGACACAGACGGAGTACTGCCGCGGGCCTTGCTCGAGACCTTGCAGCTGTCACTGGAACAGTTGTTTCCAGACACAGTGTGTACAGACGACTGAACAGGTACGGTTTATTCGCCCGGAGGACTGCAATTTGCATTCCACTGTCACATGGTCACAGAGTAGCCCCTAACAACTGGTGTAGAGAACACAGGACAATGGACAATGGAAGAATGGTCTCAGATACTCTTCACTGACGAGTCCAGGTATAGTCTCAACACTGATTCTCGTCGTGTAACCATCTGGCGTGAACCAGGAACCAGATACCGACCCGGTAACATCGTCGAAAGGGACCAGTATGGAGGTGGTGGTGTCATGGTGTGGGGTGGCATTACCCTGGGTTCACGTACACCCTTGCATATCTTCGACAGAGGTACTGTAACAGGTCAGGTGTACCGGGATGTTATTCTGCAAGACTACGTTCGTCTTTCCAGAGGTGCAGTCGGTCCTACGTTCCTCCTGATGGATGACAATGCCAGGCCACACCGAGCTGCTATTGTGGAGGAGTACCTTCAAACAGAAGACATCATACGAATGGAGTGGCCTGCCTATTTCCCCGACCTCAACCCAATCGAACATGTTTGGGATGCTCTAGGCCGACGTGTTGCCGCATGTCTTCCACCTCCTCGGACTATTCAGGAGCTCCGACAGGCACTGGTGCAAGAATGGGAGGCCATACCCCAGCAGCTGCTCGACAACCTCCTCCAGAGTATGCCAAGCCGTTGTACTGCATGTGTCAATGTGCATGGACATCACATTCCATACTAAAACCTGTGCACATGCTCAACGAACTGTGGAACAACAATTTACAATCTCCCTTGCTCTGTATCATATGTGCGCTCTTTGGTTTTTCTCACGTTTTCTGCAATAAACAGGGTTAAGCAACATGTGTCTGTGCTCCCACAACTAGTTTGTTTCAGTGCTGTATCGTGGGGCACCAAAACCTCTATTATCCTTAATTTATGAGCATGAGTATAGTATATATATATATATATATATATATAATATATATATATATATATATATATATATATATATACTATATATATATATATATATACCGTGCGTCCATTTCGATCTTCAGCCGAGAGATCGGGAGAAGCGTGGCGGGCGGCGCTGACGGTGATGCCGACATTTGCGGCCTGTAATGTCCGCTTATTTTTATGGACATATGCAGACATTTATATAAATATTGCAAGACGAGCACTAACCTGTGTTATAAGAGTTGTTCAAACTGATATCCACCAAGTGCCAAGTGTGTAGACTTTCGGGGAGAATACGTTGAATAGCCTGAAACTTTCGTGCCTGTAGCTAAAGTCCTTCTGGGTCGGGCCGAGAACTTATCAGCCCCCCTCGTAACGTGAACCTTGCAGCTGGCATTCCAATCCTCTCACTGACACAACACACATACACACTGCAATAACACAAACAAGTAACGGCAAGTAACCAATAATAACACTCTTGCGCACAGTACGAAATTAACACGCTCTTGGTTTACATCTGCTCGCCACTATATTCACAGCTCTGTCGCGAAGGAACAAAAAACTCGAGCTCGGAGATTTCGGATTGCAAGGTAGCTCACGAACACCATTGACTTTTAACGGTTTCGTCTACAACGTAATGTTGATACAGTGTTGCACATTCGAAACCTCCAAACGATCCCAATCGACACAAAACTCTTTCAAGGATATGAACTTAAGCAGGACGTTACTGGTCAAAATTATGATTAAAATGTTTTATTATCTGTGGCTCTTAACATCGTTTCTAAAGCGTATTTTTTTGTGTATATAAGGGCAGAACTTGGATGAATTACAGATGATAAATTATAACACAGGTTAGTGCTCGTTTTGCAATATTTATATCATTGTCTGCATATGCCCATAAACATAAGCGGGCATTACAGGCCGCAAATGTCAGCATCTCCGCCAGCGCCGCCCGCCACTCTTCTCCCGATCTCTCGGCTGAAGATCGAAATGGACGCACTGTACATACATACCCATATATATATATATAGTGTGTGTGTGCGCGATTTGTAATTAATTAATACACTTACAAGGGAGGTCTAAGTCTCCCCCTCCGATTTCCATGAAACTTGGCAGGTGTATAGTGGCCCACCTCAAATGTCAAGATGAGGAGAAATTGAAGTGGGGATCTGACCCCGAAACCAAGTAAATATGGCATAGGAAGAAACAGGGGGCATAGGGCCTCCCTATACACCTGTCAAATTTCGTGGGAATCGGATGATCCCCACGTCAATTTGTCCTCATCTTGACATTTGAGGCGGGTTTTGCCCCCTAAAACAGTTTTTTAGCCGAAACAAAACAAAAACACGTATTTCGTCCTTTGAGCCCCTCTATACACCTGCCACGTTTCATGGAAATCGGAGGGGAACACAGGGGTCAGATCCCCACTTCAATTTGTCCTCATCTTGACATTTGAGGGGAGGTTGCCCCCTACAACAGATTTTTAGCCGAAACAAAAAACAATTATTTCTTCTTACTTACGTGAAATTTAGAAGATTTCGCACTTCCGCGCACAAAAGGGTACGGCGTTTTTTCCTTTGTGAATGAAGACAGTGGATCTTCGAAATTAATAGGATTGAACCATTAAATTTTGCAACGCGGAAGTGCGAAATCTTCTAAATTTCACGTAAGTAATTTTAAACCGCGTTTACCGCAACCACCATGAATTATTTCTTCATTTGGGCCCGTTTATACACACACCTGCCAAGTATCATGGAAATCGGAAGGGGACACAGGGGTCAGATCCTCACTTCAATTTGTCCTTATCTTGACATTTGAGGGGGTTTTGCCCCCTAAAACCGTTTTTTAGCTGAAACAAAAAAAACACGTATTTCTTCCTTTGGGCCCCACTATACACCTGCCAAGTTTCATGGAAATCTGAGGGACACAGGTTCAGATCCTCACTTCAATTTGTCCTCATCTTGACATTTGAGGTGGTTTTGACCGCTAAAACAGTTTTTTAGCTCAAACAAAAAAACACGTATTTCTTCCATTGGGCCCCACTATACACCTGCCACGTTTCATGGAAATCGGAGGGGGACACAGGGGTCATATCCCCACTTCAATTTGTCCTCATCTTGACATTTGAAAGGAGGTTGCCTCCTAGAACAGATTTTTAGCCGAAACAAAAAATAATTATTTCTTCATTTGGGCCCGTTTATACACACACCTGCCAAGTTTCATGGAAATCGGAGGGCGACACTTAGATAACCTCCCTTGTTAGTCTTACACTTTGTAATTATATAACACTGCATATATTATAATGTTTTATTTTAATTTGTAAAACTGTAACTAGAACAACTGTATAATTTTTGTATAACATTTCTATCTTGTTATATGTGTTAAAGGTTTCATCCTGGAATGGAATGTCACATTTATGTGTGTTTTCATTTCCAATACATTCGAATGAATACATATTCGTTTCAATGGCATTTACAAAATCACCTCTGACATTTTATGTTAAACAAGTAAGATTATTTTTGTGAACGAGTGTGTTAGCCGATGCGTAGCAAAGTATTTTAGGAACAACACTTGAAAAAAATTCTTGTAGGACTAACTAATGAAAAATGTCTTTGTAATCGAAGATCATAATACCTTTTAAGGTGTGGTAATATTATAATGGGATTGAGATACGAAACTCTCGGATCCATCCGGATCCGGATCCAGATCCGAAACTTTCAGACCCGGATCCGGATCCGAAATTTTCGGATCCCGAACTCTCGGATCTAGATCCGGAACTTTCGGATCCGGATCCGTTTGGCCATCCCTAGTCTGGACTCGCAGTCAGTATAATCCTCTGTGGGGCTGGTGTTGTGTTCTGTTCACGTATGTTTGCGATTGTCCTTTCACCCACACCACATTTAAAAGAAACCTCAAGCAATACCTGTTGGATCAGCAACGGGATCAAAACTAGTCAAGGGATCACACAGAAAGTTTAACTTCTCTTAATTACTTTTATTATTCTTTCTCTTTAATATTACCATTATTATTCTTACCATAAAATAATGCCACTATTAGTATTATGTGTAACTTTCTTTGTGTTTATATTTTTGTAACATTTTATATATTCCGTAGTTTTTTATGTATTATCATTTTCGTGAATATTTATTATTTTTACTTATTTCTCTTATTTTATTTCTTTTTAATATTATCATTATTATTTTACCATAAAAATATCATTATTAGTATTAATTGAACTTTATTGTCACTTTTTATTAATTCCATGTATATTTTTTAAATGTATTATTCTTCACGCATTTTTTAAAAAATTCTCTTGTCACTTTCCTATGGACAAGGTTGAAAGAGCAGCCGAAGAGGCCGAAACACGCTTGCTTTAATAAGAACACATGTTCTGACGTTCAGTGTTCCTTCATCAATTTAATCAAATCATGACATCTTCAGCATCGCCATTAGCCAAAAGTGACAGAAAAGCGAAGTAAAATAAAACCAATCAATCATTCGTGTCAAGTACTACAACTGGTTTTATAAGATAAATTACAACATCAGTGGGAATCTGCAACAATTATTAGGTTTTGGAACGTACATATTTGAACCATTTTATGTATTCACCATATTTTGAACACATTTACTCAGTCTTACTCTGGCTTACAACACACGTCAACTCCCTGGAACTGACGTCCATAAATGCACAATTTATTATAATTTTGAGACAACATAACTTTACAACCTCCCGTTGAAAATTTCGAATAAATGGTCCCTACAGTATGTACAAAAATTGTCTAATATTAAACTTAACACCCATGACCTGTCAGTGGGATTATCTTCTCTAAAATATAACCTTCCCAGAAAAATAAAATCATCATGTATGTGGGAAGATGAAAAACGCAGCATTTCCAGTTGTGACAATCGTGTATTTGTACAATTTAGCGTCTTTTTTCTGACACTTTTGAGTAATCGCAACAATGAGGATGAGTCGTGATTTGATTAAATTGACGAAGGAACACTGAACGTCAGAACATGTGATTTGAGTGTTGCCAAGTTGTACAGCTATGAAATAGAGAGTGATAACGCCCCACCTCACCCTAGATTTTGGTTTTATAAAATTGTAATTTCAATACAAATCTGCTTCTTTCAGATGTCTTCTACAGGCAACATTAAACGGAACAAGCTCCGCTCGCTTTCTCTAAAGCCTCGCTCCGGGCCCGCTGCATTCCAGCACAAAAGGTTGCCAGGGCCTTCGAGGAAAGCGTCACGGGATCATCTCGAGAAACCACCACTGGACTTGAATCAACCAGGTGATTATGCCGGAGAAAGGAGCTCAATTAATGTAGAAAACTGACATGGCGAGTGTGCTTGTTTCTTTTTGGGGGGTGCGTATTTCATGTATAAAATCCCCAGAGTTCAGAATTTGACTCCAAAAAATTCTCAAAATATTGTTAGATTATTCCGTTTGGATAAATGTTACTATAAAAACTTCAGTAGCTAGAACTTTATATTTTGGTGCACAAAGAGAAAAAATGAGGTCTTGTACCTTTTTAATAGCATATTTTGCAACACAATCACTTGGCTCTTTAACTGCACTGATGTTTGTAAAGGAATATAAATTCACTAAATGACAGTGTTTAAAATTTCTGAATATATGTAGTAGAAAAAATCAAATTGCATAGAAATTACATGCACACAAAATGTTCATAAATGTTACAAACAAATACATCAAAATACACGTCATCTATAACAAGAGACGTCTGTCTGTTCTTAAACTCATCAATAACTTCATTTACATCAATAGACTAAGCTTTTTCCTGTTACACAAATAGCAAGAGCAGGGCTTCCAATCTATCCTGCTTCCGAGTTGCTCTTAATTTAGTTTTAACTTGGGTAAGCTTGGAGAAAGCTCTCTCTCTCACACACACGTGCAGCTTGTGACAGGTATAGAAGAAAAGCGCTGTAGTACAGAGTAGAATGCAGTTAATATCTTATTTCTCCAATGACAAAAAAACCAAAATATATATAGACACCCGTTTCATCAGCGATAATGCACACGTTTGTACTAAGTAATGACATTTTCAACTTCTTACAAACTGCCGCTTATTTTATCTTTTATTGAAATATCTGTATTTAATTCTCTTTGATAAAGCAGCCCATTAGGGTGTGCCTAGGCACACCCGGCACACCCCGTAGCTACGCCTATGCTTAGCACACGCAGAAGACGAAAAACGATTATAACGCGTACCGACTTCACACGCTGTGCGTGTGCAGAAGTGAAATATTCACACACTATTACAGACACGAAAATGTTAGCTCACAGGTTATTACGCGTATAGTGGAACTACATGCAAAGAAAAAACATGCGCAGACCCACGACTCCTGTGCACCGTACTCCCGCGTGGAGGGGAGGGGGAGAGTGGAGCACGCTTCCTTATGGCCCGCCCGAGTTGATTGGAAAGGGGGAGGTGCGCGGAGACTTTTCGCGGAAGGTTCTTTTACTTGGGCTCTTTCCGAAAGTCGAACGAGTGTAACCCGTTAAACGAGTTATGGTAACTGGCTGTCCCATAAGTGCTTCCGTGCTTTTCGTGAGTTTCATTATTCTGTCCCAAAAGTCGCATTCCGTGCGTTTCGCGCAAGAACGAGATTCACCAAACGCACGGGCCAAGAGGCTGGTTTGTTCCGTGAGAATCGTCTGCTGCTTTCAGACACTAGTTCGGAAACTATATTATAATTTTAACAGATAGCGATATGAAGCGACATGCACAAGATAAGCATGCCTTAACCGTTCTTAGAATGTGATGAAAATGAGTAACAGTGCCCACAGTAGAGTTTATTTTTGCCGCAAGTACATTCCTTTCGCTGGACGCCATGTGGAAATTTCCTCTAAACAATACGCTGCGCCTGCGCTTTCACCTAGAGTGTCCCATAAGTCTGTAAAATAACTGGTTTCACCAGATTCACGAGCCCAGTTATTTTCGTTGAATGCGTTCGTTTTGTTAAGACTTTCGGAACGCACCCCTTGTGGTCGCTCTATACCAAACATTATTCATGTAGTGTTCCATCTCTTGAAACTAACTTTATATGTTGTCGTTGCCATACACCAACAAATGTGACTTATAAAATGATCTGTAAATTGCACAATAGACATGAAATTTATTTTAAAAGTTACTTACTTCAGACATTAAAATTTACTATTAAATAGCAAGAGTCATGTACAGTCAACAGATCCTGAGGTTCTGTCCGAAAGGTACAAAGTACATATTTGGAGTATGGTCTTTGCGGAAGTGACGTTTCCTAGTACAGTTCGAAAGCGTCAAGTTCACGAGGTATTAAAACCACAGTGCAAAACACGCCAAGGTTGCAGGCTCGGTCACGTGACAAGCGGACTTGTTGTTCATTTGTTTGAAATCGCGGAGGTAGAAAGCCATTAGGCAGCAAGTTGTTTGCTGCAGTTCTTCTAATGTGTGAAAATGTATGTATAAGTACATTTGCAAATGGTGTGTGATTTCTGTGGTGAAAAACAAGTCTTTAAAACGTGGAAAACCAACATGTCCTCCGTTATATCTACAGGATGATATTTGGCGCTGCAGTCCAAGTGCATTTCGAAAGATCTTCACTTCCAGTCCACGACTTCAAGACCGCACTGCGAGACCATTCTCGAAGTATGCTCGCTTCAAGTACGGTCTTGTACCTTTCAGATGGGGTGTGCGGGATCCCGAAAAGTCGGGACTGGGATCGGGGAAATAATTTCTCGTCGATCCCGACTTCGGGAAATGAATTCCCGACTTTTCGGGATCCCGAGCAGTCGAGAAATACCGAATGGTCATTTTAAAAAGTCGTTAATTCTTGACGGTTTCTGCGTTGAAAATGTCTGGAACTTATCGAAAATTGTTAGTTTTTGTACCAGAAATGCAAAAACAATCACTTAAAGTGAAAATGACGTGTAGAATTCGAGATTTCCTGAGCTTCGGGAAATTTTGAAAGTCGGTAAATTGCGAATTTTTCCCGTTCCGAATGTCGGAATTTAAAAAATTTCCCGTCCCGAAATAATTCTGTCCCGCACACCACTACCTTTCGGATACGGCCTGATCTCGCTTCCTTGGGCCCGTTCCGAAAGTCGCACGAGTTTAACGCGTTAAACGAGTTATGGTAACTGGCTGTCCCATAAGAGCTTCCGTGCGTTTCGTGAGGTTCATTATGCTGTCCCAAAAGTCGCATTGCGTGCGTTTCGTGCAAGAACGAGATTCACCAAACGCACGGGCCAGGAGGCTGGTTTGTTCCGTGAGAATCGTCTGGTCCTTGCAGATAAAGCGCGTGCTGATGGATTCAAACTGCGCTAGTTCGGAAAATGTAGATAGCGATGTGAAGCAATATGCACAACTTGAGTGTGTCTATAACCGTTCTTAGAATGTGATTAAAATGAGTAACAGTGCCCACAGTAGAGTTTATTTTTGCCATAAGGACATGCCTTCCGCTGGACGCCATGCGGAAACTTTCTCTAAACAAAATGCTGCGCCTGCGCTTTCGCCTAGAGTGTCCCATAAGTCTGTAAAATAACTGGTCTCACCAGATTCACGAGCCCAGTTATTTTCGTTGAATGCGTTCGTTTCGTTAAGACTTTCGGAACGCACCCCTTGTAAGGTGTTATGTGTATGACCGAACCACATTAGCACCTCAAAACCGTACGTCATCGCCTTAGAGTTAGGCAACACACATAACGCCATGCAACGGAGTGAACATTTCAGAATGTAGGTGTCTTATTTTTTATGCTGATGAGAAAATTAGACACAACCAGTTTTTAACGATTTAAGCTATTGAAGCTAAAGGGGGACAATTAGGTGCTGTTATACTCTTTAATGAGCGTCTGCGTGCAACGTTAAGAGTTTGACTCGTTTCTATATCAACTGTAACATTTGATGAAACTACAAATAAAAGTCTGATGAAGGGAGCACTAAACTTTTCATCAATAAACGTGTTCAAATGCTTGTAACAACCGCAAACTACAGTAACCTCACTTGGTTATTGTGCCACTTGAACGCAGGGGCGATTCCTCCATGTAGGAAGTGAGGAACTTCCTACAGTTCATTTGTACTTATTTCGAGTTCTCTACTTTTTAGGAGTTTAATGCGTTATAAAATTATGAGCGCAATGTCCGTACAATTGACTACATTAGCTACTGTGAAGAGTTGACTGCTTTCACACGCACCAGCAGCAGCCGAAAGACGATGGCCACAGGTTTTCTGCCGCTCGCTGGGGAACCACGGCGGTCATCCTACAGACAGATGGGTGAGGGGTGGAAGGGGCTGCGAGGTCGCGAAGATCGGCGAGGACTGAGGAACCAGCAAGTTATTCCTCAATCAGCGTTGCCAATTCCAGCAAAATGGTACTAAACCAAGCACAGTTTGATATTTGTTGGCACTTAACACCCTGCTTTTGACATAGTGGTAAAATCTGCAAACGCCAGTCCCTGGGAGAGGAAAAATCGAATTCAATGGAATATGTTTTCAGGAAATAGAAACAATATTATGTCCAAATCTTATTTCTACTTCACCAGCGGACATGTTTCAAACGAAAGGGAGTATGCCGATCCAGCGGCAAGCTTTTTTGCAACCATGCCACGATCCATCTTCTATATTTTCTTCATGCTGGCCGATTTAGTTCGTCAGGAGATTTTGTGGTAGGAAATTGGTGGAAATTTGGAGGTAAACAATTTTCTCAAACCTTTTTAAGTTCTATGTTGCACCCATGTTGTTTGTTGCACAATTTTAAACAAATTTTGGGGAAAATTTATACTATTACATAACTGTTACGCAAGTTCAAAGCTCTAGAAAAGAGATGCAGAATTACAATTATTTGAAAAAGTAATTAATAATAAATCCTAGCACAATTTAGAAACATTTAGCATAATTTCAAAGTTTAAGCAGCACTTTTTGTTATCGTGAACCCACTCGACGACAGGGAGGGAGAAGAAAATGGAAATTCTTGAAAAATCTGAAATATCGTTTATGTTATTTTCGTCTGTTTTTATGTAGGTTCACATTTAAATACTTCATAGGCCAAAGTGAGGAGCAAGGGCCCCTTGCCCTACCTTGAGCATGGCCCTGCAGCTAACGTTCTAAATGCAAAGGATAGTACAAGCGATACGTATGAATGTAATTGAACGCATTTTTCAAACCTTCCTCGGTTTACCATAAATTCTTCCTACACTCCGAAAAAGTCAAGAGTCGCCACTGCTTGAACGTGGACTTTGTAGCGGTTGGAATCTCACCACTTGCCGGAAAAATCAGAAGCACTCAACTCCTTCCTCCTGACGCCCATGGATGCTTGAGCCTTTTGAAAGGGACGAGCCTCCATGGTGTGTTATACCCAAAATTAACGAGATCCATTCAATAAAAATACAGTTCTCATTTTAATAGTACCATTAGTACGATAACTGTAACTTCACGAATTAAGTTCAGAAATTATACCAGACCATCTAAAGGAAGAAATTTTCTGTCTTAATATTATACAGGGTTTTTCCGTGACCTTGAATCAAACTGACAAGGTGGATGGGGACTTACCCAAGTACCAATATGAGAACGCGTCACTACTAAATGTAGTTGGGGCTGCCTATGACCGTGAGATAAGACAACCAGTGATGTGCGTCTACGCGTAAACAACGATAGTCTACATTCTACACGTAGACTATTTTATACACGTAGATTACGTAATCTATGTAAACAACAAGGCAAAAGGTGATAACTTAGCAAAGGGCGCAGTGGAATTAAAATAAAATTATACTGCGTATCAGTTGCTGATGTGTAAGAAGAACTTTTCATACTTTCTTCCAAATTCGACCAATTTTTCACCTAGGAAGAAACCTAATATAGGAAATATTCTAGTGTTTTATGGTAAAAAGACCACTCTTGCCTCACGACTGCCATCTGTTGTCTTTTTTGCATACTATTTATCTTCTTCCATAGTTGATGATAGAAGAGAAGAGAAATTTTGTTGTAAGTAGGATTCTTTTCATTTCGTTAGGAAACAATATAGTTAGAAATGTCACTTTCCTTTCATGAAACCCTTGAAAATTGATTTTAATGCACTTTAGATTGTCTACGTAGTCTATGTAAACTACAACCCAATGTAATCTACGCGTAGATTACGTGTAGACAACGCATGTAGACGTAAACTTATAGTCTACGGCACATCACTGAAGACAACTGAAAGTTTCGACTTGTAGATTTAATATGAAGATTCCTACAGTGCAGTGGCGTGCCCAAGGGGGCGGGGGTGGGGTTGGCGCCTTGGCCCACGATACCCGTTGGAGGTTCGGATCCCACTTGAAACTGTAGGTACAGTCCCGATTAGCCTTACTGTGCATAAAGTGGACTTAAAATAGCAACTTATTCAATCAATCAACCCCCTTAGCCCAGTATTCATAAAAACAAAAGAACGTCAAAGGTAGTAAAAAATGGCAAAATGAGGGCTGACTACCAGAAAAGGTGTACACGTAACCATGGGCGTCCGAAAGTGGGGGCAGGGGCCCCCCCGGAAAATGAAAGTCAATCAAAAATTATATATTTTTGACATACAATTTCATTTCAGCCACAATAATATTTGTTAATTATTGCATGAATATGATAAATTCAAGGGGTGTAAGGGGTGCTCCTTCCACGTAGTGCACCCAATAGTCAACCTCACTTCCACGTAGTACACCCTGGACTGCAGACTAACGAGGCTCTGGCGACTGGTTCCATAGCCAGTATAATTTTGTTTGTGTTGTCCTGTGTTTTGTCCTTATTTGTGCTGAGTGCTCCTTTACAGCCTCAGCTTTTAACGAAAGTCAGAAGATTTTAGTATTTTATGATTTTAGTTCTGCAACGTTAGTGTTGTTATGTGTAAAGGTAAGGGGCTGCACCCCGTATAATGTGACGGGTGCAAAATAGCCTTAGTGCTGACGCACCCAAAATTTTAAATTCAAATCAAATCAAAATGATAAATTCAAATTTAACCAATGTTTTTTGAGGGAACATACTATTATTGGGGAAAATTTGCCTTGTTTTCCTCCCCCTGGAAAGAAATACCTTCCTTGCCCCTCCCTGGAAAAAAATCCTGCGGACGTCCATCCACGTAAACCCTCCCTCTCGAAAATCCTGGGCACGCCAGTGCTACAGTGTATCGTAGCACTTTACGACATAAACGGGGGGCGCAATTTTCAAAACCTACTGTAACGTTTATGTCGTACAGTGTTACGATACACTTTAGCAGTGGCGTGCCCAGGATTTTCGAAAGGGCGGGGTTACGTGTACCGGTGTATACCTTTTCTGGTAGTCAGCCCTCATTTTGCCATCCTTTTCCACCTTCGACGTTCTTTTTTTCTTAGGAATAATGAGCCAAGAGGGGGGGGGGGGCTAGCCACTGCACTGTAGATCTTCGTATTAAATCTACAAGCCACAACTTTCAGTTGTCAAAGGTAGCCCCCCAACTAGTTTTGGTTCATAACCAGTGATGTGCCGTAGACTATACGTTTACGTCTACATGCGTTATCTACACGTAATCTACGCGTAGATTACATTCGGTTGTAGTTTACATAGATTACGTAGACAATCTAAAGTGCATTGAAATTAATTTTGAAGGGTTTCATGAAAGAAAAGTGACATTTTCAACTATATTGGTTCCTAACGAAATGAAAAGAATCCTATTTACAACAAAATTTCTCTTCTCTTCTATCATCAACTATGGAAGAAGATACATAGTATGCAAAAAAAAAAAAAAACAGATGGCAGTCGTGAGGCAAGAGTGGTCTTTTCCCCATAAAACACTAGAATATTTCCTATATTAGGTTTTTTCCTAGGTGAGAAATTGTTCGAATTTAGAAGAAAGAGTATGAAAAGTTTTTTTAACACATCAGCAACTGATACGCAGTATAATTTTCTTTTAAATCCACTGCGCCCTTTGCTAAGTTATCACCTTTCGTCATGTTGTTTACATAGATTACGTAATCTACGTGTATAAAATAGTCTACGTGTAGAATGTAGACTATCGTTGTTTACGCGTAGACGCACATCACTGCTCATAACTTTTAATTGACGTGTTTCCGGACAGGGATTCCTTACCTAATGTTGGTACTTGGGTCAGTCTACATCCACCCTGCCAGTTTGATTCAAGATCGTGGAAACACTCTGTACATTCTATATTTTGTATATTTCCTCATATTATTATAAGAAATTAATAAAATTGTGTAGAAATTTCAAAAAAATGTCAGTAATGTATTTTAATTAATTTCTCTGTAGACAACAAAGCAAGCACAGAGTTATGGCAACTCTCACATGAAAATATTGCAGCGCGCATCCAGTACCTGTACAAATGTTCACTATGGACTGACTGCACGGTGAATGTAGGGAAAAACGAGCAGCGAAAGGTTTGTGCATATATCCTATCACTCACTTTGTTTCCACATGGTCATTTCTAAAGTAGGTTCCACGAACTTCACTGCTTGCATTTTTTGTTAGCACGATAGGGCACGGGGGGAGGGGCATGTTTGTGACCTGTGTTGTAATTGAGAGAGGGAAGCTTGGAAACACCACTCTCGAAAATTCTTTCTAGAGTTTATGTCCTGTGAATTCCTTCCCAAAAATTGTGAAAAGCAAGCATGCTCCCTCTGAAAGCGTATGTATGTATGTATGTACTGTATATATGTGTGAGTAGTATGAAAGTATATAATATAAGCACAAAAATTGTACAAAAGAAGAGGTTATTTGATTAAACAGCCCGATTTGCCTACACTTAAAACTATGCCAAGATGCCCTTATTCCCCATTTCTTCAAGTGTGATATGCTCTTAATTCTAAGAATTCTGAATTCTAGTGTAGAAAAGAAGAACCCTAACAGCCCGATTTGCCCACACTTAAAACTATGTCAAGATGCCCTTATGCCCCAATTTCTCAAGTGTGATATGCTCTCAATCCCCAAGAATTTTGAATTCTAGTGTAGAAAAGAAGAACTCCCCTCAGACAGATTTGCCCATGTGTCTAAAAGCTACATTTCTCAGTTTGTTGTCCATAAACTTGTCAAAAATATGCCCCCCTTGATATTGTTTTGGCTACACTTAAAACTAAGCCAAAAATACTCATAAGAGCTTTTGCTTACACAATAATATAATGTAATATATGCTTAAATACTTATTACCTGGAATATGCTCAATATTTTAATTGGACACCAGCCTCAACGCATATATCTAGTCTAAAACAATGTAATATGCAGAGACTTTCTAGACTTGCTCTGTGACTCTCTCATTTCTTACATCATAAACATATGATTTTTCACCTATGAGAATAACACTACATATGGTATCATCAGGGAGTGTATCGTGGAATTCACAGATAATTTTAATGTTTGTCCTGTCATTAACCACAACTTGTTTCCTTTTTGAAGTGTTGATGACAAACATGGGTCTCTGTGCTTTGAATTCATCTGGTGTGTAATACATGTCAGTATTACCAGTAGTGACCCTTTTGTATGCTGTAAATGCTTCATATAATTTAAGGAAATCATCCTTGGACATGTCTAAATTATAATTTTCTCTAGGAAATACCTCATTTCTGCCATTTTTAAGATATATGTTCTTGATGTTGCAGTTATCAAATTTACTTGAATTTTTTTCCTGATTATTGTTTCTTCCAGTTTGAAACAGTACCACCACAAAATCTGGCATGTCATATTGTATACTGGAGAATGAATTTGTAGCATCAAACTCATAATAAGTACCAGTGGCAGGTTTCTGTACACATTGATATGTATAAAATTGTAAAGGAATCTGTGGATTTTTTATTATATCTGCTTTGTATTTAAGAGCATAACTGGCTTCATATTCAACAACCGGGATTCTTAGCTCCATAGTCTGAATAATGCATTTGCCCTCATCAGGTAGGGTATTAGGCAGAGCTTCCCCTGAAGGGTTTAATGTACTGTACCTCATCAAAGCATTGTTATCATTGGCAGCTCTTCTAAATGTAATTCTTAAACCACCCTTCCACATAATATCTTTGTAATCTGAGAAGAATCCTGGCAACAGGCGCATGGGGAACAGCACTGTGTGGCTCTTGGATAATATTTTATCACCAGCCTCAAATCCACCTATTTTGTAATAAGAAGCCTCGGTCTTGGATAATTTTAGTGTAGCCAAAGCTGTGGAGGTAATGCCGGGATAATCTACTCTGTTTATAACAACACCATGCTTTCTGATCTCAATTTCAGAGAACAGATGGGGCACAAAATTGTCTACCAATCTTATATTTGAATTTGCCGGATAATCTGTACCATCGAGCTTTACAACATCAAATTTGATGTATAGATCTGCTCTGTGGGGGTGTATAAAGCCATCCCCTACATCAAGATCAACCTCAATCTCTGTGTTGGGTTGATTTAAATTTGCAAAGGTCCTCCTGTTTGGGGGGAATGATTGTAGCTCATAACTCTCAATATTTTCCATTTTTTTTGTATGTATTTTTATTTAAATATTAATCTCTATGATTGCAGTTGTTGTGGCTCCAGCAAAATCAACTAATTCTTCTTTTTCATTAGTAACCATCAACTCAATGTAATCTATTCTATTATGGCACACAGGAAAATATAATGTTGGGGATGGAGTGTAGATGATGGGCTCCATAAATTCAGAGTTAGGTTTAAATGTTGCAATGATCCCAGTTTGTTTGTGAGTGCCTATGCCATTTGATTTGGTGATCATACCCTCGGCCACATTACAGTGAATATTCAGAGTCTCTATGGCTAAGAATTTAGGTATATTAATAGCAGTGTGTTTGATGGCTGGTTCAAGTTTTGTGTTGTTCTCAAAGCCTAACTGCTCTCTTATAGTACCCAGATCCACTGTTTCTGTAGCAGATACAATCTCTACTCTGTGAGTGACAGAATTTTGAGTTAAAACTATACCTCTAGGTAATTGAGCATTTAGAGTGGACAGATTATACTGCCCTGGAGTGATGACAATTTTTTGATCCCCAACTGCAATTTTGTTGTTGTGGTGTGTAATATTAGGGATCAAGTACACTCCATAAAATGCTCTGAGAGCTATTGTTTTGGGATACACTATGTCATCATGTCATCTGAGCTTCAATATTGAATTTTGGCTGGTGAGATGGAATACCCCCATGATGTTTTAAATACCACAAGGCTTTTTTGAAAATTTTCAATTGATGGTTTATTTATTTGAGACATATATCTAAGAACAGATAAACACAAATGTCCACAATTAACATCTTTGAAGTTTTGAACACGGGCATTATTGTAATAAAGATTAGTTGATTTTAGATATTTTACTAAATTTTCAGGCGGAACACCTCCAAATGAATCAAACACAAATGCCTAATTTTTTAAATATTTAAGATAACAGATCCAGTGAGTGCCCTGATTTTTGTACTTATCCAAATTAACAATGCCACACTCTTTGTTGAGTGGTTGTTCTGGTAAAGAATCAGACATGTACACACCTCTAAAATTTTTGATGCCCAGTGGCTTGATTAAAGCTTCAATATCTTGGTTTGTAAGCGGCTCTTGTTTTTTTTAAACTTATTCATGGCTCTCTTAACACCTTTGCCTTGTTTCTCCATGGCCAGGTTATGGCGCTTCAATTAATCTAATTCTGCCCTATTTTTCTTGGCATCTATTACTGTTTTTGCTATGGCAGCTGATCCCCCAGCCAAGCTCCCAACAGCCCCGAGAGCAGCTAAGATGGCAGGGATAGTAAATATAAATCCCCCACATGTGATTTTTTTCTTGATTGCTGTAATTTTTTTAATTGGGGGTGCTAAGCAACAATTTCATACCATGGCCCTTGGCAATACAAGAGCTTTTTTCTTGCGCTGCTTTTTGGTTAAAAGACTATCAATAGTTTTAAGAGATTTAAGACCTGCATAAGGTATCTGATACATAACACCCTTGGCCTTCATTCTAGGTTTATTATATACATATTCACAGCCCCCACCCCAGTTTTTGTTTGGTGTTCATAGCTATGGTGGTCCCCAATGCTGCTATTCTCTCACTCAAAGAAGCATCTTTGCTTACAAATCTACCAAATGCAGCCTCTTCTAATTTCTTGTCTGCAACATGTCTCTTGTCAAGATCAGAATGTGTGTTGTATGCTATGTCATGGTCTCTACAAGCAGCATCTAGGGGATTAACACCAGGATCACCTCTGTTTAATCTATGGTCTAGTTTTGTGCCGGGACCACAATACTGATAGCCTGAAATGTGTAGTTCAAATGGCAGCTTGTTTATAATGTCATTAACAAGCCCCCGACCCTCAGAAATATTCCAAAATTTAGGTGGTAGAGTATTAATAATTTTTATAAGATATCCAATCCCCTTAGTGTCATTTACTATAAAATTAGACAATTTTGTGCTTATCATGTCCATAATTCCAACCTTTTCATTGTAAAAATTGTGGTTGCCAGCATTTTCCTCCCCAGCTATCACCAATAACCTATCTACAAGTTTCCTGACATCATCAACCTACACAAATTCTTTAGGCAGGGTGTTGTATTGTTTGATCCCACTGCCTGTCTTAATTTGTGACCATATGGGCTTGATTAAATTGTTGTATTTTGCTCCACTGCTAGACTTGACTCTTTTTTGTGTGGGATCATTGTTCTGGTATAGAGCATCTGATTTATTATTAATATTTCTTTGTAATGCTCATAATCTTGATCTGTATAGCTGCCAGGCCTTTTCCTAGTCATCAGTTCCCACAATCCAGGTGTGCCAGGATATTTAACAAAACCACCCCTTTCTCCAAGATGAGATTCTGAATATACAATTAGATCATCTCCCATAAATGTTACCCTGAAATTGCCAATTCTATGTATGATGCTACCATCACGCTCTGTGTCAGCATATAAGCCAAAGACCTCATCTTTGTTGTCTTTAGGTGTGCTTAAATATTTTTGAGCAAGAAGACCCAATTCAATAGGATCCTGAGTAGCTTCAATTCTTCGAGGAGCAACAGGACTAGGTGTATGAATACTAGAAAGTGGGGTGAATGGATAATCTAATATGTTCCTAGCAGCTACAGGTACAAGCTCTGTGATCAAATTTTGATTTTGCTCTGTAACAGTTTTGATATTTTTACCTAATTCACTAATAGCATCAATAATAGGCTGTTCTGTTTGCTTGTGTTTTTCATAGATTCCTCGGTTCTCTGATTTCCATCCCTTAAATCTTTTTACAAGATAGTCTCTTAATTTAAGATCATCAATGATTGGCCTTTTCATGTTTATTTATATATGTTTCAATGTCTAGAAAATTGTTAATTTTATTTCTGTATTTGCCACTATTGGGTTTTCTTGTCATATCAATTGTGACAAACCCATAACTGTCCTGGTTCCAGCACCTACTGCAAAACTTAGAAAAATCATTGTAGCTCAGGTCCCCACCTACATATTCATCATGTATATGTTTGAGGTTGGTATGGTCTTGATGAAACACACATAAAATTGCAGTTGTCTCGGATCAGCTGTTTGGGTATTTTTGAAAAAGTCTGTGCCAGGTAGAAGCAATCAATGTTTTTGTGTCGGCCCTGTGTAAAGAAATTTCTAACCTTGTTTTGATTATCCAGTATAATGTCATCAAATACAACAACAGAATTATCGAGACATTCATGGAGTGGCTTAACATCCGATTCAAAAGTGGCAATATCCAGTTCATCATATAGCTTCATCAGCTGCTGATATTTTAATTGTTCCAAGCTCTTAGAGAAGACATACAAGTGCCTGTTTTTCCAGTCTAACCAGTTGGGTGCCAATAAAAAATTATCAATCATTAGTGTAGTTTTACCACAAGCCGATGGCCCAACAATAAGACATCTAATATTATCAGGCAGCAACTTGCCATTTCTCTTATTCTGCTGTTCAGGTTCTGGCAGCCTCTTTATAACATCCCAGGTGTTCATATTATCACTTTGTTTGCCTCGATCCAGCTGTGTTCTGGAAGTCCTAGCCATTTGACAAGTAACTTGTTGCCTTTTTTGCGGATGATTTTTTCTATGAGATATGTGTCAGGCTGTTTAGTTTTGTAAAGTTCTTCTTCATAGAACCTGCCTTTGAGAATTTCTCCTCGGTGGTCTTTTATTATATATGTGTTAAGGGTCCCAGGTTTAACTTGAACCACTGTAAATAATTCAGTGCTCCAGTTTCTTGTAAAACCTCTTTTGAATAAGTGCTTATACTTGCTGATTCTTACTTGATCACCTACCCTGTATTTGGCTTTTCTTGTTGTTGGCTGGTATCTAGGATAATAAACAGTCCTGATCAATTTTTGCTCATCAGATGAAGTTACTTCAGAGGGTTTCATGTTGATTGTGGAATGGACCGAGTTGTTATATTTTTGTAGAAGTTCTGGAAGAATATTAATCCATTTATAATTACCTTGAAGTGTAAATTGTTTATACATAAGATTTTTTAGGGTTTTGTTGAATCTCTCTACAATTGAGGCCTTGAGATCACTGTAACTCGAATAATGTTGTATTGACTGGCTTTTAATAAATTGTTGAAACACTGAATTATAAAATTCTTTGCCATTATCTGTTTGCAAATAGCGCGGTGATCTTCCACTCTGATTGATGATTGTCCTGAAGGCTTCTGTAACACATTTTCCAGTCTTGGATTTGAGTGGCACGGCCCAGGCAAATTTTGAAAATGTATCTATGACAGTGAGTAGATACTTGTAGCCCTTGTTGATTTTGTCTGAGTTTTTCAGCTGTCCACTTGCCATCTCAATCAAGTCGCACTGCCATAAATCATCTATGCCTTTTGTAACTACTGGCAGTCTCTTATAATTATGTCTGGCTTGTCTGTGTAATTCATCAACAATAATTTGTCTAGACATAATATGAAAACAAGAATATTGCAACTATGGGGTGTTCAGCAGCTGATACTACAGGATTTTCTAAATATAATTTGTCTCCTATTTGTATATGAAATTCCAGAGAGCCATCATCTTCAGCATAAGATGTTTCTAATGTATTGGGATCTGTAAAATCCTCTAACTCTACACTGGTGATTTTTTGTTTGTTGTCAGCATTTGTTATTGATAAGGTGGGGTAGTGGTGTGCCTGTGGTTGTAGCCAATATTTGATCTTGATTGGTCTCAGTGTGCCCCCAACAAAAAACTGGTAATAAAATTGTGCAGGGGACAGCATATATATTTTGCCACCTGGTATAAATGGTGAATCATATTCTTTGTTGGGGATGCTGTACAATTCAAGAATTACTGTATGTTTAGGATTCTCGATTATGCCGGTTATTTCCTTTTCTGCTGTAAGCAATCTGCTTGTTACAGATTCAAGGTGCTCATTGATAGTCCTAACAACATCATCATGGCCTGGCTTGATTTTTATGTCCACAACCAGTTTTTTGTATTGATGCACAATTTCTTGTAGCTGGGTGGCAAAAACAGACAGAGCATTTGCTTGATTGGATCCCATGGTCCCTAGCTGTTGCTTGATATTGGCTACAATTTGCTGTAAATTTTCAACAACTGCCAATTTTGAATTTTGAGCAGTAAGATCATGGACCTGTCTTCTGATATCCTCAAACAGGGCATGCAGTTCATTAATATGTTGATTGGTTGGTAGAGTGGCTACTGTCTGAGTAAGTTGTTTGATCTCTGTCTGGATATTCTTGATATCTTCTGATTTCAATATGCGATTCACAGCTCTCTTAATATTTTTAAGTTCCTGTGATGTAGGCAGATTTGATACAGTATTTTGCAAAGATTCAAGTGCCAATTTCACATCATTTAATTCAGAAGCATCAACCACACCACGCATAGCTTCTTCGAGCAGGGCTATATCTGCCTGAGTGGGTGTTGATTGTTGTAAAATTTCAAGCTTTGTTTGAATATCATCGATCAAGTGATGAAAATAAGATAGTTCAGATTCAGTGTTGAGGTTTTCAAGCTTTGTGATCTGTTGCTGGACACTGGCAAGGGTGTCTACAATACCAGGCAGGTGAGATTCTAGAGATTCTTGTACATTTGTCAAATCACTTTGCACTGCTGCTATTGTACCCTCAAGATGGGTTATGGTACTTTGAATTTTTCCAAAATCTTCATATGTTTCAAGTTGCAGCTTAATGTTGGCAACACTCCGAGTTATTGCACTCAAAGCATCAGAAGATGGCAAGTTGTTCATAAAATTTTCAAGTGTCTCAATTTTTTCTTTAACCTCGGCTATGGCATTGTTCAGAGGGTCCAGATTAGGTATCTCCAGTGACTGAATCTGTTCCTTTAGAGTGGAAATCACTAGATCAAAATCTTGTGATTTTATGCTTTTGACAATTGTTTGGAGCTGTGTCTGGACATTATTTATCTGCTCTTCCAATTGTTGTTTCAATTGCTCAGAGTTGGTGGCCTGGGTCTTAAATTTGGCTTGAAGAGCTGCTACAGCTTCTTCTAAACTTTGAAAATTATCCAATGTGGCCAAATCAGTATATTTTTGAAGCAGCAATTTGAGTTCAGAATCAATTTTAAGAAGAGGGTCCATGCATTGTGATTGTAAATTTGTAATTTCTAGTTGAAGACTGGCATTGAGTGTGGTTTGTAAAGCTTGTAAATCACTTCTTAATTTCTTGACTCTGACATCAAGCATCAGAATCTCATCACTGTGATCTTCATGCCTTGTATGGCCAAATATATCATTAGGCATTTTTGTTTTAGCGGTTATTTATTATTGAATATCTAATTCTTAATTCTATAAAAAAGGGTATAAGCTTGTCATAGGATCCCGGGACCTCAATATATAAGCAGTCACCAGCAGAAACAGTATATACAGTGCCAGAAACCATGTTTGAGTGCTTAATTCTGTAAATATTTTTGCCTATTGAAATCTTGACATTACCCTCAGGGGTTGTAATAAATTGTAATTGTCCACCTACAGGTAATTGGTAATGATTTAAATTATTGTTAAATATGTACAATGTTTTACCTGTTTTATCATCAACATCTGTAAGTATGCTGTTCAGATGAATAATTAACAAAGCACTTAGTTTAGATATTATATCAGAAGAGGGTTGTGGTGTTGGCAGGTCCATAATAGCCTGTTTTTTGAACCCAAATAAGTTCATAGGCATGTTTATTTATTTCAAATCATGCTCTGTAATTGGGCATTGATTGCCATTTTTCAAATCACAATGACCCCATGGTAGAGTATGTATGCCACATGATAAAATGCATATCTTATCATCATGTGGGTCCAGAGCCACTTTTCTTACAATATTGCTAGTCAACAAGTGATCCACACTCTGAATTCTGGATTCTGATGTTCTGATTGTGCTACATGATTTGAGGCAACTTTTGTAATCTTCAAATTCAAGCTCTTTGTCCACAGTTCCTCTGCCAATGCCCTTGGCCTTTTTGGCAACAACACCACTACATGTTTCAAAACTGTACATCTTGGCCCTTAACCCAGCAAATGTCACAATAACATCACCAAGTGTCTCATCTTTTAACTTGCCATGCACCTTTTTGTTGTGGGATCGAATCTCTGTATGTTCACTGGTATCAAAATATTTAAACAATTCAGGCTGTGTTATATCTTGATAAACATCTTCTGTTTGAATATCAAGAACAAAACTATCTGTGTCCATGTACATCAGTTTTACACGATCCTTATAAAAAGGCTTCAACACATCATAATACAATTTGAACATGTGTAATTTGGCCAATTCCAATATCACAGCCCCTACATAAATAGGTTTATCAAACTTAATCTTTGTTTTTTTCATGTTGAAAAGTGCCATATTTTCATCATAAATTCTTCTATAATTGAAATTAGGCTTTGCAATCAATTTTTTGCTCCGGCTGGGGTCAGTAATTATTTTAACATCAATATGTTTTCTGACATTTTCTATTGTTTTGCCATACACAGAATTGACCATCAATTTAAACAAGGTCTTATCAAATTGGCTCATTGCAGATGTTCGAAGCTCTGTGTTTGTATCAATATATGGCTTCAACCATCTTGAGTGCCTGAACCTCAAAACTTTTCCAACTTTGCTCACTTGAACACCATGATTCATCAGGAACTGGAGGTTTTTGTAATATATGACATAACCCTGTTTTGGCTCCAGAGTCATCATCAATTTCTTCTGTTTAGAGCCAGGTGAGCACTCAACCTCAGGAATTGGGGGCAGATCAGAAAATGTGTTGTGTAAATTATCAGGAATTGTCAGATCAACCTCTAAGAACAGGCCATAGTTACTGTCATCAAAATCCTTAAGATCTTCAATATTGAAATCTTCAACCCACTCAAGCCCTGCATATGGCAGTTTATCCATCATAGCATAACCATAGAGGCTGTTGGCATCTACATACAGTATATAATTTGATGGCAGTGCTGGATCATAATCGGGAATATATTTGTTATTAGCTCTGGCATATCTCTGAGAGCATTGCACCATGCCCCCTCTTATACATTGCTCCATAAACAGATACATATCCTGATCTTGGATCAGACCCAATTGCATTTTAGTGTTTAAAAACATTGCAGACCATGCTAGGCCTGGCGCACTGTAAAAATACATTGGATCCAGCTTATAATTTTGCATGGAAGATTTTCTGAATGCCTGCAATATATCAGCTAAGAGGGTCACATCAAGTTTTAAATATGCCTTGTGATAATCACCAAATGACTTGCATTTTAAATTGTTCCACATCAACTGGGCATAGTGATAATCTTCATCAGTGATTCCAGATCCTCTGATTTTGCTGTAAAACTCTTGTTGTGGTGGCAGAGCACACTCATCAAATTTAGAAAAATCTGTAACATAGTCATATGGATATACACCCTTCCGCCTAATTAATTTCAGGTCCTGATTTGGAAACAAAGCACATGTGATTTTGAATTGATCATCAGATAATTGAGTGGCCAGTGTAGCCAGGCTAGCAGACAGAATTCTGTAGGAATCAAGAAATCTTAAGTGAATAGGAACACCATTAACTTTAATTATCTTGCTAATAGCTATATATTTTTCATTATTTTCTGCTAAAATATTTAAATTCTGCTTGTCAAACCCCTCGTACCTGGTCAAATGATGGAAATCATAATTGGATGCTCCATGGCAAAATATAGGGACAAATTTTGGTCTCTGGATCTTAATATTACAGCTATTACACAGGGCCATTAAGAATTTACCATCTGTATGGGAATGGTGATGTACCTTGATATTTGTATCTGAAAATTCAGAATCACATACCGGGCATTTTTCTGCATTGTTGAAATCTTCATTCTGTTTCTCTGTTAAAGGCAACATGGGTTTTGATTTTAATAAGACATTAGATGCTATGTCATGGCACTCATTTTCTATTCTATGTGCAAATTCTTTGATGGCATCTGCTCCCATGTATAAATATTCTTTACTAACAACACCATCCTGTACAACCACATAATAAAAACTAGAAGGTTCATGTAGCTGGTATGATGTACTTGAAGATTCCTCAGGGTCTGGGCTACAGAATGCAAGAGGTTTCAGGTTTGACTCAAAATCACAGACTATATATGATGGGTGTTCCAACAAGGCTTCAAATTTTTTAAAATTGGCTTTTTCACTTGGATTAGGCATCACCATATGAACAGGTTTATGATTGCCACAGTATTTCAGATGCTCAATTAACTTGTTTTTAGCAATTTCTGTATTCACTTTACAAACCCCATTTATTATTTTTTTACCATCAAATACAGTCAAACATCTTCTGCACAACTTGAATATTGTCTTAGATTTGTCTAATTGTTTTCTGACTAAAGCTTCAAGATTATGTATCAGAGTGTAATGATATGTGTCATCCCCTTCAATTAAGAGCAGATCAATCGGAACAGCAGAATCATCATCAAATGTACTGATTCTGAGAGGTGCTATCAAGCAATTGCCACGGCCAGTAGAACAAATAAATACATTAATAGATAATTGTTTACCATTGATATCCCGGGTCTTTTTTTCAAATTTATCAATATTCTGAACAGACATTGGATATTCTAAACCCTCCATTGCTTCATCAAAATTGTGTTCATATTGTTTATAATAACTTATTCTCTGAGGATTCCTTGAAACTGGAAACAAAGCAGCTAAAATACACCACAAAAAGCATTTCTCATCATTATTTTCTATATTAACCACGGCTCTTTTGTTTTTAATATTGGCAGGTAATAGCAGATATGTAGATCCTTGTAATGGGCTGAATTCAGAAATATTAACATAGAGCTTGTGTGGAGATCCGCATAGGCTCCATCCAGACTCTTTTCCAGCAAATTCAGAATGTTTAATATTCAATTGATCTATCAAACTGCTTATTATTTTGTCTGAATTTGTATTTGAGTATACAGGTACAGTTTCTGTTATGTGGGGCTGTGTAAATTTTGTGCCATTTGGCTTCTTATATTGTGTAAACGATTTGAGGGACAGCTTATAAGAGCCATTTTGTGCATTTAGAATTGCCTGCACATCCGAATTTATACTGTTCAAAAAATTCTTAATGCCACATCTTGGCTCTGATTTAAAACAGTGATCCCTAAGTTGGCCATTAAAACTGCTATGGATAGGTGGTGCATAGCGTGGCTGCTTTGCCGGTCTAGCATTAACAGGTGTTTCATGCTTCCTTTTCAGACCAGATGTAGATGGTTGTGGGGGCAATGTTGATGACTGTACATAAGAATTACACTTATGCCTTTTGTAATATGCCTTGCTTAATATTTTATGGCATCTTGGACACATTTTTGTGGCCTTTCTGCATTTCTTAGGGTTACAAATATGGCGATGCCTAGACCAATTAGAACTAGATATATTTTTTTTGCATTGATTGCAATATTTTTGATTTGGCATTTTTTGTTGTTTGTTTATATAAAATTTCTTGGTCCAAAAAACAGAACTATGGACAATATGCCAAAACAATTATAACAGCAGTTAGTGGCCGAGCTGGTGCTTTTATACCCAGACAACAGCAGAAACTAGGCTCTGGTGATCCCCAATACAGAGTAGTTTTGCTCTATTATGCTGTTGTACAACACACTTTACCAGGTTTCAAACCTCAGCTGTATATCAGCTAGCAATAAATATTCTCAAAATATCACATGTGGGGATATTATTCTGCCACATGTATTTCAATCTTACACATTTTACCAGAGCCTCAAACCCGGAGCCTCTTGATTACAAGGCAATAATACCAACACTTTGCCATCAGGGGAGGCCCACACACTCTACCAGGTTTCAGACCTGGGGGCCTCTTGATTACAAGGCAACAAGACTAGCACTTCTCCATAGAGAGGTCTTAAACCCAGAAGCCTTTGATTATAAAGCATATAAGGCATGGGACTATGTCCATATTCTATTGAGCATCAGAACCCAGGAGAGCTATATATCAGCTAAATACAATTCAAAGTTGGACTTTGAAATGTGCAATGAATATTCTGTAAGTCTCACTCGGGTATATATTATCAGAACAAGGCAAAACCTGAATCCAATTCAGGCATATATGACAACATGCAAGAGGCCAATGTTCTTTTTACTAAGAATTTCCCTTGGAGTTAATAACATGATGGCATGTATGGGGAATTTTCCTTGAAAGAGCACAGTGTAGATTTTATCTCATGCATGCAAGCATATAAAATCTCCCAGGCGTGCATAATTTATTGCTGGCCAGGACATGAAACTGATCAAAGATTAGAAAAAACATGAAACCAATTTGCTTGCCTGCCCTTGTCTTATTGTATTGATCTGTAAGTTGTAGAGGATGAGAATATAAGCATTTTTGCACTAGTTTTAAGTGTAGCCAAAACAATATCAAGGGGGGCATATTTTTGACAAGTTTATGGACAACAAACTGAGAGATGTAGCTTTTAGACACATGGGCAAATCTGTCTGAGGGGAGTTCTTCTTTTCTACACTAGAATTCAAAATTCTTGGGGATTGAGAGCATATCACACTTGAGAAATTGGGGCATAAGGGCATCTTGACATAGTTTTAAGTGTGGGCAAATCGGGCTGTTAGGGTTCTTCTTTTCTACACTAGGATTCAAGATTCTTGGGATTAAGAGCATATCACACTTGAAGAAATGGGGAATAAGGGCATCTTGGCATAGTTTTAAGTGTAGGCAAATCGGGCTGTTTAATCAAATAACCTCTTCTTTTGTACAATTTTTGTGCTTATATTATATACTTTCATACTACTTGTGTGTGTGTGTGTTTAAAAGTATTTAAATGTAGTGTGGAGAGTAAGTAACGTAACCCTTGAGCCAATGATTTATTTTAAAAAATCCATTGTAAGTTCAGGCTCATCGGGACTGTTCCTACAGTTTAAAGTGAAATCCGAACCATGGCTCCATTGTGTAACGAACTTGGGACCCCTTGACTACAAGGTGACAATGTTACCAATATGCCATCAGGGGATACACCATAATAGGTTTGATTGTGTTGTAAGTAAGTAGATTTAATTATTTATTATAATTAAGAATTATATTAATTAATAATATAATAATGTTGAGTGAAATAGTTAATTTTCATAGTACTAATATTATTATAACGTTAATGTTCATTGAATATTTTAAATATTTATAGAATTGGTAATATATATTTCTTCTACAGTTATTTATACTGAACAATATATAGAAGAGGATAGATGGAATCATTATCGTGGTTCTTTTATGATATTTTTAAACGTATCACATAATTATATTAAAATTATTTTAGGGTGGGATGAGGTAGAATTAGTTTCTTGTTGCTTAGCAATTTATTATCAAAATGTGCGTTCATATAAGGCTGGAATATTAATGGCATTATCAAATCAGACGGGTTGTGGAAGTTGGAGTTCCACACATTCACGACATCATCCACTGTTGAGGTGATGTGATCAGCACCACCACCAGAATTGTGAGACATGGAGAATTTAGCACCAAAATGATCGTACATAAATTAAGCATTTGTGAAAACGTTTATAGGGATGTCTTCAAGTGATAAGTTGGGAAGTGTAAAAAAAATCACACACAGATTGGTTAAAGTAGTGATCATAGATCTTTAAAATAAAGCAATTCAACACTTACTTTATAAATAATCATTATTTTCTTACAGGAATTTAAAATTCACAAACTTGTCCTGTCTGCAGCCAGTCCTGTTTTCGAGGCTCTGTTTCAAAAGGATAAGAAGGATGCTTCTAGTGTGGATATTACTGATATGAGACCTGCTACCTTTAGAGCAATTTTGGAGTAAGTAACACAACATAATTTTGAGAAAAGAGGTCATTGGATGGTATAATTGGTTACAATTTATTTCGAATGTGTTTTCCAGGGGCAGTGGCCAAAGGAAATCGGTAAGGATGGAAAAGATTGGATTGATCTTTCCCAGGATAGGGACAGATGGAAGGGTTGTGTTGCTGCAGCCATAAACCTTCGGGTTTAAGAAGGCTAGAGAGTCAGTTACTTAAGGGCAGTGGCAGATCAAGAATAATTCAAGAGGGGTATACAAGATAGTAATTTTTTTTTCTATAGTCTCTTGTTACTCTGATCCGCAGGGGTGCCAATGGCGCATCCCTCCCAAAATCATGTAATGTGCCCCCCCCCCCCCAAATCATATCATTCGCGCCCTCAAACCATATCGTAATCCACATAAAGTATTTAATTACGACAGCGTGTCTACCGAAAGTAACTTTTTCTTAGCTTTACTGAACACTATACTTGATCTGCCCCTCCAACCTAAACAGGGGGCCCATCACTCAAGACCACCCCTAAAATCGTTGATCATAATCGAGAATATCGCTTGTCTTGTAATGCAGCTATAGTATAAAACTTCACATTCACCTCATTAAAGTGCCAAACACGCATCCTAGCAACACATCATCGCGAGCGAAGAGAGCAAGAAAATTTTTACATCCATTTCTTTGCAGGCTTTCAAGAATATTAATTTAATTTTAATAGGGTGTCAATACTTTCTTAGGATATTTACTCTTTTCCAGCTTCTCTTTTTGCACTTTCGGCGCCGAAAACGTGTGGATACCATATCGCTAAATACAGTCTCCAAAATGTAATGTTCGAACTCTCTCCCCACTACAGAAATCCCTTAACAATCTAAGATTTAATACTTTATCAAGAGCTTTCTATCTCCCCTTTAAATTTAATACTCAATCCTACCACCAAAATTTCCATGCCAATTTTAGGCTTACTGTTGATAGTGAAGAGTGGATATTGCATTCTCCAAATAATTAATTCTCAGTCTTCACACCACAATTTCCGCAACAGTCTAAGACAATAGTAATACACAAGAATTGGATACCCTTATCAATTTAATTCTCAATCCCCCTCTAACTAAAATACCCGACATAATCTCAGACCTAGAGTTAGATACTGCCCCCCCCCCCCAGTTTGATTCTGAACCTCCCGGAAACCACGTGTCAATTAAGGCCTAATATGTAAGAGTTGGCCCCCATCCCCCGCTTCGATAATACCCTTAAACACTATATTTTCTTCATCTGTGCATTTAAGGTGTAAAATTTTTACATATATGTTGGAAAAAGATAAAAAATGTTAAATTTTATATTATTTGAAGGGAAAAAATCCCCCCAAAAAATCTCGATGGCGCGACCTGCACCATAATCCCCCCCTGTGGGCACCCCTGCTGATCTGACAGATCATCAAAGGTTCAAATTTTGTTCACAGCACTCCTAATGAACCAATGCAACAAAAAGGATGGTACTTATGGTACCTTTGGCTTGTTTTTGATAAAGGCACTCTACAAGTTTATTCATGCGAATGAAGTTTAACAAGACACAAAAACTACAGAATGCACACATGAGATTCATTTACAAGCTCAGAGAGAGACCATATTTTAAGATACTTACACAGTTTGAATTGGCTTAATACAAAGAATTTTCCTAAATACCAGTTACTAACTTCAACACATAAAGTACTAAACAACAAGCAGCCTGGATAACTCTGAAAATCTGAACACAAATTCGAGTAGGCATCAACATGTAATGCAAAAAAAAACAACTTACTGTCAGTCCCAGTACAGGACAATACGAAAATTCTTGAACCATAATTGGCACCAAAGAATAGAATTCCCTTCCAACACTTCTAGCATCCAACCAATGCCATAAGACATTTAAAAAGATTGATTGATTGATTTAGTTTATTTTACTTCGTGTTTTGTGCCTCTTGGTTAATTTGCGAAGATGGGGATCAATGATGAAATTGATGAATGGACATCACAAACAACCAAGACTGAGCGGGATTCGAACCCGGGACCCTAAATTCAAATAGAAACTTAAAAACTATCTACTAGCAAAGCAGTTAATCACAAGCAACTTTTCAATCATAAATATACTCTTTGTAATAACTAGCAGATGTGTGCATATTACCTCTTTCAAAGGTACTAACATTCTCAACTTCATTATTTTATTTAATTCTATTCTATTTCACTTTATTATTACTTTATTTATTGTTCCAGCTGACTCTAACATAAGTCATACATTTACTAAAAAAGCGACAAACATTAGATATCTATGTCCATTAGTTTACATGTTATCCTTTTTTCTTTATTTTTTTATTAATTTCGTATTTTTATATTCAAGCTATATCCATTAACCTTACATGTAATCAGTGTATATTCATATATTTCATTTCTGCATTGTAGTAATCACCCAGACAAGGGTCTGTTGTAAGAGCAACCCTTAAGGCCACAACATGTCCGCTCTACTAAAGATGATTTTATCATCATCATCTCGTCGTCTACAGTGTTTACTCAATTTATATGGTGCAGAATATCATTACAAATACAGTAACTGGGGGACGCCCATGCAAATTTCCCTAGCTGGGGGATGCTGTATGATTTTTTTTTTTTGGGGGGGGGGATAGCATCCTGCGTTGTTCCCCTCGCTTTAAGTGCTGCTTAAATGACGATGCTGCTGTAATATACAAATATGATTCTCAACATCCATAAGTGCTGTGATTAGTCATCTGGCCAGTTCACAACTTTAACCTAACAGGCCTCCCTTTATAATGAAACTATTCGTCTTCGCCTTGTAATCAAGGGGTCCCGGGTTCGATACCCGGTGGAGGCACAAGTGGTTCGGATCCCACTTTAAACTGTAGGTCCAGTCCCGATTAGCCTTACTGTGCATAAAGTGGACTTAAAACAACAAATAAATCAAATCAAATCAAATAATGAAACTATTACATTTTACTGACAAGAATTTTTGTTAATGACATTCTAAAGGGCTCCCACGCATAGCCATCCCCAGAAATTTTTGTAGGGGTTTTCAGCCCATTTATAAAACTTGAGTAGTATAAATATTATCATCATCATCAACATGGTTATGATTATTATTATAAAATGAAAACTATTATAAACTAATAAAAGTAAACCAACATTATTCCAAATTTATTATTAATAATCATTATTATTAATATTGTATTCTTGGGGATATTTTCCCACTCAATTAACCAGATGAGTGAATATGGGACACAACTGTTTTCCATTATATTCTTGAAATGCATAGTTACTCTATTTTGAGATTAACTTTAACATATTTCGTTCAAGAACAAACTTTACAAGTTAGGGTAAAATTTTAGTCAAAATGTTAATTGTTCGACCTCTCGGTTTAAATTCTAGAATATGAAAACATAACCTGCTTCCTGTATTATTATAACAATTTATTTGTTCTAATACAGTTTTTACTTTGACTATTCTGTTCGAATACTAACTAATTGAACATTTTTTTCTGTTATTAACAATAAAAATAACAAGCTTTCTGCTTTTTTGTAACTTGAAGGAAAGGATGCCAATTTCAGCAAGGGGGGGGGGGCGTTTCATGAACCTATTCGACCCCTCCTTCCCATGCACATGGTCCCAACCCCGAAATCCACCCTTGTCCACAACAGAACTGAGCATTAAAAATATTTTCAAATATTAACTCTGGGCATTATATATGTATATAATCATTTTAGCAGTGCCTCAATACCAAACTGCATAGAAGTCTCTAGGTAGCTGTCATCATTAAATTCATCCATATGCTGTACCTCTTCATCATAAGAGTGTTTTTTTTTTTTGGAAATTCACATGATCATGCATTTTGCTGTAGGCTAAACCATTGGTTCTAAACCTATGGCCCATTGACTCACAGGTGAGTGCTATGGCCTCCCAGAGGATTCGTGAAGAAATGTTCTGAGTATTTATAACTTGTCGGAAAAGTTATTAAATAAACCGAATTACAGTGCTCAAAAAAAGTTTTACATATTATGATTGCATGCGGTTTGAGTCGCGATATCCCCAAAAGGTATACAATGTTCATTATGTGAGCAATGCCCGAGACAGAAACAGACATAATGCTCCAATTCAGCAGGTAGAGGGCAGTATTTGCCACATGATCCCTGAGCAGATTTGAAAGCAGCCCGATGGGAGGCATTGTCCGTGTCTTATCCGCACTTGTGAGTTGGAAACTGCACAGAGAGCAGGTGGAAAACAAAGGGCAACATGCCTCGAGCAACCATTTCTGGTACGGACCGGATTCGAATTGTAACGCTGCTGCAAGAGGGATATCGCCAAGTAGACGTTGCCGCCCGTGTTAGAGTGAGCCAAGGTGATGTCTCTCGAGTGTGGAAAAAGTTCAGGGAGACACAATCAGTTGCTGATCGACCAAGGACAGGGAGGCCATACAACATGCAGGAAGATCGGTACGTGGTGATTTTGACACGTTGTAGACCCACTGTAACTGCTACCAGTTTTGTGCCAAGATCTGCGGAGGGCCTCAGGAGTGAATGTTTCCAATTGACAGTGCGGAATCGACTTCATGAGGAAGGATTGACGTCAAGAAGATCCATACCCAAGATTCCTCTGAAACCACACCATAAGAGAGACCGTGTGAGGTGGGCAACAATGCACAGTGAATGGAGTCAGGAACAGTGGGAGAACACGCTCTTTACAGACTAGGTCACCATCAGTTTGCACCCGTTAAGCAAAAGCGAAAGGGTTTGGAGACGATCAGATGAGAGATTGAACGAGCCCTTCATCCAGGAACGTCACCAGCAGCAGGGGGGCTCCATCATGTTTTGGCGTGGAATCATGTTTGGTCGACGTATGCCCCTAATTCCTCTCCAGTGTCACATGACTGGTCTGATGTACAGAAACGCTATTCTCGAATCCGTGGTAGCAGGTTTCTCTACAAGTGTGGGGGATGGCTTCACGCTGGTGGATGATAACGCTCGACCACATTGAGCCAGAGTGGTTCAAGAGTTCCTTGATCTGCATGGCATTCGACGCATGGTGTGCCCGGCGTATTCTCCAGACATGAACTGTCTGGAACATGCATGCGGACACCTGAAGCGAGCAATTGTCAGCCTTGAAAATCCTCCTGTGAACAAGGTGCAATCGTGGGACGCTGCCATTCAAGAGTGTGACAGTCTTCCTCAGGAGAAGTTGAATGCTCTTATCCTTAGCATACCCCGTCATGTTCAAGCATGCCTTCGGGCTCGAGGTGGCTATACACGGTACTGAACTCCCATCTGTTGATCCCAAGCATGCCTGCGAGCCGTAGATACACAGTATTGCACTACCTTTCTTTTGTGTTTCGCATCCCACATTTTCAATCTTGTGCTTGTGGTGTGATTCTGGTATGATATGATGGTAAATATGATTTCATGTATCTAGTACAATAAAATGATCACAAACCCTGAATATGCAAAACTTTTTTTGAGCACTGTATATACTTCCACAATTTAATTCAAAGAATAAATAGTTCCACAGTTTTCAAAATTCCAAAGTTTTACATGAGAGGTCACACAACATAAGTAGGTATATGACTAAAATTTTCCCCTAACTTTTGTGTGTAAATGTTAGAAACAGAATAGAATTACAATACATTTCAGTACACTATATGTATGAAATTTTCTGGCAACACACACATTCAAAAGTTTCCAAACATATTCTTCATCACTTTCACTTTATTGTTATCACAAAATATGCCAATTGCATTTTGACAGGGTGGACCTTGCTGTCACCCCTCATATAACTAAGAACAACCGTGTGTCCAATATGTCCAAGTAGTAAGGTGTTAATAAAATGTTTCGTTCACATTCACAGTTATGCTTACACTGATGCTGTGGACTTAGTAAACATGAAGGATGCTTGTGATATACTCCAAGCTGCTCAAACGTACCTCATGCCACGT
Source organism: Lepisma saccharinum (assembly GCF_977018435.1). Lineage (NCBI taxonomy): Eukaryota > Metazoa > Arthropoda > Insecta > Zygentoma > Lepismatidae > Lepisma > Lepisma saccharinum. The sequence continues at coordinate 67,925,040 of NC_139248.1, forward strand.
CTGGGAGAAGTGAGTAAGAAATTCATTATTGACTGCCTGACTCCTGAAAATGCATGTAAAATGCTCGAATTCTCAACCAGCATAGGATGCACTAAGCTGCAAAAGCAGTGTTTGAGGGTGAGTTTCAATCTAGCACATGGTGAATTGTTTCCAAGTAAGATGTATTAGCAACACACAGTGGCACCAACTTTTGAAAAACATTGCGTGGGCTGAACGCAGAGATTTCTTGTGTAAATTTGTACAACACAGGTCATAAGCCCTTATCCTTCATTACTTTCATAATAATGATACAGTGAAACCTCAATTTTATGTTCTTCAGTTTTACATTATACATTCAATATTCATGCTCCCAATAGAACAAAATATAAAATTTTCTCAGATTTTACATTTTCCCTGCATTTCATGTTTTTCAGCTTGGTCCCCTGAAAAACGTAAAATCGAGGTTCCACTGTGTATGACCTGGAAAGTGTAAATAATATAGAAGGCTGAAAAGTATCAAACTGAAGATCTAACAAATTATTATGTACAGTAATTAAGTTAGGATAATCATGTTCATAATTATGAAACTGATTTGTTAAACACAGGGACTTCATTTCTGTAAGAAATCCCCTGGCCCCTGTTTGGCTATGGGCCCGAGTCTTCTTACAACTTGTTTTAACTGTTACTTCTCAGAGGAGCCAATTTGTATCAAAATTTCAGGTCAGTCAAAAATATGTTTATGAGACACTGAAGAGTCAAACTCTGAAACTGTACTGAAATCCAGTATCAAACATTTTACAGACTTTTTGAAAAAATATATTTTTCTTATGACTTGGTTATGCTGATTGCAATAAAAGTACTCTCTCATTATGACCTGGAGTGGCAAACACATATTCAGCAATTACACGAACTTCAAATGGTTCCAGACACTCAAAATGTAGGACATTTATGATATTTTTCAAATTCCTCCTGGACGTCGGACACAAGGCTAAAATATAGGGCATGTCCGGGAAAAACCGGACGTCTCGTAACCCTAGTAATTTATGTAAGTTTTATTTGAATACTATGTTTGTTTTATTTTTTGTTTTTATTTTTGTACATCTATTTTTTTTAAAAAAATGAAACTCATTGTAGTTATCTTGTTACACACAGTAATTAAGAATGTTCGTTATGAAACATTTAATATTAGATTGGTAGAGCATTGGCTATCAGGATTTTCAAATTTATATTGGTATTTTATCAGTACTGTTGAAAGTGTTAAATGTTAGCCCTTTCTCAATCATTAGTATTTTTTGTATAATTGTTTGAGTTTGTTTAGAAGTCCACTTTATGCACAAAAAGGCTAATTGGGGCTGGACCTACAGTTTAGAGTGGGATCTGAACAATTATGTGCCTCCACCAGGTATCGAACCTAGGATCACTTGATTACAAGGTGACGGTGTTACAACTATGCCATTGGGAGGTCCTGTTTTTTTTTTAATTACTGAAAGACTACCAATAGAAGACTATCACCAATTGGTCTGATGTAATATGGCACATTTATTGTGTAGGAAACTGACTGATATGATTAACTCCTTATTATTGCAGGTATCATATTGTAGATTGGTGCGTATCATATTGTAGATTGGTGTGTATTACTCACTATTAAATTAAATAAACAACATTAAATTGTATAAAGTTAAATTTAACACTACTTACGTGAGTGAGTATGAAGCTTTTTTGGAACAACGTTCCTTCTGCCCCCTTCATCAGGTTCGTAAATATTTTCCTAAGCACTGAACATAGTGTCACGTTAAAAAGTGTTAAAAGAGGATTAGGTTGAGGGTAGGGTTGAAAACACTTAACACTTTCCCTGGCACATTCCTAATTAAAAAAACTCCACATATTGAAAATCCCGTAAAGACAAACCATCTATTTCGATTAAAGCCACTTAAAAACGGGAACACTTGAAATCAATATAAACCCATGTCAGTTGCAAGGCCAGCACTGCTGAACAACACCAATCTGATATGAGGTGAAAGCTGCTTCCCCTCTTATTACGTCACCATTCTAACATAAATTCTCGTTCCTCACCGGCTGCTTGGATGACCTCCGGAGTAACATGAAAGCCAATCTTAGGTTCAGTGTTCATTGCCTTATCCAATTTTTTGAAAAGTCTAACTCACCCTTCTTCCAAGCTGCCATCATCCCTGTTAAGTTTAGTACTCCTCTCGATACAAATATTCGCGGCTTCATAAACATTTCTACCTAATTTATTTTCCTTTTTCCTGATCACCTTTCTCTTTACGATTTTATGCCCACTTTTAATCAATAAAATTAGGAATGAAGTAAGAAAAGGAATCGAAACTAGCATTACATTAGGAAACAGGGGGAAAAGAGAGTCTCATTAAAGACGTAAAAGAAGGTAGCATTCCACCAGATTTTGGTATACCTAAGATGCATAAGACTGTTATTCCACTGAGACCCATAATTCCGACATATGAACACCCAGGGTACGGGTTAGCCAAAGTATTAAGAAAATAAACTAAATCAGCCTGTTCAGCATCAAAAACTCTGTGTAGGTTAAAAAATCTATTGAAAGGTTAGAAATTGAGAATGAAGATAAAATTAGTAGTTTCGACGTGGTCAAGTTGTACCCAAGTGTACCCAGAGAGAAAGCAGGTGATTGTCTACAAAGATGGTTATTGGAAAATGGGGTTGTCATTTTGACAGCTTGGGAATAGGTTAGGTGGTTCACCCTTGTAATGGGATATAATTATTTTTATGTCAACTATAAGATTTATAGACAGAAAGAAGGGTTAGTAATGGAGAACCTGATATCAGGTATTGTAGCCTGCACTTTTATGCATTATGTAGAAAAACTGCTTTGGAGCAAACAGAGGGCAACATTAAATTTTATGGGAGGTACTTTGACATATATTAATCATAGGGAAGAAAAGAGAGCTCCATATTGTTTTTGAAGAATTAGGAAAAAAGGACGAAAGGATTGAATTCACAAGGGAAAATCTCATTGACGGTAAGATCAATTTCTTGGACCTTAGTATTACAAAAACAGATAAAGGAATAAAGACAGGTGTATACCATAAACCATTAGCCGGGGACTTGTATATAAACAAAAAATCAGAACATCCCGGGAAAATAAAGACAAATGTTCTTCTCAATTTTTTCATCAGGGCAGGAAGATTATGCAATGAAGGGAAAGAAAAAGAAAAGGAAGTAGAATGGGTAATGGAGGTGGGGGAGAAAAATGGGTACACGAACCAAGAAATGAATAAAATAGCCAGGAAAGCGCAGAAGATCTTCAAAAGGGAGATTAGTAATGACATTAATGGGAAAGCAAGGAAAGAAGGAGAAGAGGAAAAGGAAACAGAGAAAGTTAGTTTTGTCAGAATTCCATATTATAAAGGGGTTTCTGAAAAAAAAATAGAAAATACTGTAAAGGAATATGGGGTTAGATGTGGGATGAAGGCCTCCCGGAATATAGAAAAAACATTTCACAGAATATAAAAAGGGGGAAGGAAAACCCAGATGGACACAAAGGTGTATACAGGATAGAATGCGAATGTGGCAGGGAGTATATTGGGCAGACGGGAAGAAGCATGCACGTGAGATGAAGGGAGAGCATGATGATGACATCAGAGAGGGAGTCCCTAAATCGGGGCTATCTGAACATATCATTTAAAGTGGGCATAAAATCGTAAAGAGAGAGGTGATCAGGAAAGAGGAAAATAAATTAGGTAGAAATGTTTATGAAGCTGTGAATATTTGTATAGGGAGGAGTACTAAACTTAACAGGGATGATGGCAACTTGGAAGAAGACTTTTAAAAAAAATGGGATAAGGCAATGAAAACTGAACCTAAGATCGGCTTTCATGTTACTCCGGAGGTCATCCAAACGGCTGGTGAGGAACGAGAATTTACGTTAGAATGGTGACGTAATAGGAGGGGAACAGGGACTGAATAGGAGGAGAAGCAGCTTTCACCTCATATCAGATTGGTGTTGTTCACCAGCGCTGGCCTTGCAACTGACATGGGTTTTTATCGATTTCAAGTGTTCCCGTTTTTAAGTGGCTTTAATCGAAATAGATGGTTTGTCTTTATGGGATTTTTAATATGTGGAGTTTTCTAATTAGGAATGTGTCAGGGAAAGTGTTTTCAACCCTAACCTCAACCTAATCCTCTTTTAACACTTTTTAACGTGACACTATGTTCAGTGCTTAGGAAAATAGTTACGAACCTGATGAAGGGGGTAGTAGGACCCTGAAATGTTATTCCAAAAAAGCTTCATACTCACTCACGTAAGTAGTGTTAAATTTAACTTTATACAATTTAACGTTGTTTATTTTATTTTATTGCAGGTGACCAGATGATTTTAATTAATTTTGTACAAATGAAAATGCAAATTTGTTTTTGTATTCACAAGAAAAATGACAATGGCATATATGTAGAAATTTTAGAAATATCTAATCAGTTGAATTATTAACAATATTACCGATGAACCAATATATCTTATTTCCCAAAAAAACATTATGTGGTGATTAATGAGTGTCATCCCTAGTTTTACATCTATTTACTCATAAAAGTATATTATTTTGTTGCAGACCATACGAGATCACATATATCCAATTGCAAAGGATCCTGCATTTTTGAAAACAAACTCTCATGCATTTCTGCTCATCTTGCAACAAGATTCACTCGCTATTGAAAGCGAGGGAAAGCTGTACGAGCTTGCGATACAGTGGGCAAAACGAGTGACAGAGAGGAAGGGGCTGAACGCATCAGCAATTAATATTCGAACTTCCGCTATCAGTGCACTTCGTCACATCAGATTCCTGGCATTTCCGAAGGCAGAATTTCAGGAGACGGTGATGCCTTCAGGAATTTTGAACGCTCCGGAAGCTTCAGCTATTCTCTCCATGATAATGGGTGGACGAAAAGGCCGTGTCAAGATACCTGATTGGGTTAACATAGACTCGAACCCACGAGCCATTTTGGAAATATGCAATTGGTCCGATTCCCCGCACGAGACGATCCAGTGTATATCAGATGTTTCTACTCGTTTCTCTGTGACGCACGATATACTTCTTCGAGGGTTCCAGCTGTCAGCGTCGTCACGACTGGAGCCTGACACTCAAACTAAGAAAGAATCTTGCACAGTGTCTCTGCTGGACCAAGCTGGAGATTGCATAAGGAGAAGCACATTTACATTTCATGAAAACCCAGAGTTGCCGGTAGAAACCTTTTTTGCACGTCCAATACAGCTGAAGAATGGTGTAACGTATGTTATTCAGATTGCCGGAAATAACTTCGACACGATACGGTACTGGCCAGGTTCCTGGTTCAAGTGCGGGCCTTTAAGTTTCCTGTTCCACGACCGTGGACTGAAAGCTGAGCAGATGGCATCCTGTGTGATGAGCATTGCTGGAATATTCTTCACACTGGGAAATGTATCCAAGTCTAGTTCCATTTCTGTGATGAGCCAGAACGACGACATTTTCAAAAGTGCACGAGAAGATAGGAAGCTATGAAGTACATAAAATTCATGCCAAGGATATTTTTTCTATTATTCACACCTTTCATGTAAGCTACTTTCTCCACTTGAACTGTAGAAGGCACAAAGTGTTTTTTAATTCAATTCTCAGCATGAATTAAAACATTTAAATGGATGCTGTATGTATGAGTTTTACTGAATATTGTAGGTATGTCACCGATATGTGTGGTATGTGGTATGAGCCAATGCTGATACTCTCACTGAAGTTCAAAGAAAATTTTAAGTAATCAGCCGAGTTTAATCTTGTATTTTTGTCATAGAACAGTCAATCCAATTCATTATTCAGTGCATATGAGAATCTGTAACATATACTATATTGGTTGAGTTGGTGTTTTAAGTACACTTTATCCACAGTAAGGCTAATCGGGACTGGACCTACAGTTTAAAGTGGAATCCGAACCACTATGTGCCTTCGCCGGGTATCGAACCTGGAACCCTTGATTACAAGGCAACGACATAACTTATACTATATGTCACTGATTTGAGATAATTTCTGTAAAAAGAAAAAAAAGTGCTCCCCTGTGCTTAGCACCACGCCATGAAGGCTTATAGTGGGTGTGGGGGTAACACCCCACACTTCCTTGATCCGGTCATGAGTGGGGGTGATGTGATCAGCATCATGCCACTGACCGCCTTTACCCACCAGGGTTTCCCCCAGGTACCCATGTCATTCGATGCTGGGTGGATGCCGGGGCTGCTTCCAACGTTAGAAAAGTTCCCGGATTTGAACCGGCCGGGGATCGAACCCGGGACCTTGTGCATGGTAGTCAGATGCGTTACTGACTGAGCCACCGTGGCCACTAATTTCTGTAAAGGTGCTGGCCAGAACTAGTTGTATTGTATTTGATTAGGATTTCGAGGATGCTCATGTCAATAACTAAATTGAATAAGTACATTAAAAATGGTAATTAACTGACATATACGCTGTTTCTGATGAGGCATATCTACACTGAAGAAAGATAACACACATTATTAAAACATGATAATTACACAAAATACTGGTGATATTATTATCCCTTACAAACCATAGCAATTTATCGGTAGAACATTGCGAGTGATTTTGTCAGGTCGTAGAATGCTGAATTTTCTACACGTCACAAAAGAGACCATGAATCTTCTCTTGTGATCCATTGAAGATATCACCGAGGTATTTCGAATTTGTAATTAATCTCATATTTATTCGTGGAATATAACCGCTATCCTCTCATTATCAGTGAAAGGTGTGTCATAATTCAGATTGCCAATACAATTAGCAGAAAGGTGTGGGAATAATTTGGTGGGGTAACAACACTTCTTCTGGGCACGAGGCTGAGATGCACACCAGCCACCACTGCTACAAGTTAATGCCATTTACACCACATGTTATCTCAATATCTAGCATTCAACAGGGCGAAAGGACACCCCTCCCCACTACATACATTTGTGCCAGAAATTAAAAGATCGAGCATGAAACAAATGAACATATGCAGTTGATGCAGATGACCTGTTGCACTTTGATCATCATCATCTCTTCTCCAATTCCAAAGGCACTATATGTTACACAAGTAGACAGGGACAACTAACATTCTTCTAATTAATGCACAGGTGTATGTAATGGGGAGAAAGTGTCCTTTTGTCATGTTACAATCTAGGTATAAAGTTAATGTGTGGTATAAATGGCATAAACTTGTTTTTCACTGTGATTCTACAGATAGTTTTTCTTGTATGTACGCATTGCTTGCATTGTAGAATTATTTTCCTGTAGTTTACGGTTATTACAAGCATAAGAAAACAGTTTTGAAGGGAGCGCGTGTGCTCCTGAAACATCACAACGAAAAACTGTTTTCTTATGCTTGTAATAACAGTAAACTTCAGGAAAATGATTCTACAGATGCGTTGATATTATAATTCCAAGCCCTCATACTAATTTTAATTTGATCTGTTATTTTAAGTGCACTTTATGTACAGATACGCTAATTGGGACTGAGCTTACAGTCATGGGTGTCTGCAGGATCTTTTCCAGGGAGAGGCAAGAAAGGCAATTTATTTCCAGGGCAGGCAGAAGCGGCATATTTTCCCCCATAATAGTGATGTCCCCTCAAAAAAACACTACTACAATCTGAAATTATTATGTCCTTTAACCTTTTGACGCCCAAGACCTTTTTCACAAGTAAGCCTCTGGGTACCGAGCCGATTTTGAGCAAAATGCAGAGTTTCAATTAAATAAGTGTAGATCGGAAGCTAATTGCCCTAGAGAGATTAGTGATATACTGTTGTACGCGGAATGAACCAGAGATTCAGATTATATGAATTTTTTGCAAATTCGGCGTATATGTGGCGGGGGGAGGGAGCTAACTCTCAAAATTCCAAAATTTTGGAAAAAAAAAATTGGTTCCCCCACCCTCCTCCCAAAAAAAAGTACATGACAGTGTCGACATGCACATGGAAATGATCGCTGACATGTAAGGAACACAAAAATATTTGCATTATATCATATGACCAATGTAACTTGAGTTGTACCCCCAAAAGGAATGGTCGGCACGCCACTGATTCAAGCTTCAAAATGCAGCGGTACCTTGAAATGACTATAGCTCAGAAACTAAATGCCCTAGAGATATGAAAGATATACCGTTGTACGAAGAATGAATCACAGATTTAGACGATATATAATTTATGCACATTCGGCGTATATATGGAGGGGAAAGGGGGGAAATCCCCTGAAAATACTTTTAAATAAATGGGGTTTCGCCCCCCGCCCCAGGCCCGTAGCCAGACAGGGGCCAGGGGGGGCTCAGCCCCCCCTGACATGGTTGCCAGCCCCCCTGCCACTGCCGCCAGCCCCCTTGATAGTCGGTAAAACAATTTTGTATTCTAATTTGTTTGGTTGAAGAGTGAAAATGTAGACAGAATATATTATTTTGTTTACAACTTCGTTTGTACATCTTGCTTATGAGCAGAAGTCTAAACAGCGGCAAGTGTTTAGAAGATTCTCTAGACTTCAGAAAGTTCCTTCATAGGGAGCCTTCTTTATGTGTACCTTTCCTGCCCCTGTTGCAGCCACTCATTTGACGGAAATCTGGGACTTGGATGTCATTATCCACATTCCTTCCGCATCTACGTCAAATGTCAACAGATCCCAAGTTTTATTGCTTTGGCCGGGGGTGGAATGTATGGTAGGCACTACGATTGAAGTGAATATTGTACATTTTAACATGTATGATATAAATATGTATCATCAAAAAAAATATGGAGTGTGTATTAAGGGATGGTGTCAGTAGCAATCATTAGCACTTCAAGAGATGTTTCAGAAGATCTGGAAAAAACTGTAGTATTTGTATGATATTTCTAAATTTTATGTTTTAAATTAACTTAATAACCCCCGACACACATAATTTACCTTCATTTAATACTAATAAACTTTTAAAAAATGGACTTGGTATACAAAGCCCCCCCTAATAACCCGTGAGCCCCCCCTGGAGGTCAGTTCTAGCTACGGGCCTGCCCCGCCCCCCGAAAAAAAGGATATGAAAAGTTCAAAATGCACATAGAAATTATCGCTGGCATGTAAGAAACAGAAAAATATTTGCATCATTGTCGTATGACCAATGTAACTTGAGTTGTACCCCCAAAAGGAATGGTCGGGACGCCACTGATTCAAGCTTCAAAATGCAGCCTCTCCCCCTCCATTTTCATGAAGACAAAAAAAATGCAAAAAACCATTTCTGTTAAATACATGTGTTAGGAACAATATAAAAAAATAAAATCGAAATTCTAGCCAAAAATAGAAAAGTTATAACGTAAAAACTACGACCTTGACACAGCATCTCGATCGAGATGCTTGGTACCCCGAGGGTTACTTTTGGGTATCTCATTCGAGACGCTTGGGCACCAAAAGGTTAAACCCTTTATAATAATTAACATAAATTCTGTGACTGATGTGTGAAATATATACTTTTTAGATGAACATTCATTTTCCAGGGGGGTGGGTGCCTCCACTGCCTCCTTGGCCCCCTCCTTTCGGACATCCATGCCTACAGTTTAAAGTAGGATCCGTACTACTGTGCAATCCTCCAGCAGGGGTCGAACCCACGACCCCTTGATTACAAGGTGACAACGTTACCACTATGCCATCAGGGAGACTAACGTGAGGAATTTTAACTTCTTCACCGAATTAGTTGCAAGTTTTAAAAGACAAAAAGGGTTGCCACCTGAAACTTCTTGTCAACTTAGCAGCCAGCTTGGATTTGCAAACTCTATAACAAGAAAAAATGGTCTAATTTTAGTGAGAGCCATCACATCAAAACAAAAATAATAATTTGCAAGTTAATGTATTAGCACATGTTACTAATGCATTACTTACAAAGTTATCTGTTACTTTCTAAAGCTATTGACATGTGGTCACGACAAACCCCCAGTCGTCGTTGTAGGTTTCCATGACCAGGTTACGCTACTCATCCATAGCTCTCCAGTTTCCTCACAATGATGGGTGGCTACCAGTCACATACACTGGCCGAAATCTCAAGAGAAAAGTTGTAATGCTTCCCCTAGGAGGCTCGAGCTTGCATGTGTTCCATAGCTCCAGCACAAAGCAAGATGCCTTAAGACTGCATGGCCATTGTGTAGGACAGTAACACCAGTGCATAAGATTTACAAATGCAAGTGAGCAACTGAAAATTCATCCTTCATCAATCCATTTCCTGCAACTATAACTGCCTCAGTTCTATGTCAATCTCCTCAAGTCTCAAACAACTTGGTTCTTTGCAAACTCATATTTTCCATTCCACTTATTTTTCTTGCATCTGGCCTTACTTCCAATATTTGTTTCATATTCCGGACATCTTTACTAAAAATGATCGAATCCTATCAATGCAATCCATTAGGGAAATTAATTTTGTTTCTTTGAAAGTACATATTTTTTACTGCAGTTCTTAATATCATCATAGTTTCTAAATTATCAACAGAAACATATAACTGTATAGTAAGTTAGGTCTGAATGTAGTTTACTTCTCTTTCTTGGAGAAGTCAGCAGTGGTCAATGGCACATGCAGGAAGGGAACTGATGGGGATACAGCCCATCCCGAAATTATGATAAAATCAACATTTCCAAATGAAAGCAAATTTTGGAAAAACCAATGTGGTAAATACATTTTTGTATCTGAACAACTTCTAACATGAAGGCTAAAAATAGTAATTACAAAATAAAATACCGCGGTGGCTCAGTCGGTAACGCGTCTGACTACCATGCTAAAGGTCCCGGGTTCGATCCCCAGCCGGTTCAAATCCGGGAACTTTTCTAACGTTGGAAGCGGCCCCGGTGTCCACCCAGCGTCGAATAACATGGGTACCCGGGGGAAACCCTGGGGGTAAAGGCGGTCAGGGGCGTGGTGCTGATCACATCACCCCCATTCACGACCGGATCAAGAAAGTGTGGGGCGTTACCCCCACACCCCCTATACGCCTTCATGGCGTGGTGCTAAGCACAGGGGAACACTTTACCTTTACCTTTTTTAAAATATTTTATAGTTTACTTGGCTCTACCCAAAAAACAGCTATGTTCTATCCATTTTTACAATTCCAGCCCCCTCTGACAAAAATCATGCATACGCCAGTGGGAGCAGTAATAGTTCATCGACAGATAGACTTATTGCAACAATTTGTAGAGCCTTTTTCTGGTCCTGAGATCACAACATCTAGTGCATACGGTTGAACAGAAACAGTCTACCATATTACTTTCCCTGATCTTCAGCCTGCCGTTCATTCAAAAGACTCCAGTATAGATATATATATTAGTTTATTCATATATTATCAATTTACAACATCCTGTACAATACATACAAAACAAAGGCATCCTTCAATGGTCCAAAAGATTCTGCCTCAAACGTCACCAGCCACTTCCATGTCTTTCGATGCAGAATGAATTCACTCATTGTAAAAATCACTTGCTTCTCTTCACACAATGGACGGAGCATTGTTTATCATACACTTTCTTTACTCTCGTGTTCTTCGTTTAGTGTTTGTTCGGCTAAAGATAACCAATGTTCTTTGTTCTTCCTCACTCCATCTACTAATGGCACCAATTTATCTGACAATCCTGCAAAAGCCTAGACAACGCAAGAGGAAAATTAGAAAGATGTGATCTAGTTATATACATATATACCTAGGTACGGTGGAAATACTGGGTTGCCACAATTAAAGTTGCGCTACTCAGAGCCATCTGGAGGCCATTCGAACAGATTGTGCTGAAACTTGGTGTTGAGGTTATGGAGACCATGGAGAAACAAATTCTGATGAAAAAAATAGTAGTTAAAATGTTTAGCACCAGGTGGAAATGTGGCGCCTAGAATTAAGTTTCTTGCTTAGAGCCCTTTGGAGTCCATTCGAAGCAACAGATTGTGCTGAAACGGTATAGATGCTATGGAGACCAAGGGGGAGTGAATGCTGACGAGAAAAGAAGTTCAAATTTTAACCACCAAGTGCAAATGTGGTGCTTATAATTAAATTTCCTCTACTCAGAGCACTCTGGATTGTGGTGAAACTTGATATAGAGGCTATGGACACATGGGGAAGCAAATGCTGATGAAGAAATAAATAGTTAAGTTTTTCACCACTATGTTGAAATGTGGCGCTGAAGTAACAACAACCAGTAATTTTTAGATGTTGGAACAACAGTGTTCAATATGCACCCTGTCAAAGTGAATGACGCTTCGCAAGAATAAGGCAACGTGATCAGAGGTCGGAAGAAGTGTTACCTGGAATGATGTTCACTGTGCACCAGATTTTGACCTGGTGGTGAAAATTTGAACTATTTCTTTTGTCAGGCATCCCTTCCCCATACTCTCCATAGCCTCTGTACCAAGTTTTAGCACGATCTGTTGATTCGAATGGGCTCCAGAGGGATCTAAGTAAGAAAATTAATTCTAGGCGCCACATTTCCAGCTGGTGGTAAAAATTTTAACTACTATTTTTTTCATCAGAATTTGTTTCTCCATGGTCTGCATAGCCCCTACATCAAGTTTTAGCACAATCCGTTGCTTGGATCAGGCTCCAGAGGACTCTGAGTAGGGCAACTTTAATTGTGATCACCCTGTATGTTACCATACAGTTCATGACACCTCTTAGCTTGAACATATGCATTTTACAATCATAAATTTAATGTTCTATTGAACTCACTGTCAATTTAGTACTCATCTAGTCTTAGGTTTTTTTCATTCTATAGAGGTTGATTCGCTTCCATAGATAAGATGGATATGAAATTTGCACCACATATGCATCAGTGCTTGTTGTGTCAGCTAGCCAAGTGGTCGCATTGTGTGAAGTCTAACGCTGCTGAAAGTGAAATGATTCTGAGAAGGCTACATTGTAGCACTTTCCGATGCAAAGTTCAGTTGTTCCAGCATAATCAAACAGTGCCAGGATTTCATGCAAGAAGATTCACAGTGAACGCCATAGTGCGAGGATATCCTTGGGGTATCTATCACACAGAAAGCACCATCTGAAACGGACCAGTGAAACTGACAACAACGGTGCTGCGTGGAATTTGCAAATTGACTGCTTCTGAGAATCCTCTGACACAGCATGCTATGGCCAAACAGTTCCATGTGTTGCAATTATCAATGTCTGAAGGTGATACACAAGGTCAGTGTTCACGCTCTGAAATGCAAACCATGTCATGAAACGAAAAACCAACTGTGGGAAGCTGTACGAGCATCACCTGGCAGGGGACCTTAGCTGAAGCATTGATACATGTAACAAACTGTGGAAATGTTCATACAGGAACATTTCGATGCAAAAGAATGAAAATTTTGTTCACCAGTGCACTGGAAGTTTTCTGAAATATTTCCCAATTGTGGCTGGATTTTGATACATCACGAGAAAAAACAAAGTGAAAATCAATGCTGTGTGTTATCAGAAACATATGCTAACTGATATTTACAAGGAGGATATCCCCACATTGTATGGACAGGACACTAATTGGGTGGAAGTGCATCAAGACAAGGCATCCAGGCACACGGAAAAACTTCGCTGTCATTCTATCAATCCATATTGAAGCAGAGACCAGTATTCATGCAGTTCTCTTCATTGACATCCCTGTGAAGAGTACCAATGAACTACTGTGCATTTCGACTTGTGAAACACTGCCTATCTTCATGTAAGGGCATAGAGAAAGCTTGCCAACAGGAGTGGGATAAGATACGCATGGTACAGTGGGATCCATGTGTATTACTGTGCAAAATTTCCATCACCATGTTCCTGCACTTTATTTGACGCAATAAGAGCTTCAAGAATTTAAAGAAAACTCAAAACAAGCTGGTGACATCTTCTGCATCAACATACATAAAAATCCATTGCATAAAAACACGTAGGATGTAAGAGAAAAATTAATGAAAATAGTCATGGACAATTTGCATGGTAATACACATGGCCCACTGTACAACTGCAAAGCAGTATTATCCAATGGAAACTGCAATCTCCAGCAATAGTTCAGTGTGCTGGCCTTCACATCGAACACAACCAGTGGAGGAAGGCAGGACTGTCTAGATGAGTGAACACTAAGTGAATCAACCTCTGTGTCAGTTATTTTATGCCACTTTTATACCTACTGGGTTAATCCACAATGAGAATGCATGATGAACTGATAAAGGATCATGGAACAAACTCAATGATACATCCAAGCCTTAGCCAGGGAACGAACCTGGGAGCTCTTGCTTTGTAGTATTACGCTGGTCATGGAAGCTTTAGATTTCAACTTGTACAAAGTTGTGGTACATGCTTTAAACATTTTTCATCATATTCCACAATAAATGTATTACTCAAACTGCAACATTCATTTACATATCATTATTATAACAATATGGCTATATCGTACACAACATTTTTCAGCTTATTATACTTCTAAAATTTTTCTTGTTATGGAATCACACAGACTGTGTAAAATTCTGCTTACTTCTCTTCCTTGTGCAAGTTTTACGTGTATCGATCTGTAGTTATTGTCTGTGGTAGCACCTTTGCATGATGAGAGTAACCTAGAAAAGCACTAGGAAGTAGGAGAGAGAGGTGTTACTTATGTCCTATGCCCTACTCCACGTTCATCAATTTAGCTTCTGCAAGCATGCAAGGTCCGTTCCAAAAGTATCTAACCTTATTTTTTCTCATGGAAACAAATTAAGCATGGAAGATGTCCTCTGATGGAGAGATGTTGGTTTGATTGATTTATCTTTTGTATTTTACTTCATTTTCTGCCACTTTAGGCTAATCACGATGATAAGGATGAGTGATGATATGATGAAATTGATAGAGACAAAGAACATCCATGCCCAGGCTGGAACCCAGACATCTGGTGCCGTAGCACACCATGCTAACCACTCTGCCACACAGATTGGCAGAACACCTTCATATGTATACATGATTTTTTTTCTAGTATGCACAGAGTGTCAGCAGCTGGCAAGCCTATGAGTCAGTGAGTGTAGTAAAATCCAATGGATTTTCATTTGCTGTGAAATGACAATAACTTGAGCAGCTGCATAGCATCAAATTTGGTGATACACAAGAGGAAACCATTTGAAAGATTCAGCAGGCTTTCGGTGATGTTTCCCTGGGCATCATCCACCTTAAGGTGTAGTACAACCATTTCAAAGATGGCCACATGTCGGCGGAGAGAAATCCATGTTCTCATATGCTCTCAACAAGCCATTGACAAGGTGATTGACCAAGAGTGAACATTAGTCGCACAGCACTATCATGTTAACATCCAAGAACTTACAGATGAGGTGGAGATATGCACTGGTTATGTACATTCCATTTTGAGATAGGATTTGTTCATGCGAAGAGTGTCAGCAAAATTTGCTCAAAGACGCTAACAACAGAACAGAACAGAAGCAACTTGCATCTGATTGAGGTTCTCTTAACCAAACACAACATTCCTCTGGTTTGTCATGCTCCCTACTCTCCCGACTTGGCTCCTTCCGATTTTTCGCTGTTCCCGAAGATGAAAATGCCACTGAAAGGAACCCAATTTGAGTCACAACAAGACATTATGTGGAATGTGACAGCCCAGCTGTATTCCATTCCTGATACTGCTTTGAAGGGGATTATGGTTTGAAACTTCCAAATGAGTTTTTTCTTAACCAAAGGGTGTATACTTCTTGAATAGATCTCATAGAGCAACAAATTCCAAGAATACTTTCCACAACAGAAGAATGGTTTAGAAGTGATTGTGTTTGTTATTGTTTGAAATTAGTGTGATTTTTATTTGTGCAAATAACAATGCATCACAATTCACATTCATTACATGTTCCATGCACCAGATAATGGTTTTATTTATTTGAGCTTTCAGACATAGTTCATTTTTGCAGTCTTTGGTTTTTTAAGCTTCTTAAAAAATTTCATGAAATTCAGGTTACTGGCATAGCGTTACATTCTTGAGGCAAGTCTTATAGCTAAGCCTAATGGTTGATTTAAGTGTGTTTTGGAAAATGAATTTCAACAAAACATTATTGAAAATATAAAAAATGCCAGCAAATTAGGATAAAACACACAAAAAAATTCAGTCTCTCTCAATCTTAAGCTAAGTTTACCTCATAAACAGGCATGCAGATTGAATCTATGAATCCCACTTGCATCATGGGAAGCTGGTCCTCTTTTTCTCGATTCATCATATCCTGCAAAAGAAAAAAATAATAAATAAATAAATACAGCTTGACTTAAAATAAAAAGGAAATAAAAATCACAATTCTAGCTTCTTCTTAAAGGTCCACATAACCACTTTTTTCTACATTTAAAATAATATATAAGGGCTGTTCAGTGGGAAACCGGAATAGTAGTATTAAAAATCACTTGTACGACAGATATTATTAACACCATTAAGCCTTGTTTCCATGATATGAAAAACTCAATATGCTGACCAAGGCAGAAATTTATTTAATTATAAAACATAAACTAATGTAACGTTTCAACCTTCTAGCAAGGTCTTCTTCAGACTCTGCACCAAGTACAAATGTAGAAGGTTGAAACGTTACGTTTAGTTTATGTTTTATAATGAAATTAATTTCTGCCTTGGTCAGATATTATTGTGCAGCAGGTAGGTATGTGTCAGCGACCTTGAGCTACCAAAAGATGGACTTGGCATGCCTGTGGCATGCATACCCAGCTGGAATTTTCTATTGGTTCCAATTGAAATTTCAATTGGAATGAGTCTGATTCTATCGGATGCCTAATATAGGTATCGGAATGTATTGGTTTCAATCGAAATCTCAACTGAAACCATTTGGAAAATCAAGACAATTTCCAATTGGTGAATTGCATCTGATTGTAAGTTTGTAATATATTGTAGAATCAATATGTTATAAATACATTTATTAACTCAAAGCATAGGTAGTTTAATTCTTGACATCACATTTTCTGTGATTTCGAAGTTCATTGGAAAAACAGCACACTTGAACTGAATTTCTTCTGAATTCTAATGTATACTACTGAAGTCAGATTTATCTTAAATAAATAAGTCAGAAGAACTCTCTCTTAAGAATTAACTCAAGTTTAAAGCAGCTACTAGTTGGAATAAATGTTCATATTAGCTCTTGTTATTTGCAATTATGGAATTTCCATGATTTTTCTTATGTGCATGTAATGCAATTGGAAAAATGAACACAAATCTTACGTTGTCAGATATGTCGGGCTAATTTTCCGGGGAGTTTTATGACCGGCTGGTGAAGTATAAAGTTGTTCCCATTCACTGCTCTACAAATAATAAATATTTCTGGCATTCCTCAGCTTTAACATAGAACTAACATCAAAGGCTGATCAGAAGGGACCAGAAATGCTATGTAAGTTATATCGAGATTATAATAATTATCTTTTGATAACGATATCGTATTTTATTTATTTTTATGTATCATTTTTGATTGATACTTCAATAAATAATAACAAGTTATTAATAGCAATAATTTTATAATTAGGCCTAACTGAATTTTCAGGAGGGTAGTAAACTACCTCCTTGGGATGTACCGTTTTATGGTCAAAATATTATGGTCACCCTATATATCATGCAAATGACTAACATATGTACATTGTTTCAGTTTATGATTTCAGCGAAGTTGAACTTGTGTGCCTAATCATAAAGTTATTTACAACTCTATGCTGGGAGACTGTCAACATGAAAGTCCTTAAATGTCTACATTTAAAACATTTACATCCTCCCCCACCCCCTTTCCAACTTCCAGCAGTGCATTTAGAAGACACACTTGATACTTACTATGGGTGTGATATTTAGCTTCGTCCTCTCAATATCCCCTTGCTCAAAAAACTCGCTCGTAACCAGCTCTGCAACCTAAAAATATTGAAAATAAATCAATACAAGTTTTATTTAAAAAAACTCTGTAAATGCAACATAATAAGTATGAAACATTTACTTTATATAATTCCATGATCAAGTGAATATGTTAACGTAGAAGCAGTGGCGTGTCAAGAGTAGAGAGAGTATTTATGGGGGTCATTCACCAAGGAAAAAGTGGTGTAACATGAGCAAGATGATATCCGAGAGCTATCATTTTTCAAGATTACACTTCCTAGAATATTTATGGTCTAGGTCATATCCTGTTCTCAACCTTGACCTGGGTAGCTTAAGGAAGGTAAAGACTCTTTCTGATGCACACATGCTAAGCATCAGCATCAAACAAGTGTGTACTTAACATAAGGCTCGGCTGGACCTTTTGAAGCAGTTTTCAAATTTTCCTCTCCTTTCAAAAATCGCTGATATTTCAAAATTCAAAATATTTTATTTGCTTAGAATACCTTCTACAGCATTCATGTAAATCTTTATGTGGTTTGCTTTCGCTGGTGCCTAGATATTCTCAATAGTTTCATGATTACATAAGTCTATTAAACTATTAATAATATCTAGACAATAGCGAAAGGAAACCACATTAAGATTTGTGTGAATGCTCTGGAAGGAATTCTAAGTAGATGGAATTTTTCGGGTTTTGGCATATCATAGTGTATTTTTTTTCGAAACGAGAGGAAAATTTGAAAATAGCTGTGCTCCCATCAGCTAAAGGTTCAACCGAACCTTAAGCATCATCACTCTTTGTTCGGAATTCTATACTCCCTTTCTAAGCCAACACCCAGTTTATAACATGTGATAATCTGCACATGACAGTGCCAAAATATAGGCCTGACTGCTAGATAAGAAGACATAAACCATCATATGAGCACACCACTGGCTACAATTGATTCTCGTAGAGAAACAAGAGCCATTTTGCCGCCAAGTCTGCTCATCCACCTTCTGCCAGCTAGGCTACCTGCAGAATGTATTACTCTCTCTTTGACTTGCAGCAGGAAGAGTAGGACAAAGTAATGGGTAACGAGCTTCAAGTTATTAAGCCCACCATCGGTGCTTGGCATTTGTCGTACCATCCGCTCCATCGAGAATTTGTTCTAAATTGGCTGTGTATTGGACACAGCCATCTCACACATGGCCACTTGCTGCAAGGGCTGGGCCCTACAATGTGTTGGGTGTGTAATGTCATTTTTAAGTATTTGACATATTCTTCTTGAATGTGCGAACTTGGCTTTCCTCACGTAGACTTAAAACCTTCCCAACTGTTCATCATTCCTGTTAATGGAAAGATATTTGATTACAAATTTGATAGACATTTGTATGGAAGAAAATTTCCAGTGGTGAGTCAAAAATCAACGAAGATTGAAAATGAATGAGTTAAAATTTTTGGGTTGTGTTGGCTCATATGGCCATTTTGCACCCTTTGTGTACATGGGGAAATGGCCCCTTATCTAAAAATTCTTACCTAAGAGTTTAAAAAGGGTGTGTGAAAAGCTCCTTGGGAAACATTTAAAGTGCAAGGTTGTGAAGTGACCTCCACAAAACAAACACTAGACATTAAGAAGGTCACAATAAACTAAAAAACATCCTCATGGACTGTGAAAGAAACCAGCTCTTCTCAAAAAGTAAAACACTGTCAAAAAGTAGGTTCATCTTAAAAGTTCGTTTACCTATCATTATGCATGATAAAACAATAGGGGAAGGTGGGGTAAGATCGGGTAGTGGGGTGAAACTAGGTACGGTTCTGGCATCATTAGTTCTCCTTTCTAGTGGACAGACTGTGAACTACACTCCACTAGTCAAGAAGAAGGAGCGGCCATATTGGTGTGTTGTTGCTGTTGAATTCACAGCGTCTGTGTAAGTGAATTTGTTTTGTTTTGTTTTTAAACCATCCTTATTCAATAGTCATTACAGTTATAAAACGCTCTTTAGTCCAGCTTATTATATGTTTACTAAGGATTTTTACCCTAAAAAAACAATATGGATTTAGTCCAATAGTAGCGTGGTTCTGTTTAGTTCTTATAACCTCTGCACTCGGGGTAAGACCGGGCACTACCCATCGTTGCCCCATCATTTAAGACCAAATTACATTTTTTGTAATGATATATTTTCTAACTCAACAAGGAGAAGGGTGGATCCAATGTGGAAAGTGTCTTGGCTGGGCTCACGAAAGCTGCAGTGGAGCTGAGGAAGAAGACAACTACTTTACTTGCGATTTCTGTAACTAATATTCTTGAATTGTTCAGCTAAGGCATGAACCAACTTGTAATAGGTATAAAATAAAAATTTCTGCTACTTTTCCACTGAAAATCTCGTTTTTATATTTTCCCATAAAGTTAACATATGCATCCGATAGTGCAACTGACTTTTCAGGAATGATATATTGTGTACTCATTTAAACAATGCAATTTTTACTTAAATCTGACAAACTCTAGGTCGAATAGTTAAGCTCCAGCAAGTCTTCGAGTGTTAGCTACCCGGTCTTACCCACTTTCCCCTACACTACTACTCATTTGAAAATAATTTTATTATTTTTTGGCAAAGTTTCGTTTACAGTTCCTAGAATTTACACATACTGACAGTTGAAGTAAGTTCTGGGAAACTTGAATGAAGTTTGGGCAAAATATAAAACTACTTTCAAATAAGATTTTTTGTATTGTTTTATTTAATAGCAGGTAGGCAAACGATCAAGAACAAAATTTATATTTATGGAAAGACAATTGTGTGCACATATATATACACACATGTGCACTTACTAGTCAATGTACACAAGGAATTGTAATTTAGATTCTGAAAGGGTTCTTGAAAAACAAACAAAATGTGACCAAAATAATAAAATATACTGTACTTACAAATAAAAGAAATGTAGTATTTCTGTTACATTACTTTCTCAAAGTTACTTTTTACATATCCTCTTCACCAGTGATGAATTCAGAGGGTGGCTTGAGCAGGGTGGGGTGGGGTCCCTTCCAGAAATTAAAAAGTTCCCCCCCCTAAAAATTTCAATAGTCTTGCAGAGCATTCGAACAATAGCTAAGAAATTTAGCAACCATGTATATTTTGATTTTATTACATTCACTTCAATTTAACATAGAATAATAAGCACTGATTTATGATTAAAAGTTAAAATAATTAACTAATTTACATTATCATCTGTTTTGATAACTGACTGCTGGCATAGAAGGGCCATTCAGTACCATGAATAGAGTGATGACAAAATTAAGAAATAGGATGGACCAGCTTCAAGCTTCAATGAAGGTTTTAACCGAGGTCGATGAGGAACCCACAAATAGTTCAATTGATGATGTCATCCACAGATATGCATTGCAAAAAAGCCTCAATGCATTAGTTTGCTATAAATGTAAGTTATTGCATGCTATAATATAATTCTATTGATTCTCATGTCACTCCTAAAATGATAGTTAGTTATACATAATTATACTTAATTTAATAACATATCAGAGGTAACGTGAAATTTAAAAATTGTAGTATTATTTTATTAGCATTATAATTTGATGCCTAGGACATTCCCCCCAATGAAGTATGAAATCCCACCCCCAGAGGGAAATGGCTGGATTGAACACTGCTCTTCACATTCCTCTTCTTCCCCCCCCCCCCCAACATCTCATAACCTTCTGCTTTCAAGAAACGAGGCCTGCATGCCTCTCCTCAGTTTACTATCACAGTAACAATGATGTGATTGTTGAATTTTCACCAAGCTGCTTACCCTTTTCTCTACATCCCAAGGTTTCGTAATGGCCGCCAGATCACAGACTGTCATTGTCATCCCTCTCAAGAGCTCCCTATGATCCTCTCGCATCCAGTTGTACGTTTTTGTATTGACTAGGCTGAAGAAGGCACCTCGCTTCCTTAGAAACAAACCACAATACCTTAGTTTTACAATTATGATGGGCTACAACAACATTAAACTGTTTATTCATTTTTACTTCACTAAATATTACCTATTTTCAAAGTTTCCATGGTAAATTTTTGGGGTCAGAATTTGTTCCATACAGCTGCACAAGTAAACGTCTCCACTTAGGACCAATTGAATGTCAAAGTGGGCATTTCCGATACTCGTTCACCTTTAAAACATCCAGTTAGTAGCGAGCATGATGAGTGAGCAAGCAGTACCAGTCAGGGGCGTATCCAGAAATAAAACTTGGGGAGGAGGGGTTAAGACAGGGGTGCCCATTCGCCAATGCATGTCATAAGCCCCACAAGGTTCTAAATTAAGACAGTTTATAACAGTGATATATATTAAGGCAGTGATATATTAATAATACTATCCTATTAAATATTAATAATTATAATAATAATTACTAGACATGCATACACGGACAAATAATGTTTTTTACTCCCTGGTACGCAATGCAATATATTGTTTCTAGTATTTCACCACTACATGTATTATTCTGACAAAAAGAACAACTTTACTTACTGTACCAAAACGGTTTCTAATGGTGGAGTTCAACATGGCTACATTTACCAAATGACTGGCAGAGTGCGCACACATTCCTTTTGGGTATTGTTCATTTATTCATGATTGTACACCATAATATCTGCCACTCACATCATAACCTTGACTCATGAATTTCTTCAGGTCAAGACCAAGTATGTGACATTGTTCAAGAAGAACAGTCAGATTTTCAGCTGACATATTACTACCTAGTGTGATACACAGGGGTGCCCATCCTCCCCAAGGCCAATGGCACATCCCCCAAAATCACATTATGTGTCCATCCCAAATCATATAATTCCCACCATCAAACCATATCGTAATCCCTACAAAGTATTTAATTACGGCAGTGTGTCTACCAAAAGTAACTTTTTCCTTAGCTTTTTGTTCCAAATGATGTACCTGCTTTAAATTAAGCAGTATACCAACACTAAGCATTGTATTTTAAGAAGTAATGCTATTAATGAAAATCGAGAATATCGCTTATGTCTTGTAATGCAGCTATAGTATTGATTGAGTTTGTGTTTTAAGTTCACTTTATGCACAGTAAGGATAATCGGGACTGGACCTACAGTTTAAAGTGCGATCTGAACCACTTGTGCCTCCATTGGGTATCAAACCCGGGACCCCTTAATCACAAGGTGACAATGCACCACTTCACCATCAGGAAGGTGTAATGTAATGCAGCTATAGTATAAGACTTTACATTCACCTCAGTAAAGTGCCAAGCACACATCCAGACAACAGAAAATTTTTTCATCCATTTCAGGCGTTCAAGAATATTAATATTATGGCGTGTCAATACTTTCTTAGGATCCAGAGATATTTAGTCTTTTGCAGCTTCTCTTTTGGCATGTTCGGGGTCGACAATGTGTGGAACTCTCTCTTCACTGCACCTTTGACAATCTAAGATTTAACACTTTATCAAGAGCTTCATATCTCTCAATTTATATTTAATACTCAATCCTACCAACAAAATTTCCATGCCATAATCTAAGACCTACAGTTGGATACTGTCTCCCCCCCCCCCCAACGTTTAATTCAGAATCTCCCCCAGAACCCACCTGTCAATTAAGGCCTAATATGTAAGAATTGGATATTTCTCCCCCCCCCCCCTCAACGTTTTGAGAGTGATGAGGAGGTGGAGCTCTTCTCGTGCAATTGGCTTTGACACCACCAATTGGCTTTGACACCAACCAACACCAACCATATATATATCTATATTATGGTCATTGAAAAATTACCATTCAAGTGGCAATAATGTCTTCATTGTATTTGAATGTGCAGTATACAGAAAAATGATCCTTTTGTATTTTTGCAATATTTCCCTGTAATAAAAAATTACAGTGAAATGAAAGTTTATATTTGATTGACCCATGTAATATGCAGATGATTTCTAGAGGCTTATCCAAACTGAATTACCTCAAAATGAAAGTGATGCATGGTCTCAAAATCTTCAGTAACTGAAGTGAAGATGTGGGACAAATTAAGTGGTGAAAATTTAAGTGTCTAATGATAAGAAGGAAGTAATCAGAAGCTCAGTTCCTAAAACCTTAGAGCAAAGTTGCGTACCCCTAAAAAGCTTTAGTCACTTAAGATACACAGTCTCTGAACATGATTGTAAAATTAGCTTTTGAAAACTGAATCACTGAAGATGAATGTAAGATCTGTTGAAAGCTTCATTTACTGAAGAACATAAAGCTGGCTGGCTGTTGAAGTGCAAAATTAGGTGTTGAAAACTTCAGTTACTGAAGTTGGATGTGAAGTTAGGTGTTGAGAGTTTCAATTCTTCAAGAGGAGTGTTAAGTTACCTGTAAAAAGCTTCAGTCCCTGAGGCTTAGAGTATCATTAGAAGTTAACACTTCAGTCCCTTTAAATGAGAGAAGCTTTCACTCTCAAAACCTTAGAAATGTTCTCTGAAATCACCTTACCTTCTCTCATTTAAAAGGGACTGAAGTTTTAACTTCTAACGATACTCTTAGCCTCAGGGACGGAAGCTTTTTACAGGTATAACTTAACACTCATCTTGAAGATCTGAAACTCTTGCATTCATATTCAAGAACTGAAGCTCTCAACACCTAACTTCACATCCACCTTCAGTACCGAAGCTCTCAACACCTAACTTCACATTCAACTTCAGCAGCTAACATTACTTAGCAATTCTGAAAATTCTATCTGAAAAACTGTAATAATAATAATAATGTGATTTTTTTAATTTTGACTGATATGAACATACATACATCTACAATTTTCAATTATTAATTTTTAATGTCAAAGATATAATTCCAATTCCTTCTTATAGGTCTAGAAGAAAGGAAATCCCCAAATCTTCTAGACACTTATACTTCTGCTTTCTGTCACATATAACACACTGTAACACACATAAATTCGTACCTAAAGTATACTGCTAGGTCTGTGGACAATATCGCATCCTCCAGAACCTTAATGACTCGTGAATATTCGTCCGGCGAAACATTACTCAAAATCTGGTTTCCCTGGAAAAAGAAACAATGCACACAATAAGAATCAACACTTCATGATATTACATGCATATTTTTTTCTAAACTTGTTTCTCATTCTACTTTTGTAGCTATATTTCACCCGATCTCTCGAAGTTAACTCTGCATTAGACATGTAATTTTCTGTGACATATTTATGTTCATGGGTGACACCCAACCCTTTAACTATCTTTAGAGCATGAAATACACCATGGACCATACTGCACATGCAATGTGAAATGTTCTTTGTCTTTCTTCTTCTTGCATTTTTCTATTACACTTCTAAGTGACATAATACAGGGTATCTACACAAAAATGCCCAAATTTTATTTGGTTCCCAATTCCACAGCAATAAATTAAAGGGAATGTTGTTCACACACATAAGTCTTAGGAGTATAGAGTTAGTAAAAACAACATAACACCACTTCCACATGTTTAGTGTGTAGAAAAAATCACACCACTTCCACATAAGCCCCTGTGATGACACGAAGTTAAACATCAGGCCTCACCAGATGTTCAGCTTTGGGTTATCCTGCACTGTTCCACAATGTGATGTGGTTGCTCTGATCTCCATATTTGAACATTATGCTTATTTGCTTATTTACTGTTTCCGAGACATAAAACATGGCCTCATCTGAAAGCATGTTGAAGCGGACCTGGACGTAAATTGAGCACAGACTAGAATCCATCCTTTGAAACCACTCATCTGATTCATGTGTAACACTGCAGTGTGGCATTGTGATCGTGGTAGTAGAAACAGGAGATGGTATCATGTAAAGGAGGGCTCTTGATATAATATTTCATGTTGTATATGCATCTACAGTCCTGCAGAAATAACTTGAGAGAAATGGCCGCTCTGTGAGTGATGCAACTGCGCTCGAATTGGCTAGAGCGGGGGACTTTCCACTGTAACGGGCCAATGGAAACTCTAATGTTCGGGCGCATGAAATGTTATCAACTGTTGAAAGGACTCGCGTGCAGTGACTGGTGAAGCAAGCAAGCGGCAGTGCATAGAGCCTCGGTGTTTTCAAATTACGGATGAAAGGTAAAGAATAAACTGTTTATCCATTTATTGTGTAATATAGAATACTTATAATGCTTATAATTTTCTTAGCATGTCCTCTTAATACAGTAATATTTCCGGTACACAATATAATTATTTTTCAAAACTCCCATCTCCCGTTGTCAGCAGATTGCCCGTGATTCACGTGAGAGTCAAGCGTTCGCTGTAGGTTGGTACTCCTGCAGAGGCGACGACAGCCAGCACCCATTTGTCTCAAGTTAATTCTGCGGGACTGTAGGTGCCTGAATATCATCATGGTATTCCTCTTGCACATTTCTTGGCAGTATTTTTACCTCTCAATGCAAGCAACCCCAAACCTGCTGTTTACTGCCCTTGAGGTGTACTGTGCTGACATGGGGTGCTCGATTTGATTCTTGACTCTGACTTTTATCATTTGCAGTCATTTTTCTGCCATTTTTGGCTAATTGTGACAATGTATGATGATTAGAGGCACATATTTTTGGTAAATAAAAAAGCAAAATTTCGGTACAAAAACAGTCAATTTTGGGTTCAAAAGTGGTAAATAACCTAAAATTTTGCTGTTGTAGCGGTGAAAAAGTTGAATATAAAATGACATTTTGGTTTTAAAAAAGTGTGAATATAATCCCAAATTTGATTAAAAAACTGCACTTACTACACAAAATAAACATATCCCTTCTAATAGCACATTTATGTAGTTAACAGAGTATTAAGTGTATTCATTTTACTTAGCGTTTTGTGCTTCTTGGCTAATTTGCAAAGATGGGGATGAGGGATGAAATGATGAAATTGATGAAGCACGAGCGGGATTCGAACCCGGGACCCATAGTAGAAAATAATGAATTTTCCGTGAATTGCATAACTCACAGGATAATTCTGACTGCAGAAAGTGCCATGTCGGTAAATAAACTCTAAATTTCGTGTTTAGGAGTCCATTTCGGATTTTGCAGCTCATTTCGCATTATTTTGTGACAAAACAGGGTAGGAAAATGCACCTCGCACCTTTCAGAAACATGAAAAAGTAACATTACAATGTGTTATTTCACATTTCATGTTTTCATCAAAAACAAAATGTGCATGCCTCTAATGATGATATGATGAAACTGATGAAGGGAATACACAAAGAACACCTATGTGTAAGCCGGGATTTGAAGCTGCAACCTCTTGCATTGTCACGTGCTGTGCTAACCACCACAGAGTGCTCTCAGGCCATCACAAGTGAAAGAAGTTGCTCAAGCAATGTATTAGAATATACAAATGATTTGCGGTGCGGGAACTTAACTGAACATAAATATTGAGCCTTAATCCTGATTAACACATGGCATAACAGCCTGTGAGGGTCAGTGCCTACCTACCGACTACCAGTTTCACTCCCACAAGAAGTGGGAGATCACACTGTTGGAAATTTCTACTGTTTTCAGTAGACAGAATCTACTGTTATCAACTGTACTCTACTGTGTGTCTCGGAAATCTACTGAAACTCAATGGTTTCCTACTGAACTTGTTCAGTGTTCAGGAGGCCTACTGTACATGTACAGTAGAAGAAATACAAGTGAAATATTCTCTTCAGTATTACATGTAATGTTGTATACAGTGCATGTAACTCAACATGTGGGCTGTAAATATAACTTTTATACTCCATGAGGCCTTAGAAAGATCGCTTCGTGGGCTTGCAGCAGGCGACAATATGGGGGTGTGTCTGCGAGAACCAATCAGGTCCACGAATGACCGAGCCTGGTTGCCATAGCTAGCTCGCTGCACCCTTCTGGAAGGGTGAGTGACCTCTGCCTCTTGCTACCTTGGCCTGTTTGTTCGGCTGAGGAGCAGACGACACAAGATTATCGGCAATAGTGTGCGAGCAACGTCTGCTGTTAGCCCATGAAACGCTCTTTCTAAGGCCTCCGGCAGTATAATTCCTCCTGATTTACAATTTATTTTTGTATCCATTTGAAAATCTAACAGTAGATGTTTCTAAACATCTATAGAGCTACTGAAAACAGTACAGTAAAGAAATTACAAGTGAAAATAACTTCTTCAGTATTATATTTAACATGTATGTAGTGTTTTTAGCTTAAAATGGTAGCTATAAGTATTACATTTCATTCATCATTATTAGCAAATTTTATTTCTATCTGTTTGAAAATCTGAACACAGTAGATGTTTCAAAACACCTATAGATCTACTGAAAACAGTAGACAAAATTTTCAGCAGGGCATCCAACCAGTTATAGGGTGACATGTGGTCAGCATGGTGAAACCAGTCATTGATGTAGGTTTTCTATGAACGCGTTATGCTACTCATTCGTAGCTCACCAATTTCCTCACGATGGCGGGTGGACACAGATCCCATACCCAGTCCAAAATCTAAGGAAAAGTTGTTATGCTTCGCACCGGAGACTTGAACCTGTGCTCATCCCGTAGCCGGAGTTCAAATCTTGCACCTTAGACTGCATGGCCAAGGTGCGGTATGATTAACTACAAACTTAACAATAATATTAACATGAGAAATGCAATAAAAACAATAATATTCACGTAAAGTTATCTGAAAGATGGGTTTGAATAGCAGTGCAATTTGAGTGCTATTTCTACACCTCTCATGTTGATGCAATGAAAAGTTAATTATTATTGCTAATCTATCAAAATTTCAATTACCTGGCTACTGAGAATCATAATGCATTGATCAAAGTGATGGTGCTCCATCGTTGAGGTAGAATACAGTTGCGCTAATGCTGAGGAAGCCCTGAAAAAAATAAAATCAGACAATTTTGCTATCTCACTAATGAAAACTAAGGATGGTGAAGTACTTTAAACATTAGACAAATCACAAATATTCATACACCATATTCATTATTTTTCCTATTCGATTAGGCTTTCGCAGAATGGGACTTCAAGAGTAAGGTGACTGATCTGATAAACATCTCTTCTTCCTCTCTTTCTTCTATCCTGACAATGAGGATCAATTTCTTCAAAATAACAAGAGTCCCTAAGGAGCTGAAGTGACAAGTGGCAAAACTGCACATTCATGAACAACAAACCGAGACGGCATGATACATGCCACCGAGAAAACTGCTCAGTCCGAGTGACACACAAGAGATATGTGCACCTTGTCGTGTCACTGCAGTTTGATAAGTTTGTATTTATACACTAAGGGTTTGTTTCCAAGTGACATGAACCACTTCTTGTTTCGGTCTGAAAGCTCCGTTAAAGCTTTTCCTTTTTGTTATTTTGGTTTCTGGTGTATTTATTCAGATTTGTTGAATAAATTGTTATTTGTAGTCCACTTTATGTACAGATAGGCTAATTGGGACTGGACCTACAATTTCAAGTGAGATCTGAACCTATGTACAATGTGCCTCCACCGGGTATCGAGCCCGAGACCTCTTGATTACAAGGTGATGATGTTACCACTACACCTTCAGGGAGGCCTTCAACACATGATGTCTTTTCACACTTAAAGAAATTCATAAGTAACTCAGCAGTTATCAAATTCCCTGCACTTTCTATTATTAAATTATGATTTTAATATAGTTATATCCATTCTCCTATATCAACTTCATTCTCTATGGCTGTGTCTCCCACATGTGCTTTATGCAGAGTTTTTAAGATACTCCTTCCACCTGTCAGTCTTTTCTTCATTCACAGTATTATGTTAAAAAAGGTAAAAAAAAAGGTAAAGTGCTCCCCTGTGCATAGCACCACGCCATGAAGGCGTATGGGGGGTGTGGGGGTAACGCCCCACACTTTCTTGATCCGGTCGTGAGTGGGGGTGATGTGATCAGCATCACGCCCCTGACCGCCTTTACCCCCCAGGGTTTCCCCCAGGTACCCATGTTATTCGACGCTGGGTGGGCGCCGGGGCCGCTTCCACCGTTAGAAAAGTTCCCGGATTTGAACCGGCCGGGGATTGAACCCGGGACCTTGAGCATGGTAGTCAGACGCGTTACCGACTGAGCCACCGCGGCCATGTTACCCCAAAAATCTCTCAAAGCTATGCTGGACCTACATCCTACACTAGCAAAGTTATAATTTTTCTTGTATGTACGCATTGCTTGCATTGTAGAATTATTTATCTTGTAGTCTACACAGATACACAGTTATAACAATGGTTACATTTTTTTAAAATAAAAAAGAATCAGTTATACAATGGATGTTGTCAATGTTACATTGTTGTAATATACCAACTTATACCAACTTAACTGAAAACAAGCAGTCTTCTTTATTTTTATTTCAGATAAAAATTTTGATCACTTTATTTTTTATTTAAAAATTATGAATCCCAAATATCATCAGGCAATTCAAAATCATCATTGCTTGCACAGAGTTTCTTGATGTTATCTGTTACATTAAATTTTAAAGATGGTGGCTTACTCCACTTGTGAAAGAGAAAACTCCATACTGTTTTTATGCTTGTAATAACCTTAGACTACAAGAGAAATAATACTAGTAAAGTTGTTTACAAAAATTCCCCTCCTTTCAAAAAACTGCTATGAATGACATTCCCAATTTTGAAAAATTTCATCTGTTCAGAATTCCTTCCAAAGTAATGAACTGAATCTCTCTGTGCCTTGCTTTCACTCTTGTCAATATCGGGTGGGCTGAAAAGTTCGTAGGCTGACTCATAGATGGCGTTACTAGAATTAAATCCATGTGATTTTTACTTAGTACTAACCTTCAAAAGATACGTGTATAAATTTCACAGCTGCCGGATAATTAGTTCGTGAGATATAGCATTGTGAGTGAAGCAGCTTTTGTTATTGTGAAAAAATGGATAAAAAAGAATTTCGTGTGTTAATAAAGCATTGCTTTTTGGCGAAAAAAAAATACTGTTGAAGCCAAGGCTTGGCTTGATAAACATTATTCGGTGCACGCAGTGGACGCCCCAAAGAGGCTGTTACCGACGAAAACATCAAAAAAGTTCACAAAATAATTTTAAATGATCGTAAAGTGAAGTTGATCGAGATAGCTGAGACTTTAAAAATATCAAAGGAACGTGTTGGACATATTGTGCATGAATATTTGAACATGCGAAAGCTGTGTGCAAAATGGGTGCCGCGCGTGCTCACAATCGATCAAAAGCAACAACGTTTTGATGATTCGGAGCAATGTTTAGCGATATTCAACCGTAATAAACACGAATTTTTCCATCGATATATTACAATGGATGAAACATGGCTCCATAACTACACTCCAGAGTCCAATCGACAGTCAGCCGAGTGGACTGCACGTGATGAACCGAATCCAAAGCGTGGAAAGACGCAACAGTCGGCTGGCAAGGTTATGGCATCAGTATTCTGGGATGCGCATGGTATTATATTCATCGATTACCTCAAAAAGGGCCAGAACATCAACAGCGATTATTACATAGCATTGTTGGAGCGTTTAAAGGATGAAATCACGAAAAAAACGGCCCCATTTGAAGAAGAAAAAAGTGCTGTTTCATCAAGACAATGCACCGTGTCACTAATCAATGAAAACGATGGCAAAATTATATGAATTAGACTACGAATTGCTTCCCCATCCACCATATTCTCCAGATCTGGCCCCCAGTGACTTTTTCCTGTTTGCAGACCTTAAAAGAATGCTCGCTGGAAAGAAATTTAGCACTGATGAAGAGGTAATCGCCGAAACTGAGGCCTATTTTGAGGCTAAAGAGAAATCGTTCTATAAAAATGGCATCGAAAAATTGTATGTACGCTATAATCGTTGTATCGCCCTCGAAGGCAACTATATTGAATAATAAAATCGAATTTTGTCAAAAAAATATTTTTTACTATGTTAGCCTACGAACTTTTCAGCCCAACTGTTATATTGTGGTAGAAAAGTGGCACAAAAGTCGCACGAGTTTAACGTTTTAAACGAGTTATGGTAACTGGTTGTCCCATAAGTGCTTCCGTGCATTTCGTGAGTTTCATTATGCTGTCCCAAAAGTCAAATTCAGTGCGTTTTATGCAAGAACGAGATTCACCAAACGCACGGGCCAGGAGGCTAGTTTGTTCCATGAGAATCATCTGCTGCTTCCAGACAACGTGCGTGCTGATGGATTCAAACTGCACTAGTTTGGAAAATGTATTATAATTTTAACAGATAGCAATATGAAGCAACATGCACAAGATGAATGTGTCTATAATCGTTCTTAGAATGTGATTAAAATGAGTAACAGTGTCCACAGCAGAGTTTATTTTTGCCATAAGGACATTCCTTCCACTGGACGCCATGTGGAAACTTTCTCTAAACAAAACGCTGTGCCTGCGCTTTCGCCTAGAGTGTCCCGTAAGTCTGTAAAATAACTGGTTTCACCAGATTCACAAGCCCAGTTATTTTCGTTGAATGTGTTCGTTTCGTTAAGACTTTCGGAACACACCCCTTAATATTTAGAGAACAAAGGTTCACTTGAATGATCTAGAAGGAAATCTTTTAAAAAAAGTGTAGTTTTCGAATTTGGTATATTAAAGCATTTTTTTTAAAGGAGAGGAAGTTTCGAAAATGACTTTGCTGGCACGCCTTCACAACCTCGCTTTAGCATTCATTCAAATTATAGATCAAATTTGTGATAACAGACATATTCATATCAACAGAAAATTACTTCTTCTTGCTTTATGTCCCTCTTCTGTCTCTCCAGGCTAGTTACAATGATAAGGATGGATAACTAGGGATGGGCAGATATGAAATTTTGATCGATATTGATAAAGTACTGACATAAAATTTACCGATACTGATAACCAATCTTCTACCAATCTGATATAAAATTCCAAATGGTCCTTGAAGAACCTGAATAGTTCATTGACCTCCTTAATAAGTGTTTCTTCAGTGCAAAAAAGCTGCATATTTAGACATTTCCTTTTTTAAAAAGTAGGACATTGAGATTATCTATAAAAATTACAACAAAATGGCAGAAATTCTACACTAAATTGAGACATTTATAGATGTATCGGATCAGTAAAATAATCGGCAATTTTACTGAAAAACCGATATGCCTATATTGGCTGAAACTGATAGAGCACCGATTAATCTGCCCCATCCCTATGAATAACTATTTAAATGAAATTGATGAAGGAACAATGGCAACTAACACCAGCTTTAAAATGACAGTCTTTTGTTCACAAATGTTCCCTGGACCATAAAGATCTCAAGTGATGAAACTCCTCTTTTTTGTGGAAATTGAGTTACATCAGGTGCGGATCCACGGGGAGGGCAATAGGGGCGATTGCTTCTCCCGACTGCCAGGCTTTTGGATGTATTATTATCCATAAAATTTATGAAGACTCAAATGTTCTGTGCCGGCCCCCGGGGCAGAGTGGTAAGCACATCGTGCTACGACACCAAGGGTCCTGGGTTTGAATCCCGGCCTGGGCAAGGATGTTTGTGAGTGTCCATTCATCAATTTCATCATATCATCCCTCATCCCCATCTTCTGAAATTAGCCAAAAGTGGCACATAGCAAATCAATCAATCAAATGTTCTGTATTTTATCATAAAGTTTAACAAGCTAGAGAACATTTTTTAGAGTTTGATTTAAGCCCACTTTATGCTCATCATAGACTAATTGCAACTGGACCTATACCGTTTAAATTGGGACCCGACCACTGTGCAATATGCCTCAAAAGAAGACACCTCCAGTGAATAGGTTTTCAATTTATTTGTTCATTCACTTTATTGCTTATATATCATGGTTCATTTTGATGTGGAAAAGAATTATGAAAACGACAGACAATAATAACTACCTATTCCAGCTTTGGACTTATATTTTTGCAAAACATGGAAATCTGTTTGGTTCCTGTTCACAGTAGTATAATGTTCATATAAAACAGCGTAAATGTAGGTTAGAATTGATTCTCGGTGAGATGAGGCACCCGACCGAAATTCACCCCTCCCAAATAACATCTGGACCCACCACTGAGTTACATATACTATAACTTAGAACTGTGAAGAATCAGAATTTCAGTGTTAGAAGTATCTCATAGTCTTGCTCATAGAGGCACCATGGTTATGCTCCAGCAGCTGAACATAATACTAAGTTACTTAAATGTGCCTTTTTCTCAAGACTGTCTTGAATGAGTTATGCCAGTTGTTCTCTGAATACCCAGATTCACAGGTCAGTATGTATTACCCTTTTCCAAATACAATTTTCAAAATTATTGGAGGGGTTCTATTTTAATTGATTAATGAATTTGCAAAGGTAATTTCTATTGTAGATTACTATAAGAAAAAGAGAATAAAAAGACTTACTTGATTTGGAATGAATTGTTTGTACCTCTGTGGTCCAGATCATGACATAAGCATGCAATGAGAAGCGCTAAGCACTCAATTTCTCCATATATTTTCCACCACTGCGTTGACTGCAGAAGGAAAAAAATAAAATACAATAAATATTGCATATTTGTGTAACAAGTAGGAAATTACACTTCAGAACAAAGGAACAAATAAAACTAAAATTATCATTACACTAGCTTCTTGATATACCTGGAATTTATCTTATTGAAAAAAATGAGCAAAAATTGTACCTCGTCTAGGATCAAACACGCAACACTTGCATTCTGTGCCAGCTCACCATACATGTTTTTTTTTGGGGGGGGGGGGGCTCATGCCTGAATTTTTTGCTGACATTTCTACATAGTACATCTCCTGTGTATGCCAAACTATATCATAATATGTAAGTTGTGAAAATTTTGTTGAAGCCAAACATAGGCTTCATAGGCAAGTTGTTAAAATAGTGTCATGGAAAGAATTCCTAAAAAGTTCATTGTCATAAATTACTATTCTATATTGTGACACTTTTGTTCACTAAAACTACATTAAACACCCACTGTAATTAAAAGAGTGACATATTTAACAATATAATTACACAAGTGAAAAAACGTTCAAAAATTTTATAAATTTACTTGTCCAGAACACAAAATAATGGTCGAGTTACAAGGATATAATACTTCAAAAGGGACAATAATGTAATTGATTGATATGTATCATATTAGCAAAATGAGTAAAGCAAGGTATGCTTTATAGAAAAAAATAATATATACAAAGTATAAACCACATTGCTGTATCATGCCTCTTTCTATTACACTTCATTAGCAAACAAAAATTATAATGCATTTTCCACAAAGAAAAGACAAAATATTTAACATGTTTTTGCAACACATGATTGCTATATTAAAATACTAAGACAAGGACATAAATAATTTCAATGGTACTAAACTATTTTCTTCTACAGTGTAAAGTTCTATTATCTTTGTATTTAGTATAAAACCTGCAAATGAATCACAACCCATAAATTCCAGTTGCATGCATGTTCATCTATAATGTAGTGTTTATTTTTTTTTTAATATAATCTTTTCTTAAACACACTGCACAATATCTTGATATACATACCGTTATGATAGAAAACATCATTTGTGCAACATTAAATGCATGCCTCCAATTGTGATATGTGACATTTCTGTAGTTTTTCTTTACACTCAACAACCATCGACACAGGACTTCATAGTCAATGTGGAAACGCTCTATGAAGTCGAGATCTAGGAACATTCGTATACAAGCCTGCAATGAACAAAAGTAGTAAATTAATATGTATATGTAATAATTACCTACACAGCGAACTTATCTACAATGAACACCAATAAAAAATTAAAAAATCCATTATTGAAAAGTGTGTGATATTTGGAAATAAACTTATGATGTTATAGAAACTCAATTTGCACAACAAAATGTTTTATGTATTTAAAGCATTTAATTTCTTCCAAGTTTAATCAACAAAATTTATCAGGCATGTAAATTTTCCATATTCATTTCCAATGTATGTACAATTTTGCAAAGTATCTCTAAGTTTCTGTTTCTCCTTAACATTGATAATATCAAGTTTTACATTCAAGGTTATTTTTTGTAAATCTACCATCATAACGCATTTGGGGGCTTCCCCAATGGCACAATCAAGAGGAGGCACATGGAGGCCAGTGGAGGCACATAGTGGTTTGGATCCAATTTTAAACTGTACGTTCAGTCCCGATTCCCCATACTGTGCATAAAGTGGACTTAAACACCATAATGCATGTGCCACACACCTTACAAGATAAAAGAAGTATGCACTTTTAAAACAATGAAGTTCAATAATTAAGTACTCTTCAAGCATGAAAAATACGTAAATTCATGTATCTGCTTTAGTTTAGTTTAGTTTAGTTTATTTGCGTCCAAGGACTACCGGTGTGTACAAATTACAGTACATGGTAATATAGGACATGTCAATACTTACATTACAATACAGGTACATTAATAGATTTTACAAATACAAAATATATAGCCAAAAATTGTAAAAAATTGGGTCTTACTCTGCTATTATATCAAAATCGCAAAAAAATATAACATGAGAAGATATACTAATTACCCACTTTCATTTGACATTTAATTTTACAAGAATAATATGTGAGTATACTACATTATGTACATTTGTCTTATGTAAAAGCCGCTTCCATGTATTCAGCTATAGAATAAAAAACATGCTTCAGAAGCATTCATTTTATCTTGTGCTTGAATATCATCAAGTTTGGTTCTTTCCTCACATCTTGTGGTAGTTTATTGTAGAGATCTATGGAAGAATTTAGGGGGCCTTTCTTACATAAGTTAAGGCGGCAGTGTTTTATGTGAAGTTTGTCTTTATTTCTTGTGTTTAGGCCATGTATTTCCTCATTTGTGGCAAAGTTGGAAATATTTTGCTTAACATAAATTAAGCATTCATAAATGTATATGCAGGGGAGAGTTAACACATTAAGTTTACGGAAAAGAGTTCTACATGAATAAGTTTTCTTTACTCCAGCTATGATTCTTGTAGCTCTTTTTTGAAGCATAAAAAGGACATTGGAGTGGCCCTTGTTACCCCAAACCATAATACCGTATCTTAGTAAAGCATCAAAGTTTGCCATATAAAGGCACTTTACAGTTTGGGTGCTTGAGATGTCTACCATTTCTCGAAGGGCATAGCACACACTACTTAATTTTGATTGTAGCGTGTTTATGTGTTCTGTATAGCTAAGGTGTTCATCCAGAATGATACCCAGAAATTTTGAATTTTTGTTAGGCTCTAGTTGTGTATTCCCAGATATTAGATTGAGGCTTATTTGGTTTCTGGTTTGGATTGTAGAAAATGTAATGTAATTTGTTTTTTTGCTGTTGAGGAGTAGATTATTATTTAAAAACCAGTCATCTAATTTGTTTAATACGTTATTAGCCTTAGATTGTAGAGCATCTTTGGAAGTGTCTGTTACTATAATATTTGTATCATCAGCATATAATATTGCATTTGCCTCAGGTATAACATTTGGTAAATCATTTATGTACATAAGAAACAAAAGAGGGCCAAGAATACTTCCCTGAGGCACCCCACATGTTACACTTTTCATGGTGGAGTGTTGATGTGTTGCGTATCCTTTTGCTGTGGTGTGAGCGATTTCTACAATTTGCTTTCTATTGGTAAGATAAGATTGAAACCACTTTTGTGGTAGTCCACGAATACCAAGTTTTTGAAGTTTCCACAGCAATATCTCGTGATTTACAGAATCGAAAGCTTTTGATAGGTCACAAAAGACTCCTACCGTGTGATTACAATTATTCAGAGATTGTGTGACACATTCTACTAAGTCTGCTAACGCTGTTTTCGTGCTTCGTTCGGACCTAAAACCATGCTGCGACAAGCTTAAGATTGAGTGTTTACTACAGAAATTTTCTACTCTCATCATTACTGCATGTTCAATAATTTTTGAGAAGACTGAGAGTTGGGAAATGGGCCTGTAATTTGATAAATCCTTTGGGTCATTTTTCTTCAGTAATGGTTTAACAACAGCTATTTTTAGCCTGTCTGGGAAAATACCCTGTTCAATGGAATTGTTTATTATATGTAGTAATGGTTGACATAGGGAACTATAACATTTCTTAATTAGGAAGTCTGGTATTTCATCAATGCCGGAAGATCGTTTGTTTTTTATACGCCTGAAGATTATCTTTAATTCCTGTTCAGTAATGGGGGAAATGAACAAGGATTTGTCATTCACTGTTATGTGTGTAGAACATTCTTCTGGAGCAGCCATAAACCCATTCCTTCTATTTGGAACTGCATTTACAAAATACTCATTGAAAGCATTCGCAATATTAGGGGGATGTTGGACTTCTTTTCCATTAATGCATATCACCATATTATTACCTAAAGATTGGTGTTTTGTTGATGCATTTCTTATAATTTCCCACATTGTTTTACATTTATTGTTTGAATTATTGATTTTACGGTCATTATGATTAATTTTTGATTGGTGGAGTACATTTTTATATATTTGCTTATACCTCTTGTAATATTTCAGAAAAGATGGATTGGGATTCACCTTACTTTCAGAATGAAGCATTTTTAGTTTTCTACTTGAGATTCTGATTCCGTTTGTGACCCATGGTTTACACTCGGTGGATATGTTTACTTGTTTAGGTGGAAAACATTCATTGTGTAACAAGATAATTTTGTTCAGAAAGAGATTAAATTTTTCGTTTGTGGAAGGTAAGTTATAAATATCTTCCCAATTTTCGCTGTTTAGTTTTCCAATAAACATGAGTATAGAACCTTCATCATATTTACGTTTCTGCATTTTTAGTGGCTTTCTATGATATTCAGTAGCTTCTCTTTTACATGTGAGACATAAAAATTGTGCTTCATGGTCGGAGAAGTGGACTGATATGTTTTCACATTGAAACTCTTTGGAGTGTACACTTATTAACATGTGGTCTATGAGGGAGAGTGTCTCTTTCGTTATGCGCGTGGGTGTAGTTACAATTTGCTTTAGGCCAAAAGTGTTTATTGTGGCTTCAAAGTGCAGTTTCCGTCCTGTATTTTTTAGAAAATCAATGTTTAGGTCCCCGCATACCAAAATTTCACATGTATAACTTTTTAATTCATCTAACAATATTGACAGATTTTTTATGAATATTGTATAGTCTGCATCAGGCGTTCTGTAGCAACATACTATTATTAAATTATATTGTGCAAGACGTACAGCACTAACTTCAAAATGTTTTTCTATAGGTCTCACAGTTTTGGGGACAATTTGTTTGGCAATTATATCATTTTTTGTAAATATGCCTGTTCCCCCTCGTTTTATTAGAGACCTTGATGA
Source organism: Lepisma saccharinum (assembly GCF_977018435.1). Lineage (NCBI taxonomy): Eukaryota > Metazoa > Arthropoda > Insecta > Zygentoma > Lepismatidae > Lepisma > Lepisma saccharinum. The sequence goes on from NC_139248.1 coordinate 67,964,017, forward strand.
GAAACTAGCTAGGTGGAAATTTGGAATTTGAAGGTAAGTAATTTCATCTTTGGACAGCCAGTGCTCAGTAACACACAGTACATGTGCATCTAAACATTCATCGGTTAGGAGCATTTCTAAATCTAACACTTTGCCTGTAATACCTTGAATGTTTAGATGCACAATATTGCATTGTATAACTCTCTTTTTCATTTGAGAGAAACTATTGGGTGTAAGACCTTGTTCCTTAGGTTTAACATTTACAATATTTGTTGCATTTTTACATTTTACAATAAAAAATCATCTTTAAATTTGCCCGGAACACTCCTTATTCTATCGGATGTTCGTGCAGATGGTTCTTTTTGTTTTACATTAACTCTTTTATCATTTTCCACTTCCTTGTCTTTTTCATCTTTTCTCACTTCACTGTAATCTTCATTTTCTTCACTACCATTTTTATCACTTACCATTTGACTGCATTTTTCACCATTCATCACAAGACAGACTTTTCCGCTATTTACCACATCACTATATTTCTTTCGATTTACCACTTCACTTCCCTGATTATTTATGGGATGCCATTTCAGTTCAATAGGATTGCACTTTCTTCTTTGGTTTATAATGCATTCAGTTATCACCGTACCTATTGCTTTTGACACCTTTTCTTTTCCAGATCGGTTCAGATGCATGCCGTGATTTGTGAAATTGTTTCTCTCTAGTCTGCTTACATCAACAATATCGACATTACTAAAGTTTTTGCACAGGTGTCTGATATTCTTGTTTGTCTCTTTTATGGCCACATTAACACAAGATTCCGGTATGAGATCGTATCTCGTTGGTATATTAACTATGATCACTTTAGAGTTTCTTATTTCAGGTAGTTTCTTTTCCAATGTATATATCACATCGTGACCCTCATTGCATGCTACATTGTTTGAACCTGCCATTAGCACTACGCAGCTACTGATTTCTTTGTTTTGAGGTTTTAGGCTACTTACAATGTGCCCAATTTTTGCACCTGGCTTGACAAAACCTAACACTGAAACATCGCCTAGCTGACTCTTCACTTTTTCTGCCATTCCTCTGCCATGACTATCAGCATAGATGATCACTTCTGGTTGACTAACACTCAATTTTTTTATTTTCGAGATGTTTGTGGTTGTGTTTTTTGACTTCACATTTCTTCTGTACGTTCTTGAATTAGTTTCTGGGTGTATTTCTTCAGTCTGGAAATCTTGTAGTGTAGAAAATCTGTTTTTACTCTCGAAATTTATGCTATCGATGTGATGTTTTTTCTTTGTTGATTTCCTAACCACTTGAGTCCATGAGGATGTAGAATTTGTTATTTCCTTTGCCTTTTCAATAGCTTCTAGTCTGTTTTTCAGGGCTTCATTTTCATTTTTTAACTCCTTTATATCACTCTGCAGTAGATTCACTACCTGTAAAAGATTCGGGAGTTCCTCATTTTCAACACTTTTTTCTCCGTTTTCACATTGCGGACAGAACCATTCACTGTTTTGGTCGATTTCTTCATCGGCATTCAAGTTGCCGCACTTAAAGTGTAACCATTCGTCACACATGTCGCAAAGAATTCAATTTTTTACAGATCTTTTACACTTTGCACATTTATCATCATATTTTGTCTTCAATTTGAGAGGAGCTGATAAAAGTACGTCTTCACTCATTGGCGCCATCTTATATGTGTCACCAAATCATTGCATCGTCTACACCGAAAATACATTATGATTGATTGATTGAATTTACTTCACATTTCTGCCACTTTTGGCTAATCACCAAGATGAGGATGAGTGCTGATGTGATGAAATTGATAAAGGGACACTCACAAAGAACACCCATTCACAGGCCTGGATTCAAACCCATGACCCCTGGCATTGTAGTGTGCTGTAATAACCACTCCAACCATGGGCATCGCTAGAAAGTTTTGCAGGGGGGTCAGGCAAATGATAAAAGCTGAATAGTAGAAAAATAATAAGTATTATTACCATGGTTATAAATGTTATTATATAATAATAAAAAAATATTATAAACAAAAATAAATTTTATTCAAAATAATAATAATTATTAATTATTATTATTATGTATATGGGGAGACTTGATCCACCAAATGAGTGAATACCAGCACAACTATTTACCATTATTTCTTTTGCATTTTATGCAGTTAGTATCTGAAATGCATTTTGATATTAACTTCTTGCACGTCTCGTTCAAGAAAAGGCTTTAATTGTAAGGGGATTTTTTTTAATTAAGTTTGTTGTGTGACCTCTCACCTACAACTGTAATTATTAGAATTTTGAAAACTGTGGAACCATTTGTTCTTTGGATGAAATTGTAGAATATAACTTTGTTCCTGTTTTTTTACACTCAATGTTTTCGAACCAATGCATTTTTACTTTGATTATTCTGTTCGAATACTAACTAAATGAACTTTATTTCTGTTCTTAACAATTACAGTAACAAACTTTAGGCTTTCTTGTATCTTTAAATGAACGATGTCAATTTCCATGGGGGGGAGCCCCCCCCCCTCCCGATGCCCATGACTCCAACATGGAGAGAAAATACATTTTGCCCATTATCACAACACTGTTCTCAGAATTTCAAGAAATCACAATTGTTGTTTGTGATGGTTGTCTGCTGTTTGGAAGTTTTAAATTAGAAGTTTTCATTTTCTGCATCCATTATTGAGAATGTCTGTTGTTAAGAAGTAAACAGCCAACCTCCGTGGTGGAGTGGTTATTACCATGGTAGGGGTCCCAGCTTTGAATCCCAGCCTGGGCAGGGGTGTTCTTTGTGTGTCCTTTCATCATTTTCATCACTCATCCCCATTAGTGAAGTAGAATAAGTGAAATTAATCAAGAATGTGCGTTGTTTAGAGGTGTGTCTGAAACTGCTAATCAGTTATGGCTTACGGATCAGTTTCAGCTGTTTCCATGTAGGATGGGTTTGAGTTTTTGTTTTCAAGTCCACTTTATGCACAGATAGGCTAATTGGGACTGGACCAACAGTTTAAAGTGAGATCCGAACCACTATGTGCCTCCACCAGATATAAAACCCGGGACCCCTTGATTACAAGATGATGACTAGGGAGTGTAAGTTGATGACCTAAAAAATATAGGTATATGACCTATAGAATGTCCTAAAAAATGGGAAAAATGACGTAAAAATGCAAAAAATGACCATTAAATTTGTTTGTTTCAGGTTAAACATTTAAATGAAAAGGAAATTAAACAAAATGCAATCTCCTTATCTGATCTTAAATTTGAGTTTGCCCCAGATGGACAAATGGTGGTTTCCCCAGACACAACAAAGACTGTCACCAGTTCAGCATTTCTATTGCTCGTAAATTGCAATCCTGCGAGATATATATTTCACGTTGGTGAATAGACTCAAGAATATTACCAAAATGAAAGAAGTGACAAAATATGACGAAACACGTTGAAATACTGTCTGGCTGCCTTAGCCGAGACCATGGACGGAAGTGTGCATGCGCCAACTGGGCGTGTTCATTGGCAAAATAGGGGTGATGGCACTTTGATCAGGAAGCGGGTTCCGTAAAAATGGTCTGCTGTGGAAACAACAATGAAGATTTAAACGTAGTAACATTGCCGCCAAAATATGTAGAGATGTTTACGAATTATGTAAGGGTACAGAATGAAAAAAAATAGCTATCCATATACTATATAAGCAAGCAGAATATGCCAGGAAAGTATGCATCATGTCACATTAGTAGATAAAGTTGTTTGTAAACCAGTAACTTTACTTTGTGTCATTCAATTAAATTGATCTTCAGTAAATATTATAATTAGCACAAATGTGCACAGCAGTAATCATAATAGTATTCACTAATAATAGCATTATAAATATAATAAAGAAAATGTAGTAACTGAATAGTTTGTGGCATTGTGTATTGTATCGAGGGCGTTTTGTAGAATGTGCAACAGGGACCAAAACGTCAGTTTTCTTTGTTCTACTTCGAAACGGTTTGTTACGAATTGCAAGAGACATCACAAACACAACACAGCAAGCAGTAATAAACATAACAAGCGAACACATACAAGCAAAATGCCACAGGGTGGTTTCGTGAATGTTCTACCTGCTTCCCCTCTCGCGTTTGGAATCGTACTTCCCAGCTAGTTTCGTTTCCCTTGGCCGGACTGTACTAAACTCAAACATATGAGACTATGAAGTTAAAGATTCCTTTTACATGTGAATATTATATTTACAATAGCTCACTAAAACTTAGCAACCAGAGAGTGGGATACAGAGAATGTATACATCTGTATCAACTTTAATAATATCCCTCCTTCAGCAAATGCAAATACAAATTTAATTTCCAACCTTTACATATTTTTGGTCATCATGGTATTGCACATGAAAAATATACAAACATAGGAAATTCTACTCGCTGTGACATACATGAAAGTGATTTAACTGCCCCAGTTTTTTGAGAGAAAATGTGTTTCAGCCAACACTCCTACAACTTACTAATCTGATAAAAAAAATGCAAGGTCTTACCTTCAAGGTATCGTCATCAGTCATGTCAATATCATCAAACCTGAAGTCATACAGTTGGTAGTACTGCGAAGAAGGGATTTTCACTCTCTGGAAAATAAATTCAATTGTATTAATAAAAACAGTACGTTAGAGGTAAGAGGTCTGGACATTTGATGTGATAAAGGTGGAAACTTGTGAAATGTGACATATCACATACTGTCTTCATGAACGTCCAGAAAGGGGGGGGGACATGCCAATCGCTGGAAATATACCTAAAAGTATATATTTTACACATATAAGTTCATTTTAGTCATAGTAATTTATGTCAATTACTATTGCATGTTGCAGAAACATTAAACTTCAAACTGAAGGGTTTTTTTTTGTTGTTTTTTTTTTGTTTTTTTTTGAGGAGCCAATACTAGTCTATTTTGCCCCCTGGAAAAAATATCTTGCTTGCCCCTCCCTGGAAAAAACCTGCGGACGTCCATGACTGTTTTATGCTGGAAAATATATATATATATTATTAATTATTATAAGCAGCACTTTTTTCTACGGACAATGGAAACATGTACAAATTCTAATTTCTTCGATCGAACATGGCTCAAAGATGGAACCTACATTTGATTGAGTTGGTGTTTTAAGTCCACTTTATGCACAGTAAGACTAATTGGGACTGGACATACAGTTTAAAGTGGGATCCAAACCACTATGTGCCGCCACCAGGTATCGAACCCGGGACCCCTTGATTACAAGGAGACGATGCTACTACCACTGCGCCATCGGGGAGGCCCCCATGAAATCTACATATATGCATAGGTGACACCAGGGGCCAAAAGGAGGCCAGCACCCCTTTCCATACCTCAATTTTTATCTCAATAGCAGACCTCCATGGCAAAGAGTACTACAATGTCAGGGATCTTGGGTTTGAATCTTGGGGTCAATCACCTGACCTTCTAATACTCCTAACCACAGTCACGGAAACTGACATCACACGTAAGATGTCATCGTATTTTCTTTTACCCCTCTCTCTTTCTCTCCCCAAACACAAGTCATCTCATTAGGTGACTACACTAAGTTGCCCTCCCCCTGCCCTTTTTTTCATTTATCTCTGAAGATCCTGGATTTCAGTCTCAGCCTGGGTATGGATGTTCTTTGAGAGTCTCACTTCTTCAGTTTCATTTTATCATCATCCACTTTCATTGCTTCAATTAACCAAAATTGGCAGAAAAACGGTATAAAATAACAAAAATGCAAACACACACATACATAAATGCATGTACTAAAGTCGTTTTCACGTTCAGAAGACACAACAGCGCTTATGGAGAAACCGCACAGTGTTGCCAATACAGCGCTAGCTCATGTCGCCGGGAAATGATGACCTTCCTTCACAATGAAGGTGTTACATATTTTGTATATATAATGATAATTATATGTAATTATTAATATTATACTGTGAATGTTACAGTTACCCTACTCCAAATGCATGAAGTAATATTTCTGGGAACCTTTGAGTGGTTATAAAAAATAATTTCATTATTTTCTCCACAACTTTGTCGCTGGAAGTTTTTACTTGGAATTACAGAACAAAAAATGGCCAGCGATGACATTTTCTACTGCACGAATATAAAAAATCTCCACATACTTTATTTGAATATTTTTTAATGCAAATATGCTTTAAAGTATTGATAAATTCTGAGTATCACCGTCACCTATGACAATTAAAAAACAGTGTCAATGTTTTTCATAATGAATGCTTCAATTTTACAGCATGTTTCGACGTTAGGAATGAAAACAATGTAAAAATTTTGTTTTCACAGAAAATTGGCGTTTTTAATTTATCTACAAATATGTAAGCAAGTTACCAGTTTTTTGTGTTCACCATCGTATTCTCTACAAAATTTCCTGCAAAACTGCAGGTACCTATTTTACTTAAGCTAAATTTGTAAATCCAGAAATTTCACAACAGCGCGCTCGTATTTCCCATAAGAAAAGCATTGCCCATAAGAGCCCATTATGTCTTCTGAACGTGAAAACGACTATAGCTTGGTATTAGAGTATATATGTTCCATTGTGTTTGATCTTCCATCTAATCAACTTTCATCATTATCATTTCAACTAAAATAAAGAGGTTATACAACAAAAGAAAACCAAATTACAAATTTAAATATAACTTGCACCTTGTACCAACAATTTTGTAGCACATATCTATAATACACTGTGTATCAAAATGATTGCAACTACTTAAAAATTGCTGATAGTCAAGGACACGGGATCATACCACAAAGGATTTCTCAAAAGTTTCAATTGCATGGAATGGTATAGTTCCACGTAGTGTCGCTAGAGGACTTGCAGATGTAGAAATGGTAACTGGTGCTCAGAGAGTGATCACTATATTGGAATTTCATTCAACAAAATCAGTGATAACTGTGCAGCGTCATTTTTGTATAAGTTCAAGAAAGATGCACCAGACAGGAAGAGAATTTGGCAATGGAATGAACAATTTGTGAGTATTGGTTTCTTGTGTAGGAGCGAGCAACTGTGTGTGGGATGAACTGGACTACCAAATTGATGCTTGCAGGATAACAAGAGGAGCTCTTATAGGGTGTGTGTCTGTGTGTGTTTTTCTAATTTAGCATCACTTTTCAGCAGAGGCATATTCTGGTCGCATGCGGTGCATGCGTCAATTGTGGGAAAATAATTATTAGTTTCTTTCACTTCAGATCCAAGAAATGTAATATAAGCTTAGTTGAGCGCTCTCATGTAAAATAAATACTTCTCCTATATGAAGAAATTAGAATGTAGAAATGCTCATTAATGTCTTCGCAGAGCAAGCTGACGGATGGACCACATCAGCGAAGGAAGATTTTAACGTGAGCAAGCGCTGCTCACATGCTTCTTCCCTCCCCTCTCCGCTTCTTCCCCCTCACAATGCGTGAATATCGCGTTGGCTGCATGCGGTGAGGTGACAGCTACAGAGAAGAGTGTGCTTGTTGTTTCGTTAAACAAAAAGCAGTGGCAGCGATTGATTTTTCTCCTTGGAGGTACAGTGCAATGCACATTTAGTTTAAAGTTTGGGTTATTTTTATTTCTGGGCCTCTTTCAAAGTTCCACATGACTTGGTGCTGTATTTTCCCGAAATATTTAAAAAATGACGGAAAATGAAACGGAGGGTGTGATACAGGACCTAATTAAAAAAACATTCAACTTTCGTTCTTTAAAAACAAGAAATAGTTAAAGTGATAGACCTTGTCCTTCTTTAACCGGCCTGTGTAGTAATCATAAGGATAAGAAACAGGAGTATGCAAGACATTTTCAAACTGTGCAATACAAGAAAACTAGCTGGTCAGCAGGTTGTGATGTTACAGAGAGGTTGTTCTGTTGGCCTTGTCTATTATTTAGTGTTTATAGAATAAGTGTGTGGACTAAGGATGGATTTAGCAATTTAAACGTACTATCAGTTTCTATTTCAAGACATGAAAAATCTCTCGGTCATATTGTGAATCTCCAATGTAAATATAAACTGTTTATAAATATCAAGTGATTTTGATTTTATAATTTCATGAAGACTTCCACATCAGACTGGTGAGTTTTAAACTTTTATTATCCATATTTTATTACTTTATATGTTATGCAATATTTAGTAATGTTAATGTGCAAATCCTCAACTATTGAATATGTATAATGCTATCCCCCATTCCATAATATATATGTTTTTAAAAAATTGAGTATAGCATGCCCTTTATGAAAATCCAGGATACGCCACTGCCTTTCAGCCATTTTTGGCTAATTACAATGATGAGGATGGTTGATATGATGAAGCTGATTGCTGTTGAGTTGCACTTTATGCACAGATGGGGTAATCGAGACTGGACTTACAGTTTAAAGTGGGATCTGAACCACTTTGCAACTCCACCGGGTGCTGAACCCAGGACCATCATGAAATTGATGAAAGGACACTTGCAAAGAACACCAATGCCCAATCCAGGACCACTAATGTTGTAGCATGCTGTGCTAACCATTCTGCCATGGACAGGATGTGTGAACAAACCTCTTTGAGTGTGCCTCCATATCTGTGCATGTTTCATTTTCCTTTGTTTGTGTAATGTCTGCAATGAATTTCTGGAATCAGGGAAATCTATTTGATACATGCCGTACAAGTGTTTTTTACACTTACATTTATTACTGTTTCTGGAACATATTTGGTTTTTACATAATCTCTCAAGTAACTACAAGTTCACAACCATTAGGCCAACGTCAGTTTTTACGTGGGGAAAGGTTGGCTTTACATTGGTTGGTAAATTGACATTGGTCTTATGTTGGGCCAACGTTTGCCCAACCATGGAAAAGTGAGTCAAAATCAGTTTTAAAAACAACTTTTTCATGCTGAGACAACTTTCAGGAGTATGCTGTAAATTCTAGAGTAAAATAAATGACATGTAACAGTGTTTCTTTTCAAATATTTTAGTCACAGCACATACTGGAAATATAATATATTTTAATGAAAGTAGAAGATATTTTTAACTTGCAGTCACTCACCAGTCCTTTGTCAGCTGCCTGGATGAAAGATGTGTTGGTAATACCTTATTGTTTGTCTCTTTAACTGTTGTAGAACAAGAACATTTTTACAGGTATTGTTGTGAAGTTGGTTAAGCAATGTTATGTGCAGACTAAATTTCATGAAAGGTGGAAAACTAAGTAAACTTTAGAAAGTTTCTGTGCTATCACTTGAAGGTATGATGTCTTGAAAACAATGATATGATGTGACTGAGAAAGTGCTGTTTTTTTTCATAAATATTTTGTACTATTGTTTACATTTGGCCTCACAAATAAATTATGTATATATCAGAACACAAACCTATCCATTCTTTAGTTTTCAGTACATTGGCCCAATGTAAAAACCACACATTGGCCCAACATAAAAACCACACATTGGGCCAACGTTGGAACCACGGCCAAAATTACCATTGCCGAATGGTATGTTTTTACATTGGGCCAACAATTTTCAGTACAGTTGGCCCAAGGTAAGGTCAACCACTTTTGGTTACTTGGGACTTCAACTGTTTCACAAGACATTATCATCCTTTTTATCTCACTTTAATTAAACAGTCGAAATATCATGTTTAAAACCAAATATTTGTCAGAAGCACTAATAAGAATAACTGTAAGGGAATCACATATTTATTCCAAACTACAAATGGCTGTACAAAAATGTACCCACATACCTTCAGTCTTCTTGCATCATCTACTGACGCAGATGCATGGTAACTAAGAACTTCCAAGGTAACGGATTGTTTTGCCATTGCTATCACAGCCTTCTCATACCTGCAATGCACAAGAACATGCAACATGCTCTTTCTACATAAATTCACATTATGCACAGTTCTTACCAAAAAATTACATTATTTGTGACAAATTACCTTTCTTCATTGGTTTCAATGTCACATTGCTACCACTCAGTTATACCTTTTTGTATATATAGGACACAGACCAAGGTTGGTGTAAAAATCAGCATAGAAGAAAAAAATTCACGGAGGTGTAACTAAAATCAATTATTCAAATTTGTCTCAGAAAAATAATAATTTCAAATTACATCAATGCCACACAAAGTTTTACATGGTACAGAAGGATAGAATCTCTTAGGAGGAAACATAATAATTCTTATTTCTGTGTAGGTAAAATACAAAGACAAAAAATGCAGTAATTTCACATTTATATCAACAAGAAGTTTAAATTGCCATAATTTCTACTTTAAGTTAGCATAAAAAAACATTAATTAGCAAGTATATTTTACACTTACATGTGTGTGTTGTGGATTCCCATGCCACAGAATATTGCAAAAGCTTCCACAAAATTTTCGTCGTTTTTTGTAAATGCAAGGTCATCAAATTTATTGATAAGCTGTAGAAGAATAAAAAATAAGTTCATATTAGAAACATCTCCTTTTACATCGTAATACTGATGAGAACTGTGTAATATGGCAGAAAACAATAGAGGAGAGAGCTAGGGAAAAACAAATGAGAGAACTTTTTCAAGTGGTTAAATAGTTCTATTTTCAAATTTCGTTCAAGTCATTTCCATCCTTCATTGTTTCAAATGATCAAATTGTATCAACATACACCATATTAAGATTAGAAGTGTTTAGTGAATTCTGCATGATTTGAAGTGTTGAATATTCAGGTATGTTATCCAAAACTATTTCATTCCACATTAAATATGTACAGCATCAAAAACAGCATACTGTAGATGTATCACGAACATAAATACATTTTTTTTTCTCTTATCAGTAGTGGTTCAAGAGGGTAAATTTCTCGTATCGGACAAACGGCTGAAATTTGCTAGTTCATTTAATTTGAATAGTTGTACTTACGTATTCTGCATCGAGAAACATTGCTGAAGGTGGCATTTTGCTTATTTCACGAAAATAAGCTCTATTTGCGACATATCGAGTAAGTTTTCTTCGTTTCTTTTTGCCTTCGGTAACATGCAAAATGGTGGTCACAGTTTCACTACCGTACTCGGCATGCAGTGTTTCCATCCCACTGCACCCAAAAATACCTACATAGCCCCACGAAGCATTTCCGGTAAGGTTAGGTTAGGTAGGGTCACGTTTAGGTTACAATAGTTAAAAATTGGTTTCGAAAAAAATATGCGTAGCCCCACACACCATTCTTGCATAGCCCCATGAACCATTGATACATAGCCCCACGAACCATTGACACACAGCCCCACAAACCATTTGCGGAAATGTACCTTCTTCAGTTACAAAAACACGTGTATGGAAACACTGACCGGGACTGACCGAGATTACGTCATCACACATAGGCTACATCCACCTGGAAGTAAATGAATGCAAGAGCTCTCGTGAATCGGTCACACATTTATATCGAAAAATAGATGATTTACCGGCAAAATTCAATGAACGATGCGAGAAAACACTTTCCTGAACTTCCACAAGTATAAAGAAACTGCATTCGGTAAGTAATTTCTCCTGTAAATTTGAAGAAATCCGTTTGTCCGATACGAGAAATTTACCTTTAAGAGTAAAACTTCATAACCCACAAAAGTATGAAACTGAGAAAAACACAAGTGAAAGTTCGTCCATTGCATTGCGGTTTATGTATTACCCAGATGTTCCTGTATGTTTTTGCCACTTTCTGCTACTCTACTAAATAGATGATGTTCACTAATGTGTAAGCAACAGAAGACTGTGCAGCAACAATACCTTAACGTTATCTCAATTTTTATAGGAGTGTGGGTTATCAATTTTTACTCCAGAGTCACTCATTTATCACTCTTGAACATATCTTAACAAGAATGTCAAAATGTATATACAATGCCCAGATAAAATCCAACAACAAATAAAAGTGCTCAATAGAGATGATTTAATATGTTAAAACTACACAGTGTGTCTACAAACTTTTAAGACTGCCAACATTGTAACAAGATAAATGCTGCAATGTGCCATTTGGTACATGTATTTCGTAATGTCACATGTAATGAGTGTGTAGTGAAATTGGTGTCTGAATAGGTGCAATACTGAGTAAGTTACAGCTTTTATACTACTGCAGTGTTTTGTACCCTCGTCATGCAATTGAAAACAGAATAACGAGTGGCGATTAAGTTTTGTGTAAAATTCAGTAAAACTCCTTCAGAAACCTTTGCAATGCTGAAAACTGCTTACGGCAATGACACCTTTTGTCAATCCAATGTTTTCATTTGGCATCGTGATGGTCAGGAAGATGTGGTGGATGATCCCAGTGAGGGTCGTCCCTCCACCAGTCGAACTGGCGGTAATGACGAAAGAGTTTGACAAAATCTGAATAAAAACTGGGGACAGTCACTGATGATGATTGCTGCTGATGATTGATTATTGCAGCTGTCTGTAGATCCGTTTTGGAGCACTTGCTAGAGAGATTACGATGAGTGAAACCAGAGCTCGTTGAATCTGGTGCTTGGTTCCTGCAGCACTGCGATGCCCCAAGCCACAAAACAATTATTGTCCAACAGTTTTTGGCATGGAAACAAGTGATTGTGTTAAACCATCCACTTTGTTCACCAGAATTGGTTTTGGCTGACTGCTTTTTATTCCCCAAATTCAAATCCCACCTGAGGGGCCAACATTTTGGAAATTGAAGAAGATGTGGTGAGGTATCTAAACACAATCCCAAAAGAAAATATCTGCAGGAGCATCCAGCAATTGTACAGCCATGTCACTAAGTGTGTAGACTTAGGAGGGATGTGCATCGAAAACTAACCAAGGTTTATGGCCAGTCTCACATATTTACTAGGGCTGAGCTGATACCAGGGATATCAGTATCGGTAAGTATTGGTTCAATTTCTCTCACCGATACCATCCGATACCAAAGGTTGATTAATTGATTGAATATGTCTTACTTCACTTTTTGTGCTACTTTTGGCTAATTTGCGAAGATCGAAATGAATGATGATATGATGAAATTGATGAATGTACACTCACAATCATCCATGCCCAGGCCGGGATTCAAACTCAGGACCCCTGGTGTGTAGCACGATGTACTAACCACTCTGCCACAGGGGCTGGCGATGATACCAAAGATTTTGAGTGGCTAGAGCAGCCAAGAGAAACACCTCATTTGTCAAGATTTGGCCTTTTTACAAGTTGGTTCACCCTTCGTTGTGACAGGTTAGGGTCCCGCACAAGAATTCCATGTACATTTCCGAAAGTGATGCACCCTCCTGGGAAGCAGATTACAAGATCAAAGGCAGGGCTAAAGCGAAAGTGCTGCACCCAAAAGTGACATCTAAGGCATGTAACTGCCTGGTGGTCAACACTATGTGGAAATAAAATAAACCATTCATTGCCAATTCTTGCTCGTAAACTCATGGGTTAAGAGTGTGACGTTTTCAAAACCAGCATTATTATAATGCTAGGCTCATTCCGAAGTTCCTGGTAAAGGGATGAATGTTGCTGTGAGAGGGAGGGTAGTGGATTTTCTTCTTGTGCTCTTACCCTTCCATGTGATTGCTGCCCGATGCCGACACTGCAGTGACTTGTTTTCATTGCAAATGACAGAATAATGGATAGCAGGTCATATACAGAGCTGCCAAATGAGCTTTAATTATATATCTGTATTTGTGTATATTTTTACGTCCTTTTCCTCCCTCCCCAGTTTAATCCAAACGATACGAATGTTGTTTACATTTGTATTTATTTTGCATTCCTTGTGCAAGTTGTACACTATATGCACTACATACATTTTATTTTACACACTATAATTTTCTCTGGCAGGGACACTTATAATAATACACCGATTTTTTCTGTGTATCTGCAACACTTTAACAATGCTTGCAACATTTCAAAAACTATTTTTCTTTTTTGAATTTTCTGGGGGTAGAAAGAAGTTCACATAAAATGTCACAGGACATTTTAAGTGATATAATGTTATGTGAGAATAATTTGGAGTATTTGATATCATTAATACTAATGTGGTGTGATGAGTGCTTTTTCCAATACCCTGCTGTGTTTCACTGCAGGTAGTAGCGGATGGTGACTGACTACTGTGATTCATGACACCTTGATTCTGGTCATTGGTAGCCCTGGCGTGCACATAAACTTATATAAGAATTATACAAGTATCGGCATCGGTATTGGTTGGAATCAGTTAAGGTATCGGTATCAGCAAATTGTGGTATCGGCTCAGCCCTAATATTTACACTTTTTATTAAGCCAGTCTTAAAACTTTGTAGACACACTGTGTATCTACCTTTTAAGCAGTTACTAACCCAGTTAACAGGCCCCTTTGAGCAATGCAGCATCTTGTTATAAACATCCTGACAATTACTTTATTTAATAAATTAATGACATGCCAGTTGCTCACTTATATTCCCTAAAGTCTTCAAAGTTCATCTGCATACTCTCATCCTGAAATATCATGCTTTCATGCACTGGCGTGTGCAGGATTTTTTTTTCTTCGGGAGGGTAAAATACGTATTTAATTTATTAAAAACTTTGCACTCTAAAAAATAGCAATTTTAAGGCGAGTTTGCATTTACCACTCTGATCTTTCCAACAATCTTCACTGCTTTTATTTGAAAACGTTGATTTTCTCAAAATTTTTGGAGGGGGCTGTAGCCCCTTTAGCCCACCCTCTGCGATGTCAGGGCTTTCAAGGTGTGTTAACAGTATGAAAATATTAGCATTATTAAATGATAATCTTGTTTGGTACCCATGGCAAATGGCATGGAAGTCAAGGCATGAAAGTCAAAAGTTTGACAAAATTTATGTTTAATTGATTGATTGATTGACTTTATTTTACTTCGCCTTTTGTGCCACTTTTGGCTAATTTGCAAAGATGGGGATGAGTGATGATATGATGAAATTGATGAATGGACACTCACAAACATCCATGTCCAGGCCAGGATTCAAACCCGGGACCCCTGGCATCGTAGCATGATGTGCTAACCACTCTGCCACAGGGGGCCGGCTCAAAATTTATGTTAGTCCACTATATGTGCAGATAGGCTAATTGATTCTTGGATCTCTATAGTCTAACCTTACAATTTTGGGAAAAGAAAAGTAACATAATTGGACAGGTTGGGTCTCAAAGTGAATTGCTCAGTTCGGTGGAATTAAAATTTCATTTTATTATAACTTATATTTTAAAATAATATAATAGTATGTATTGTACTAATGTAATATTACAATTGAAACATTATCTTTAAAAAGTGTCTTCTGATGGGAGCAGGAATGCACAGTGACTGGGAAGTGATGGTGCAAAAAGAAAGACCTCTAGTGAGAGTACTAAGCAGCCAATCACAGAAGGAAATGAAGGTGCAAGGTCATAAGTTTTTGTTTGTGTGAGGTAGTGTAGCTAAACATTGTTAGGAACTCTAGTGGTGCCATCTTTCAAGATGGCAACATCGAAGCAAGAGAAAGCATTTTGCATGTTGAAATTTGCTTGTACAGGGTCTACTGTGACAGCGCAGTGACACTTTTGAATGAAATTCGATAAGTGTACACTGCACAGAAACTTCATGCCACAAAACCTTGACGAACTAAACCAGCCCATCTCAGATGCAGTGGAGTCTATTTCTGAGGATATACTGGGACGTGTCTGGGCAGAACTTGATTACCGTCTTGATGTGTGCCATGTCACCAATGGCGCCCAAATTGAGCACTTGTAATGATGAGGTAACAAACTTGGAAAATTGTATTTTCATTTCATGTCAATATGGTTGGGGTGTGTCATTTCATATCTGAATAAATAAAATTTAATTTTACACCATTACTTCTGAATCACCCTGTATTTATATTTGGAGCTCAGATGATAAAGGTCTATGCAAAGAAACCACTTGTAAAATATGAAAAGAATGTTCTGTCATTTAAATTTAAATCTAGAGCACATTTTTGTTTGAAGTTTTTTGTATCTGATGAACTGACCACTTTTACATAACTAAAACAAAAACAACAACAAATGAATGAGCTGTCTCTCCTAGACCCAGAACAAATTTCAATGCATGCAACAGAATAGCGTATGCAATAAATGTCTCAATGTCTTAACTAGAGACATCTACAGCATGTAGCCAGAAATTACTGACAGCAACAGTACAGTATGTTGAACACTATTTCAGATTGAGAGAACTATAGACCCATTCTAGGGTTAAAATGGAAACAAATCACTGAATTGTACAGTCACGGACTGTACCAAACTGAGAATATAACTTAGAATTCAGTAACTCTGTTCACCAACAAACTTTCGCCCATTCTATATTATATTCCAGACTAATCTTGTGTTTATTGTTATGTTATTCTCATATAATGTAATGTTATTTCTCGCCAATGAATCATTCAAGTTGATCTTAACTTAGATTTATTTTCCAAATCAGTTTCACACAAGTACAGGCTGATTTTAACATACACAATTACAGCATTTGGACATACAGTAAAATCTTGTTAATCTGGACTAATGGGGGAATAAGTTGACTGGTTTAACGAAAGTCCGGATTAACTGAAATAACCTAAAAGAACAGTAGAAAGTGAATTAAAACTATGTTTATAGCAACAAGACACATTTATTATAGTGTGTTTAAAGGGCATAGGCCTAAATACATTATACAGTACAGTAAAATGTAAAGCAATATGACAATGCAGTGCTTCTAGCCACATTTAAAACCTTGCATTCTGATTTTTTTTGGGTCTTTTGCCTGTCTGGATTAAGCAAGGCCAGCTTATCGAAGTCCAGATTAATGAGGTTTTACTGTACTTAAATTATACAATATATAAAATAAATGATAAACTTACCTGAATTACACCTATAATTAAACCTGAGGAGTTTTTTATTGCCATACAGAGGATGCTTCTGTGCCTAAAACCAGCTCCCTCATCAACTGCTGGGTCGAACCTTTCATCTTGGTAGGCATCGGAAATATTGACTGTCTGAAACAAAAAAAAAGTACACAAATTAAAAAAGAATAAGGTAGCTAGCTAATTTAGCTACTTATTTCATCACAAATAGATGACTTTGTTTAGAGTTTTATTATCTCGATACTGATGCACTTGGTTGAATTTGTGCAGTAGTAATTGTTGAGAGCAATTATACCTGCGCTGACTAAGGTTCACTTGAGATGGAAGCATTTTAGGCCCACATAAGATGAAATCATTTCCTTTAACATTTTTGTTACCATCATTCCGGTTACCATTTGCGATTGCAGTGTGAAGAGAGAGTGTAGTGAACATTAAATAATATATACAACACGAAAGGCATACCAAGGCATGCGGTTTTCATATAATAACTAATAAATAAAAAGGGAAAGAGATGTAATTGAAACAAGGATTGGTTATTTAATTAATGAGATATCGAGTAAAGAAACAAACTCTACACATTTTTTGTAACATAAAAGTAACCATAAAACACACAGTTATATTGACATATTTCCATCCATTTGCCAGTGCATAGTGTTTACAATTGAAACAGCTAATATATTCTTCCATGTATTCTGTATGCCCTATAAAGTATGTATTTAAGGAGCATCATTGATTTGTATCTAAAACCAGTTCAATGAAATGCTTTTCCCCCCTCAGTTGAATTGTTATCAGCTTTTCAAAATGTGAAGTGATACATTGTTTACATTGCACTCGGCTATCATAACATCTGTGAATGTGACGTGGAGCTTGCTTCTGATTGGTTATGATACTCGTGATGCTAAACAAATTACAACCCATTCTATCTATGGAATATGCTATAGCATCAGGATGTTGTACAATTTCATAATTTTATATGGTAGAATTTAAGGAGCCACTGTGGTCTAATCCGTACTGACTGCCACATGGAAGACCTAGGTTCCATTCCTGGGGTGGGTGATCTATGGTCGGAATTTCTCTGGCCTTGTCCCCACATAAAGCAGCTCTGGGGCTCACCCAGCCTCAAATCAATAGGTACCTGGGTGCAACCCAATAGGGGTAAATGCAGCCAGAGCTGCACACATCACCTCCAAAATGGCCGACATTGAGAATGTGTGGTGCTCTACCCACACATCAATCTCACGCCTCATGGCATGGTGCAATGTGCACGGGGAATTTTACATTTCTTTTGTATGGTAGCTTTGTTTGTTTGTTTGAGTTGTTGTTTTAAGTCCACTTTATGCACAGTAAGGCTAATCGGGACTGGACCTACAGTTTAAAGTGGGATCCGAACCACTTGTGCCTCCACCGGGTATCGAACCCGGGACCCCTTGATTACAAGGCAATGACATTACCACTGCGCCATGGGGGAGGCCTTTTGTATGGTAGCATTTGATCATAGCAAATTTTTTAAAAAATGCCAAGGGAAATGCTTTTGTCTAGGGCATGCCTAAGAAACACTGAAGAAAGAACATGCCATGTCCCCACCTTTTTCCAGCTTGCTACTCTATCAGTGGAATGAAGGGATAGTTACGTACACAAGCTGACAGCTATTAGAATAGTTACTTCTAAAACAGGCCTGGCCAACCCTCTGTAAATGTGAAAGAGCACCATCTTCGAGTTTGTGTTTTAACTCCACTTTGTGCACAGTAAGGCTAATTGGGACTGGACCTACAGTTTAAAGTGTGATTAGAACCATTATGTGCCTCCACGAGGTGTCGAACCTGGGTACATGGAGCTCCGCCATTTGTGGAGGTGACATGATCAGCACCATGGTTCAGCCACCTTAACCATCCTCAGGGTTACCTACAGGTATGCATATTAATTTGGGGCTGGGTGAACCCCGGAGACCGCTCTATGCAGGGATAAGGCTGGAAAAATTCCACCAATCCTGTGGAAAGAAGAGTTTGAATGGTTTCTGAACCACTATGTGCCTCCACTGCAGGCCCGTAGCTAGAATTGATCTCCAGGAGGGCTCATGGGTTATCAGGGGGGGCTTTGTAGACCAAGTCCAATTTCGAAAGTTTAACAATTTCGAAAGTTTAACAGTATTAAATGAAGGTAAATTATATGTGTGTGTTGGGGAGGGGGGTCTTTAAGTTAATGTAAAACATAAAATTTATAAATATCATACAAATACTACATTTTTTCTATATCTTCTAAAACATCTCTTGAAGTGCTAATTGGCTTCTACTGCCATCATCCCTTACTACACACACCATACTACTTTTGATGATACAGATATTTATATCATACAAGAAAAAATACACAATATTCAATCATAGTGCCTACAGTACATTCCACTCCTGCCCGTAGCAATAAAACTCCCCTTCATTCCCAAAAATTGTAAGCTGTTGACCTTTGATGTAGATGTGGAAGGGGCAGCGAAGGAACAGATAAAGAAGTTCCCTTAAAAAAGAACTTTCTAAAGTCTTGAGAATCTTCTACCTAGACTTTGTCTCATAAACAAGATGAATGAATGTAATAGCTGCTGTCTGCATTTTCACTTTTCACTGCAAACAAATATACAAAAACAAAAATAGTTTTACCTAATGACCTAATGTCAAGAGGGCTGACGGCAGTGCCGGGGGGGCTGAGTCCCCCTCCCCCTGGCCCCTACCTGGCTATTGGCCTGTTGGACTCAGGAACCCTTGATTACAAGGGAATGGCGTTATCAGTACACCACGTCACAGACAAACATGGGCAAACACAATTAAGAATAATGAAAAGTAAAACAAAAGAAGTTTCTTCAAACAAAATTACTAAAGTATAAAATTCATGCAAAAGGTACAAAATTGCAAACATTACAAATATTCCATTTGCACTCCATATGTAATACAGCACACTACAGGCCATCTAATTCTTCCCAAAGTCTTTGTATTTGTAGCAGACTGGCAGGGTGAGGCCTAGGTAGGTGCAGGGTCTATGACAAATAATGTGTATGGGCTTATAACCAAATATGAGATTAGAGATTCACCCTTGCACATTATTTAACTATAAAAAACATTAAATGTTTTTTGTGAGTTTGTTTAAATCACAGTGATTGGTTTAATACCCACACTGGAATCAAATATTCATTCTCAGCTAAAAATTAATTAAAAAGCAAGCAATATACCAAAATTGGAAAAGAACAATTGTTAACTTCACTATGTTTCCAAATGTAGTATTGTGTACAAGAAGGAAAGGAAATAGAAGAAAAAATAAATTTCTGACTAACTCTAAAGTGACTACTCTTCAAAACAGTTTATAGGCAATTAATAGGCACATGGTTATGTGTTAAAATATGATGCCCAGCTGTGGTTTTGCCTTCCATTTCCGCTGTACACTGGTAACGGCAAAAACCATGAACCAAAATCCACACTACACTCTGTCTCAGGAATTTGTGCAGCAAAAGGGGAGAAAGCAAGTGGGCAGAGCAAAGCAAACGACTCGTAGCTGCAGCCACGTTTTAACTTCATGCACTCACTTCTTCTCTCATGCGTTCATTGGTCGAACCGTCTCGAGTCACTGCTTGCGCAGAGGACTTGTTTTTGTTTGCTTGCTCCAGGTATTGAGAGTATATTTGAGTGCTTTCATTTGTTCCCACACAACAGAGATTCCCAGGGTAGACTGTAGGCACTTTCCAGGGCCTATACTAAACAAGGTTTTACGTGAATTCATGATGCCTTCAAATATCAAAGATCTTATTTTCTTCTATAAAAATATAATAAACAAATAATTTTTATCTGGAACCAGATTCCTTTGAAGTACAGGGCCTTGGGCAAGTGACAGAGTTGCTCTCACCCCTAAGAGCACTCTGCATGTTGTAGTCAAGTTTTATGATGGACAGGATCAGCCTCCCCCCCCCCAACCAACGTTCTTACAGTGGTGATATAAACATACATTGCTTGATAAACTCCCGCAAGAGGAAATCACATGGGGTGATGCATGAGTGCACATAGAACATTTGTAATTTTCAACTTCCCCCAGTGGTACTACAATGAGCATAAAAATCATAATAGACTGCTAGAACAGGTTTCTAAATAAACATAGGCCATACCTTTCACAACAATATCAAGTTTTCATTGCATTCTGCAAAATATAACCAATTAGCACTACAGAAATTTCTACAAAACTAAATGAAATTAAATATTATCTGACTGTACCCAGTCATAATGGTGTTCTTGCTGTAGCAGATAACAATAAATAGGAATTGAGAGAGAATTGTGTAGACTGAGAAATATAAACATTCATTAAAAGACACACAAAATGATTCTTACACCAGTTTTTTTTAATAATATATATGAGCATTTATATAATAACATATATTTTAAGTTTTCATGATAATAGCGCAAGACAAGAAAAAACAATATCAGGCATAATTAATGCATTAACATGAAATTAATTATCTATCAATGTCTATCAATTTCTAGATGTGATAAGTTGGTTTTACGAATTAAGATTCATGTGAAAACTAATAACATCAATCACTTTCACACTGTATATGATCATTTTTAATTATAAAATCAATGTAAATTATATCTCTCTCTACAAAAATGAAATATTCAGAATCACACAATAGATGTAAGGCAAAATTATACAGAAATATTTTGCATATTAAAATTACTGTGTAAAGATAATTAGATAAAATAACACAACAAAGACAGCTTCAAAAATCTACTTGCATGAACATGCAATAAAGAACTAAATCAACAAGTGTATAGTGGGTTTAATCTTTGTACTCACTTACCTAACCACGTTCTGCAACATGACAAATTATGCACATACACAAATATGGACTTCAAGAGTAAAGTTGGAAATGTTAGTAACAATGTCTTACACCAGGCATATAGCAGAGGAGCTCCATGAACATTTCTGAAATGTTTGGAACATTCTAGCATGCATATTACAATTGCAACTAGTTCTGTGTGAAATTCTTCTGACTCCTATTTGTTTCCCTCACATTAATTGTTTTCCGAGCATAAAGCTTTCATAATAATGTATCAATAATGTACAATTAAGTGCATATTTATTATAAAACAGAATATATTCCAAACTTCATTAAAGTTTTGTATATTGAAAATATATTTTTATTGTTGTAGATGGTTTCTTATTCGAGGAAAGAGTAATCATATTATATCTATAATTTCATGTAAAATTTTCCCACATTACCTCATAAAATGTGATAATGAAAAACAAGTGCCCAAAAAGTCGTGTAACCGAGACTTTGAACCCATGTAGCTTTTGTACAAAGAGCAATATTGACTTTGTGTATGTGTAGGTTTTTAAAACATTAAACAATAAAAGCATGCTCTACATGAACATTCAGTATGCAGAAAAAGTTACTAATGTGTTAAACAGTTTTTGTTCAAAGTAAAAACAAACTTGGATAAAAGACAGGTGTGGAGTCACTTGGAAAACTTTTCAATATGTATGGATGACCCCTGTGAATGATAAATCTTTACAAATTGTATGGATTACAGACAATTTTTGGGATTATTTATGGCATATTCATAAAAAGTTTTAAAAAATTACGAGGTGTACTAGAATCATTGTTAAAAAAATTTTGCAAGTGATTCAACAGTTGTCTTTTAACCAAGTTTGTTATTACTTTGAACAAAATTTTTTTTACACCTTAGTAACTTTTTCCATATACTGAATGTTATGTATAGCATAATTTTGTTGTTTATTGTTTAAAAATATTGTGCTCTTTAGCAATATGAAACACTGAATCAGGGCATGAATGATATCAGTTTTGTAATAATGGCTTCGGAGAGCGATAACATTCACATGTGCAACAAATACATGACAAAAACTATGGAACCACAATGTATTTATGGCTCAGCATGACAGAAGTGAAAATAGTTCCATTCTACTTCCAGGCAAAGTAGCCATCTTTTCTTTAATTTTAAATCCAGGCCAGTGAAATATCTTCAAGAATGGCAAGCACATAGTGGTACGACCAAACTTCTATTTTGATTGCTAATGACAGCATTTGTGTCTATTCTCTTGCAATTCTATATACAAGAACCAGATACATAACAAACCTAGGTTATTGAGATAAAAAAGTACGTTTTTGTGCTATCAGATTGATATATAACTGTGAGATCATTTGCACAAACTTCCCCACAACTAGTTTTTTGAGACTTTTTATATTTTTATGTTGCTTTTCTATCTATTTAGACTAACTGTGATGATAAGATAAAGTTGATGAAGTGGCACAAAGGAACACACAAGCCTATGTCGAGATTGTAAGTCCAGCACCCAACATGCTCAGCCACCATAGCACCTACCACTGCAACTACCAGGTGTGCCGGTTAATAATTCTTAATTGATCCGATAGAAAACAAGTGTATCTGGTGAGAAAGGTAACAAATGCTTTATTCAAAGTATGCGCCATCGCTAGCTATACATTAAGCCCATCTGTCCGTCAAATTGTGGATGCCCTTCCAGAAAAATCGCTCACATTTTGAGGTGATCCAGTCAGAAAGCCATTGTTCGACATCTTCGTAATTGTTGAAGTGGTAGTCCGAAGGGGCTAAGTCTGGTGAGTATGGTGGGCAAGAATTCCCAGCCAAGTGCAGAAATGGTGTCTCTGACGCCTTTCGCTGTGTGTGATGAGGCGTTGTCATGCTGCAAATACACTTTTCTGTGTCTTGTCGCCCAATCTGGGCACTGTTCAATCAATGCATGGTTCAAATTGATGAGTTGTTGATGGTAGTAAATGGCATTCACTGTTTCACCTGGTTTCAGAAGCTCATGGTACACCACACCCTTCTGATCCCACCACATGCACAGCATTGTCTTCCTTCTGAAGCAATTCGGTTTTGCGGTCGATGTTGAAGGTTGTCCTGGGTCAACCCATGACTTCTTTCATTTTGGGTTCTCGAAGTAGATCCATTTTTCGTCCTGTCACTATCCAATGCAAGAAAGACTTTCTTTCATGCCGAGAAAGCAACACTTCACACACAGTTTTTTGCTTTTTAATTTGTCTGTCGTTCAGATGATGTGGGACCCATTTTCCTGCCTTCTGGATCTTTCCCATGGCATGAAGACGATCAGATATGGTTTGGCGACCAACATTTAACTTGTTTGCCAGTTGTTGTTGCGTTTGCGTATGATCTTCGTCCAACAGTGCTTGCAATTCGGCATCTTGGAATTTTTTTGGCTTGCCCGGGCAATCTTTGTCTTTCAAGTCGAAATCACCACTTTTGAATCGTTGAAACCAACGCACACACGCATCTTGCGTTAGGACATTGTCACCGTACGTTTCCACAAGGGTACGATCGCTTTCACTTGCGTTTTTCTTTTTATTGAACAAGAAAAGCAGGACGTGCCGCACATTTGGTTTGAAGGTTAACATGTTTTCCACACAAACCCAATATCACAATCACTCGCACTCGGTTGCACATCCACGGTGTTTTGACAGGTACTGTCCTGGCAACACACTGACGTAACAGTTGAGACTATGCACCAACCCTTGCTTCCAGTGCCATCCAGTGACAAAATTAAGAATTATTAACCGGCACACCTGGTATAAAAACAAATAACTGATGCAAGGGGCCATCACAAATAGTAGACAGGACAGGAGTAATCATGGCAGTTTCACATTTTTGTTGAAGTTTCGGGAACATTTGGTGCCTTCTACTTCTATTATGTGTGGCCTTTCTTCCCCATCTTGGTTTGCTTTCTTTAGACATTTTCCCCTTTCACACTACTGTTGTGCTAATAGGGCATATAACATTGTATTACATTGTAGGAGTTATATTATTCTAGAATTAGGCTGAGTAGTCAGATCTGATAATTTCTATTCTATTACATATATATTTGCCTTTGTATTTCTCCTGGCCTTGTCCTAAGTGGTTTATTCAATTTATTTGTTGTATATTGAACCTGGTAATGCGATGGTCACCCATCCGAATACTGTCCAGCAAAGACACTGCGTGACTTATGTTCCACTAAGCCGGTTGCAGTATGTATTGTCTTATGAGACTTGCTAATTTGTGTACTGGTAGAGGTGTTGACAATGTTGTGGGACTTTCCACTAACATCTCCAAAGGTAAAACTTTTTGTTCTTCTTAAAATACTACCTTGCTGGAATGCTTCAGTTCAAGGCCAAACTTCTGACTTCCTTACTAATCAAGAGAGATACATCATTAGCCAACACCCTTAAGGACTTTTCTTAGTAATTCTATTGTATCATATGCATAAATTACAACTGATTCTATACAAATACATTCCCTATAACACATTTTGAAGGTTTTACATCATGATTGCCTATTTGAAGTTGTAGATGCTTAGTCAATATTGCTTATTATTTCTTCTGGTATATTTTAGAACTAAAGGTGGAAAATATAAACTAAGAACTCAATGAATAATGCAGAACGAAAACAACATAAACCCCACCATATTGCAAAGATTAAGGAGGTTTAGGCATGTAAATAGAATGACTGATGAAAGGTTAGTAAAAGAAATCTATAAATGGAAACCACTCTGAACACGAGCCTTAGACAGGCCAAACAAACAACGAGAAAATTAAATAAAAGATTTAAAAGTCATGGAAGTAAAAAAATTGGGTGAGGAGCATCCAGGACAAGACAAATTGAGAGATATTGTTAAGAAGGCCAAAACATTCAATATATGAAGTTGTAGTGCGTTAACAAGAAGAAAGATGGAAAGAAATAATTGAGAATGTACAAGATATATTTTTTAATATTATTGAGCCTACATTCCAATACATGCCAAGTCCTTCATCATGCTACTCCAGAAATGTGGTTTTCAGTTTTGTTTAAATAAACTCCCCCGAAGAGCTTTATTTGGAGTCAGATTGACATCCACTTCTAATCTTTAGCAGTAAGGTGGAGTCACTGACTCTTTTTGAGAGTCAGACATATTCCTAAGAATATATTATTTCCTTTCTCCTATAAATTTGATAAACTGGAGTTACGTCCCTCTGGTTCTCACATGATGAATTCTACTATTAATCAAGACTGGATTAACCTATGGGCAACTGGGGCAATTGCCCCAGGACCCCACCAAAAGGAAGCTGTGAAGGGCCTCCACCAAAAAAATATTTTAACCAGCTGGTTATGCTTGTGAAAAATTACATAAGTTGTATTTTAAAAATAAAAAAAAAACTTCAATATTGTCATATGTCTACACTCTTCTGGATCCAATTGTAGCGCAGCTCTCAGTCGATCTGTTTGTAGATATCTGAAGCTCAGTATACTTTATACCATGGATTGATTTGGCTGTGGTGTGGAAATAAGGCACACTTATTCAAAGAATCAATTCTCAGATACGATTAAGGTAATAAATAATCCTACGAAGTATATAGCTTTCTTTCGTTAACAACATTGTATTAGAACTGTGCCATATTTACTCTTAATTGTAAATTATATCATTTATATTAAATTATGTATGTAAGTACAGTCTACTGCCCAGTTCTCCATTTCCGTCTGAACCCCCTTAGTATTTAATATATATTGTAGTTACAGTGTTCACTCTTCATAATATACTGTAGACATTTAGGCGCTACAATTTTCATCTTGTAACTTTATTTTACTGCGCTATTCTCCCTGCAAACCTATCTGTGATGTGTTCGATTGTGAATGACTACTGATTCTAAAATCCGGTCTACCGTTTCAACTGCTGAAAATTGGTGGTTAACATATTGAGCTAATAAAGCTCCTAGTAAAAAAGAATAAAAAGGTGGGGGACCCACAAAACATTTTGCCAAGAGGCCTCCACAAACCTTGATATGGCCCTGCTATTAATAGAATATAACAAGAAAGCACACTAAAATATATGAAGCCCACCACAGGTGTATGGCTTTCCTCATCCTGTTCATCTTGTCGAGAAGTACTAGTTCTCACTGCGTATTGGACACAGCCATCTAACACGTGGTCACTTCCTGCAAGAGCTGGACTGTCCAATGTGTTGTGCTTGTAATGTAGAAGTATTCTACATATTCTTGTTGAATGTTCCGATTTTGCTTTCCTCAGACAGACTTTCGATCTTCCCAACTGTGTGTGCAAATGTTTTTAGATTTTTGCGAAGAGCTGGTCTCTTCCACTGCCTGTGAGGAAGTTTTCTGTTGATTTTACTTTTTAATGTGTTGTCTTGTGTGGGTTCCTTTACAACCCCCTTACTTTTAACTTTTCTCAAGGGGCTTCTTACACCTCTTCTTTTAACATTTTATGTACGAATTTTAGATAAGGAGATATTTCCCTGCATACATTGAAGTATGCAAAATAGCCTACGCACCCAAAAATTTTAATTCATTCCAATTCTGAGCAACTTCATAACGTGAGTTCTGAAATATGTGCTGTTTTTACCCTGTGTTGAAGACATTGAAAATGTAGTAATATGTTAATACATTTGAGCTCACAGGTGCCATGCATTTTTAAAAAATCAAAGAAGTATGCAACAACAGCATGCGTTGATCATACTGCAAGGCAAAGCATGCAAAGCTCAAGACCAGAACAGAATTTGGAATAGCTATAAGAGAAACAAATCAACCTACTCCTCACCACCACAGAAGCCAAAACCCAACTCCTCTACATACCTCACCTGTTGTGGCAACGTGACCTGTGATGCCCACGTTGATAGGGAATCTGCTTTCGAACGGACTGCAAGGAAAAGAAAGGAAACCGTCATTATAATTCATGCTAAGTTACAATTTACAAAATATTGGATCAATTTATATATCCCTTACAATAATATAAATCTATAACTGTAATGGAGGTGGCCGCGGTGGCTCAGTCGGTAACGCGTCTGACTACCATGCTCAAGGTCCCGGGTTCGATCCACGGCCGGTTCAAATCCGGGAACTTTTCTAACGGTGGAAGCGGTCCCGGCGCCTACCCAGCGTCGAATAACATGGGTACCTGGGGGAAACCCTGGGGGGTAAAGGTGGTCAGGGGCATGATGCTGATCACATCACCCCCACTCACGACCGGATCAAGAAAGTGTGGGGCGTTACCCCCGCACCCCCTATACGCCTTCATGGCGTGGTGCTATGCACAGGGGAACACTTTACCTTTTTTTTTTTTTTAACTGTAATGCAGGCAACTTAAAGTCACTGGATCAACTTGATTTATTCCCACAGAACTTACAAAAAGACAAGGATTAGATTTGCGATTATATAGATTTTTGTATTGACAGGGCCTGCGAAAGGTTACGTGCACACAAAAATAATGATCAGGGACATTATTTTTCATCAGTTGGACCTAACAACCTCTTTGGTATAGAATAAGTAATCTGTTTCAAAGAAATTGACACTAATTTATTGAATAAAATATCAAATATACAAATGTTAGTGACCTAACTAGAGATATGCTAGATAATGAATATGTGCTGTTATATCTCTATTCTTATATAATCTTTTTACTCATTCACTTAATAATAATAATTTAGCCAAAAGTGACATAAAACAATGAAGAGACAAATGTGCTGACAAATGAAAGCAGATACTCAAACTTCATGGCAATGATTCTACTGGTGATTTACTGGAACTGGAAAGCACTTAGCCATGGCTGATGAACTTAAGACGCTGTCACTACATGGTTGAATACATTGGTGGTTATCAAAAAACAGATACCACACTATGATAAGTGCTTAAATAAGTGTGGCGAATATGTAGAAAAGTATAGTAAGGTATGTAGTTTCTGTGTTATAAATTTTTTCCACACATCATTTGTTGTTTGTCTTTTAAACCAAAATGTTCCTTTCTTTCTGGATGACCCTCCTAAAATGGGTTTGTAATGATTCATGAGAACTTTGGCAGTATAGTCAGTAGGGCATCTGAAAGCTAAATGGGAGACCTGCGAATAGCTACTCTAGAATAAGTATCAATAAAAGTTTGTTACCAAGTTAGACCGATTAGGACATGACCAGCATCTAATAAATGGGTATGGGGGGGGGAGGTTAAAAGCTTGTATGTGGTCTGTTCAAAAAAAGACCGAACTTTTGCCATTGCACACGAACCATTGTTTGTAGAGTTCAGGCATGCGACACACTCTGGTGGCAACCTTCAGAAACACACTGTTGCCTGCGACAGCACGCTATGCTCACCACACGAACCATTGTTTGTAGAGTTCAGGCATGCGACACACTCTGGTGGCAACCTTCAGAAACACACTGTTGCCTGCGACAGCACGCTATGCTCACCAGTAGCCTGGTTAGAGCCACTGATGTAAGCACGTGCAGTAATCTCTCGTCGCATTCGCTTCACAGTGAAGATGAAAGACCTAGCAGAGCAGCGTGTTTGTGTGGAATTTTGCTTTAAACTGGGGAAATCTTTTAGTGAAACATGGTAAATGCTCCAGCAAGCCTTTGGGAAGGACTGTTTGAGCCAATCGCAGTGTCATGAGTGGTTTCGGCATTTCAAAGAGGGCAGAACATCGGTCGAGGAAGATTCAAGATCCGGATGACCTTTGTCATCAGAAACTATGAACAAATCGATGCTGCTCAGTCCATTATTCACACAAATCGTCGTTTCACTGTCAAGAGAGGTTGCTGAGGAAGTTGGCATCAGCATCAGATCATGTCACGGAATTTTGACTGAAAAACTTGACATGCATTGCGTTGCTCCCAGGCACGGCTCGTGCATTATTTACCCGGGGGTTCACTGAAGTCATGTGACATATATCCAGTTTCCGCAAAATAAACTTCCTTCGCCTAACAAAAGGATGGGGGGAGGGCTTAAAAGATTTGTCCAGAATTTTTTTTTATCTGGGAGTATAAGGTTTTGTATTAGGGGTGTGTGAATAAATTTAGGGCTGAAACTACAATAAATTGTGCCTTTATGAAAAAAGTTTAGTTTTGTTGGAATGGACGTCCTCAAGTAGGGGCAAGTAATATATATTTTTTTTCCCCAGGAGGAGCAAAAAACACTCCTTCAGTCTGAAGTTACTGCAACGCTTTTATAATAATTACCAAAAATTACTGTGACTGAAATTAAATTATATGCGTATAATATATAATTTTTGGTTTACATTCAATTTCCATGGGGGGCGGCTCCCTTTTCCCCTTCCGGACGTCCATGCTGACTAATCAGAACTAGTCCTACATTTATTAAAGGGAAATGGCAACTAATGGCATGTGCATACTAGAAATCGAACCTGAGACCCTTTCATTGATACGCGACAGCTTTGTTCAAATTTGGGGCTGGTCGACCAGCACACGCTTTTTTTCAGTGGACAAGGAAGTTTGTTTACGTTAATTATGTGCATTTCTATCGGTCATTTCTTACCTGTGCGGACAGCAATGCCTACACTGCTTCAAATGACATAACCTAGGTAAAGTCCATCCCTCGCTTCACTCGCAGCATCATTTAATACTTTCCAACAAGTATCCAAGCACTTCAAAAACTAACAAACTTGAGACGATTGACACCGAGCGACAGCGAGTCACGTCTTCGTGCCATTCTTTCTCTTTCGCGAACCCGAAGTGTTTCCACCTTTAAGGAAAAACCCCTGAATGCATGCACGAGCTATTTTGGTAATGTATCTCCTTTATTTTAATTCATCACATCTAATTCCAGCTTTTATTTGTTTCCACTCATCCATCTCTGCCACAATCTTGCATTTATTCCAAGAAGTTTGGTACAAAAATGATACAAAGAGAAGATTGAATATGTAATGTGTGCGCTTCAAACTTGAACCCCACAGATCATCACTGGAAGGGAGGAAGCAGCGAGAACGGAGCCTTGTCCCGCAGCTTCTGCGAGAGAACGAACTGCGCATGACCATTGGGTGGAGACATAGGTTCTGCAATATCATGTTCCATGTATTTTGTCCTATACACTCCTCGAGCTTCTGCTCCCGCACGAAGCTTTCACAATGGCAAGAGCTGTCCTGTGGGGGTTCAACTGAGGGTCTGTATCAGGGTGGCCGATTCGCGGTTTCTTCTTCTCAGCAAAAGAGTTCGCCGTATTACGGACACAAATACATGACTTATTGTGTAGAATTTTTAGCGAAATAATGTGAAAATGTAAAGACATTGCTTATTGTTCATTCTCGAGGTGATTATCATATATTACTGGGGGTTCACTGATCCTGTGCGCTATAGGGCCAACCGCACCTGGTTACTCCTAAACTAGTGAAACGTCTGTTGACTGACAATCAGAAAGAGAACAGTGTTCACATCAGTCAAGAAATGCTTGATCACGCCAATGCCGACGAAAACTTCATGAAAAACATCACAACAGGAAATGAAACTTTGGTATATGGCTATGATGTGGAAACCGAGGTACAATCGTCTCAGTGAGTTGGGACCGAAGAAAGCACACATGAATTGATCAAACATGAAGGTGATGTTGATTGTTTTTATTTATTTATTTATTATTACTATTATTTTTTGACTGGCAAGGCGTATTGCATCATGAATTTGTTCCCCCTGGTTGGACTGTGGACAAGGAGCTCTATGTTGAAGCTGTAAGAAGATTGAGGGATGCTGTGCACAGAAAGAGGCCAGAGCTGTGGAAAAACAAGAGTTGGATGCTGCACCATGACAACGCGCCAAGTCACACATCACTCACTGCTTGTCGGCCAGTTTTTAACTGCTCGTGGGATAACCATCATGCCCCACCCACCTTACTTTCCAGACTTGGCCTCATTGGACTTTTTTCTGTTTCCTCAGTTGAAAAAACGTTGAAAGGACATCGTTTTAAAAGCGTAGACAAAATTCAGCAAAATGCGACAACACAGTCGAGAGCTACCACCAAAAATGCATTCCAGGAGACATCCGAACAGTAGCAGAAACAATGAGAGCACTGCATTGCAAGCATAGGGGACTACTTCGAAGGGGACAAGCATGTGTAATGTTGTAATTGCGGTAATAATGTTTGTATTGCAAAACTCTGGTCTTTTCTTTAACAACCCACATATGTTGTATGTTTAAGGTTTTAACCTGTGACCTAGTATTGTAGCAATAGGACTACAAAGTCAGTATACAGCTTCATTATGATATGCTAAAACAAAAGTACCCAAACCACCTTTTCACTCACCTTGTGCGTGATTCATTATCATCGGCATCCAGATCACTGGCTTCGAAGTCAAAGACTCTTGAAAAGGTACGCTTTGATGCCTCATGAACTAGCAAAACCTGCAAAGATAATAATGCAGATTGATGGATGTACATAATTTTTAAGATTACCAGTATGCACAGAATTAAGTGTTTTAACATTCACACCAATATTATCTAATTCCTTTCCCTCCCCCACCCTTCAGAGGAATATTTCCAGAAGATAAAAAAAAATATCTTAACACAGGAAGAGTCAAGAAAGTGGGAGTGAGGTGTCACCTGGTTACGTATTATCAATTTCTCTCTCACGTATAAGTATCTTTGGCTAATTTACAAACTGCAACATGTTGGGACCCAGTGTCTCCCAGAAAAATTATGTCAGCCTAAAATTATATGTTTCACACATATAATTACTAGGGTTGAGCCGATACTGATGCCGATGTATTGGTATCAGCCGATACTAGTGGTGTCGGAATCTGTATGGTGAAGTTTGTATTTCTTTTTATTTTATATTTCTTCTAGAGTCGTTTTCACGTTCAGAAGACACAACGGCGCTTATGGAGAAACCGTACAGTGTTGCCAATACAGCGCTAGCTCATGTCGCCGGGAAATGATGAGCTTCCTTCACAATGAAGGTGTTACATATTTTGTATATATAATGATAATTATATGAAATTATTAATATTAATATTATACTGTGAACGTTACAGTTCATTAGCATGTCATTTTCCCATTAGATTTAATTTAATACACATGCACATTTAATATTCATTCGCCTTTCTCTGTAATTATTTCATTGAATAACATTGAGATATGGTAATGTGTTACATATTTATATAAATTAATTATTGTTACCTTAATCGGACATTGGATCAACACCCTCCATCGACGAGTCTTGGGAGGATTGGCCACTGCTGTCAGAACTTGTGCCACTGATGGAAGAATTGCTGCTTAACCTAATGATTAAAGGTTCGATGTCATCCTGTAGTAGGTCGGCATTCCACATTTCCTCTTCTATCCCTTCAACGTGTCTGCAGTAATTCGACCATTGCTCCTGGGTAACCGATTGAAACGCAATGTCTATCAAAGGTCCCATTTCTTTCACTTTAAAGTTAACGTTTTGCCGCCCAACATGCCCTTTAACCTGACTCCATACCATTTCAATAGGATTCAGTTCACAATGGTATGGGGGAAGTCTACAAACAATTGCTCCACGTTCTTCTGCAATCGGGTCAACATAATTAATATTAAATTGGTGTCGCACAGAATTCACGACACTGAGCAATTCTCTTTTAAGAGAATCATCTGAAAAGGCGATATTTTTTGATTTCAACCATTCCCTAATTTCTTCCTTACGGGTTTTGGAAGTAGGGATAGTTTCTAATTTTCTACAGTGGTAAGACGCGTTGTCCATAACAATGACCGTCCCTGGCTGAATATTGGGCAGCAATTGCTCCTTGAACCACCGTTCAAACCGAACACTGTCCATTTCGTCATGGTAGTCACCAACATTTTTTTGTAGCTAAAAAAACATGTTTAGCCCCCTCTACAAACCCTATCTTACCACCGGCGTGCAGCAAAACAAATCGTGGACCCCGAGCAGTAGGACCTTTAAGACCTATGGATAATCCAGCCAAAAAAGCTTCTTTAGGAGTTTTTATTGTTTTGTCCTTCCAAATCTTTGGCACAGTATGCCCTACATTTACCCAACTTTCATCTAAATACACAATATCCCTTCCCTCATTCCTAAATTGTCTCATTTTCCGTAAATATGAATGTCGCCACAATATAATATCGTTTCTTTCAATCATTAGTGCTTTATTTCCTCGCTTTTCGAATTCGAACCCCATTTCTTTTACCAAACGGTTAAACGTTGAATAACTGAAATTGGACAAATCATTGTCATCATTAACTTCCTTCATTACGGCCCTAATTGTAGGGGGAGCATTTTGAAACAGAAATGTGTGAAATTTCCGCCGTATAGCACTACGTACGAAGTCATTATACTTCACTTCCCTGCTGGTTTTATACTGAAGCCCACCTTGTCTTTTTCGCGGTGTAGTGACTGGTCCTTTGCCAGTTTCCTTTCTTAATCTAAAGAAGGTGCTTCTACTGACACCAGTCGCTTTGCAAAGTTCACTAACAATAAACGATTGGGTACGTCCGGGGTTCTTTTCCTTCAAGTAGGCGAACACACGTAAGACTGCTGTTCTCTCGCCACTTTTAATTATCTTACCCTTTTTCCTGCGATCCATTGCGATCACTACACGCGCGAGTGTAATGCACGAAATAAACACACATTGTCTATAACAATGACACTTCAGAAATCACTTAAAAAAGTAAAAATCACCGAGCGCTCACACAACTGAAAACACTTTTTGGGGAGACGAAAAGAGCCTAAACGAACCAAAGACGAAAAGAGCCTAAACGGACCAAAGCAGATCTCTCACTCAAGTAAGGTGAACCTGGCACATGGGTTAGATTCAAGTTGTAACCCAAACAAACAAATGAGTTATGGCCCACTTGAACTGATAAGACATCAATGACTCAAGCAAGGCATGTCATATTTCTATCTTGAAGCCCCATATTTTGTCACGTGTTGGAAAGCCTTTCAAAGGTTAATACGTTGTCTATAAATTTATGTGTAGGTTGGAAACTGAAAGGTGATCTTCATTTCAGTATTAATGTCGACAAAACTGCATGAAGCTAATATTTTTACTGAATGGAAATAAAATAACTCGAAAACTTGGTGGTGATTAGCCGGAATGCTGCGGTGAGTCAGCTCAAGATGGCCAGACAACGTCTCCTTACTTCGCGCGCGGTTCGGGTTAAAAAGAAACTCGAAATGCATGGAAGTAATATTTCTGGGAACCTTTGAGTGGTTATAAAAAATAATTTCATTATTTTCTCCACAATTTTGTCGCTGCAAGTTTTTACTTGGAATTACAGAACAAAAAATGGCCAGCGACGACATTTTCTACTGCACGAATATAAAAAATCTCCACATACTTTATTTGAATATTTTTTAATGCGAATATGCTTTAAAGTATTGATAAATTCTGAGCACTACCATCACCTATGACAATTAAAAAACAGTGTCAATTTTTTTCATAATGAATGCTTCAATTTTACGGCATGTTTCAACGTTAGGAATGAAAACAATGTAAAAATTTTGTTTTCACAGAAAATTTGCGTTTTTAATTTATCTAAATATATGTAAGCAAGTTACCAGTTTTTGTGTTCACCATTGTATTCTCTACAAAATTTCCTGCAAAACTGCTGGTACCGATTTTACGTAAGCTAAATTTGTAAATCGAGAAATTTCACAACAGCGCGCTCGTATTTCCCATAAGAAAAGCATTGCCCATAAGAGCCCATTGTGTCTTCTGAACGTGAAAATGACTAGTAGGAGCGAACTAGCATTGACCACTATTTGTAGGGTGAAGCAGATTCGTGAACAATAACAACAGAACTGACTTTCATATGTGGCCACGGTGGCTCAGTTGGTAATGCGTCTGACTACCATGCTCAAGGTCCCGGGTTCGATCCCCGGCCGGTTCAAATAAGGGAACTTTTCTAACGTTGGAAGCGGCCCCGGCGCCAACCCAGCGTCGAATAACATGGGTACCTGGGGAAAACCCTGGGGGGTAAAGGCGGTCAGGGGCGTGATGCTGATCACATCACCCCCACTCACGACCGGATCAAGAAAGTGTGGGGCGTTACCCCCACACCCCCTATACGCCTTCATGGCGTGGTGCTAAGCACAGGGGAGCACTTTACCTTTTTTACCTTTTTTACTGACTTTCATATTTTATATTTATATTAGGTGTCAATTCGACACAATACAAGTAAGATTTAATTCCCATAAGCAAGTTTAACCTCCTCGGAGAATGCTGTGTGTTCAATATCGCTGATTAGTATAAGAACAAATTTGTTTACTACGAAGTGTCAGGAAGACAGCTATGATATTCAGTCAATAATGAAGGCAAATGATAAAATCCCTCATTTCTTAGTATTTTGCTTACGCTCCACACTGTACCGCTGCACTAGATTCTTGCATTTACGTATTTTGTTCGGTTGCTACACGATTACACAAGAAACATACTTTCTTCATCCTTCCTCCAGTAGTTTCCACTAATGTCGTATCAGACACACATCACGTTTCCTGTACTTATCTTCACCAGAACACCTTTTTTTAAAGGTAAAACCATATGTGCTCCATACTTTGAGCAATGAACTAATCATACATGTTCATTCGTTGTCAATTTTAATCCTATATCTCATCACAAGTTTTGCAATAGTTCAAGCAAAATACAGATCGTGATCCCGTTCTTTATCTCTCCATTTCCCCACTTTCTTTTTTTTTCTATTTTGTCCTACATTGCTATTGTATCCTTTTGTCAGTATCATTTCTTATTTACCTGTTAGATGGCAGCACCATGCAGATCTGCTCAAAATTATATGGATAGTTTAGGTTGGCAGCTAATAGATGGAGTTGGAGGCTTATCTCTGCAGGCGGTATCAATACTAATTGCACTTAAATATTAGGATATTTCGAGGACAAGATCGGTTTTCAGGTAATAGCTGAGCAAAGTACGCAACCTGATACAATTCACTGAAACTTAAATAACAATTAAAAGAATTACCGAAATCTGTCATAAAGTATCGGTCTTTTGGTCTTTTATGTGGCCTGCAAAAAAATGTTGCACGACACCCGCCGAGTCTAATTATCCTGGACATTTTGCAAAATTCGAAGTTTCTTTCTATTTTGCAACAATTTTTTGTTAAAAAAAAACTGGATTTTGCAAAATTCTTGGATCAGAATACTTACACACTAATACTGATTAATATATTGAAAGAGTATCGACATCGGTTCAAAGTGGTATCGGCTCAGCCTTAATAATTTCCTTTGAAATGAGAAATTCACATTGACATTGAAGCATGGTTTTGGAGAAAACATTACTTGCTTTGCACCCCCAAACACTTTTGGAAAAAATTATACAGATGTCCATGCCCATGGTCTTATATCATATACTCTTGCTATTCACTCTCTTATTGATTATTTCCTTTATTGCATTTCTATCCTGTTTTCAGTATTGTTTTTTCCATTTAATGTCTTGATCTTCACTTGGCCTTCTTTTAATTTTCTCTATCTTCTTCAAGTTTATTTTATTTATTTATTGAATTTAGTTTATCTCTTTGTTACCCTCAAGCCAGTCGTAAGTATAACTTGGTGGGGGCAAGAGGTGGCATTTGCACCTCCTCCCCCATTTTCAGGTTCATTAAAATTTATAGGCCAAGGGTACTTTTGATGCTACTGGAATCTGAGAAGCAAATTAGCAAAGAGTAACATTTGTGAATTTGCAAATGTCTCCGCATGCTATTTTTAAGGAATGAAAACTTTTCGATTATGCCCTCCCCCTCTAAATTAAGCTGCAAGATCGAAACAGCCTCCCCTCCCCCAGTAACACTCATGCTGTCAGTCACTCGATCTAATTTCTGATCCATTTGCTCACACTATTTCTCTTTGTGTCTTGTTCTTTTATATCTGTCTTTCTCAACGTCCAGGCTGCAGCCTGGTAGTGGGCCCTGGAATCAATTATATTAGGCTGCAAGAGGTTCTCCTGAAGTTTGCTACTTGCAGCCCAATCTGACAACCACCTGGAAAGATGGCCTTTCGTTCAGAGTTCATCAGCGATAAAGAGGAAATCCTTTCTTGTCAGTGCTGGTGAAAATTCAAAGCTGCCGAGAGGGGATGTCACCCGTGCAGCCTTCCAATTTGAATTAGAACCGTACGGCTGTTCTCAAGTTAGGGTTAGAAGGGTGAAGTGACTTGCAGCCCAAGCTTGGCAACCACCTGGAAATATTGCCTTTTGTTTGGGATTCCACTGTGATAACAGGAATTGCTTTTGTGACAGTGGTAGTGAGCAATCACGCAGCCTCCAAATTTGCAGGAACCAAGGTCAATTTGCTTAGCACAGCAATTTTCATAAACAAATTTATTGAATTGAAAATATTCTGATTAATTAGACTCTTTCAGTGTCAAAAATGGAACACGCCAATGAAAATCGGCACTTATCAAATTAATTTGATGATATTTGTCAAAAAGCATAGACATAACTGAACAAATTCTCTCCATGGTTTATTTATTTATTCATTGGTACAAACAGTATTTGTTTTTTGTTTCTTTTTTGTGTTTTGTGAATAACTCTGTATGCTTGGGTTTCTTCCATGGTTCTGTGTAGTTTAAAAGAGCCAACAAGATTTGAACTTTCAGCCCTCCCCCTTGCAATGAGGGAGGAAGTATAAATATGGCCTCTGAACGAGGACACGAGAGAGAGTGTTTATGAGCCGGATAGCAGAAGGGAGAGTGATCTTCGGTCTCCAGTGGCCTCCCATGAGAAAGAGCATCCTGAGGCAGTTCCACCGATGCTAGCTTCCACTTGGCAGTTCTGCCGTGGGGCTCAAGTTAGAGGAATGTAAATAATGTAAATTAGAGAATTATTGGAAGAATCCGAGCCTTGTTTTGTTGAATTGTAAATGAATGTATAAAGCCCATTACTGCGAGTTTTCGGCAATCACCCTGCAACATTAATTCAGTAAGTTCTTGCCTGTGATTGATTCTTTGGTTCCGAGCGCTCGGTGAAGAACGGGATGGGAACCCAGGACTAACGAGCCTATTTAGTTGTTTATTTGGGTTTTTCCTGCCAGAAGCAGCCTGGTAAGGGTGGAGTGTTGCGGAACATCATTAATATTAAATTTCAAGGGTACATATTGATTAATGTATAATTAAAAAAATATAAAGCTATTTACAAACAAAATTGTTGGGATCGGGGCATCAACGTAAAAAAAAAAAATGAATTTACCAGGCTGCAGGCTTGTGAAGGTTGGGAACCAACGGCCCAGAGCATGGAGATGGATGGATGGATGGACAGACTGGCTGCTCACTTACTCCTCTTGAAACATTTACATTTTACAATGACCTGTACACATGACAACACACAATTTTCACCATAACATTTTTTTAATTACTTTGACCCCTTTTAATTTTCTGTATGCACCCATATGGGTGCAACATCGTTTTCCAAGACTATATATCTCTAAAGGTACTGGTTTTATGTATGTAACAAATTATGTATGTAGGAACTACATAAAAGTCTAGTGTATCTAATATATAAATACTAAAAATATGATAATTACCTGAACTCTCTGGCACTGAATGAGGGACTGAGTATGTGTGAGAATACGTAGCACCATGTGTTCAATTGTGCTTTGCTCTTCAAAGATCATCCTCGCCAAATCTAACAAAACCTGGAAAGATCAGTTATTAAAATGTAATTTTTTTTCTTGCCAATCTTAACACTAAAGCTTCTGCCATATGCACCAACAATTACAATGTTTAAATCAAGCAGTTTATCGCCTCACCCAACATTAGTATATGAGGTTATTTTTTTTCTTTTACTGTTAAAGCTAATGATGAACTAGATTTGAAAGTTGTCCAAATCACAATACACATATTAACCAAACGATTTTAAAAACAATTTCAAATTCAAACTGAAATTGAAATGTATTTATTTAAGTGTTGTGAACACCTTCGTATACAACACAGTGTATTTAACATACATGGATAAAACTATTTTACAGAGTTAGCTCTTGCTATGTAAAAGAGGCTTATAGTACTATAGATACAATATGCACGTTAAAAACTAAAATAAGAATAAAGAGTATAATAACAGAAATAACAATTCTTAAATTAGCCTACATTATTGTCAGATTTCATTCCTGAATGCTGGGCCATTTATCCCACTAGCATTACCAATTTATCCATCCAAGAATTAGATTTCATAACTGTGTATGTATGTATATATGTGTATTTGTGTATATAATATTACATTATATATACACATGTGTATATGTATTATGAAAATATGTATTATAATGCTGAAAAAAAGGGTTATCCAAATGAAGTAAGTAGGAGAGTATGTGTATAAACTCATAAATCAATAATGTACAATTTTTCAAGCTAATAAAAAAATTGGCATATTCACAATAATAAGACCAGTTCTTTCAGCACTAGAGGTGACATTTCTATAATTGAAAGTTTCAGGGGTTTGGAAATGACAACTGAAATGTACTTAATGACTGAACTGATAAATAGGAAATGGTACAGAATTTTCTTTTATTGAAATTAAACAATTTGTTATTGTATTCATTCAGATCTTTACTGCTGTACAAAGTTTTTCTACAATTCTACTATAACTTGGTTATTTCATTCTTTCCTAAGCAAGAATTATAATAGTGACCCACACAGATAAAATTAATTACAACATTTTATTGATTTTAATCTAGTTGAATCTTTCAGATCAGGCTTGTACCACTCATTTCAAATTGTGGAGCCCAATGGGTGCTCCGTGTGGTGTGAACTGCACACCAGTGGCATTGGTGGAAATTTTTATTAGGGTGGGCTCAAGGATGGATAAAATATCATTAGATGGGCTCTGGTTCAGTGGCCATGGTCAGCATCGAGGAATTTTTCAAGGTCGAGCCATGTTTCATGAGGGAAACCTCCCCCGTTCAATTAACATTGTGCCGCACTGGAGCATTCTTGTTCATGATTTAAATTCATACCTATAATGCAATTATTATGAATATTTTGTTTGCAATTTTTATTAATGTTAAAGAAATTTGACATATACATTTGCTGCATTTTGTAGAAAAAATGAATATAATAATAAAGCGAAATATGATTTCATCAGTTAAAGAAAAGCTTCTCTATGCTTTTACAGCACAAACAAAGCTTGTAAATGAGTAATGTAATGATGGGAAAAATCATTTTCAACTGATAACATTAAAAAAAAAGATTTAATTTGCCAAAACTCATTTAGTCACAGTTCCTGAAATAGTAAATTGAATTCTGGAATAACCCTTTTAATAAAATTTATTCAATATTTTTTCTTATTTTTGTAGGTTGTCTCATTGTAGTGTCTGAAGAGTTTAATTTTTGCGCCCCCAGAAGACGGCTCCCATTGAGATCGCTCCGCTTGCTCCATCCAAGGGTAGAGTTAAAATTATGGTCAAAGTACGAAGTGTTTTTACGATGATGGAAATGTGAACGTGCAATGTTGGTTGATTTACTGACAAACATACACTAACAAACACAAAATAGGGGAGACTGTTATACCTTGATGATAGTGCACTTTGAAACAATTACTGGTTCTTATTATTGCTGCCACTTAGTGGGCTCAAATGCAAGTAAGTTGTAGATAATGTTGATAGGTAGCGCTGAAAGCAGTTCTGGTTCATTTTGTTACAAAGCGTGGATTCTCTGGACGAAACAATTTTTTTCACTGGCAAAAGTACAAATTAGGTTGGTTGTAATTTGTGTTCTAACCATGAAACGAAATCGTGTTTGCTACAATCATCATGTACAGCGTGTTCCTTATCTTTGGTGAGTAAATATGAATATACTGTGGAAAAGGTGGCCTCCTATTTCTCTGCCATGATCACAATGCCACACTGCACATCGTTATTCATGAATCAGTAGACACACAGTTTTTGATGGAAACATGAAATGTTTTTCTTGTATGTTTGCATTGCTTGCTTGCATTGTAGAATTATTTTCCTGTAGTTTACGGTTATTACAAGCATAAAAAAACAGTTTTTCGTTGTGACTTTTAAGGAGAACACACGCTCCCTTCATCAGACATTTATTTTCATTTTGACTAAAGATACAGTTATAACAAGGGTTAGCAATTTTTTAAACAAAAATAATCCATTATATAATGAAAATGGTAACATAGATCCAGTATGGAGTTTTCTTTTCCACAAATGGAGTAAGCCACCATCTTTAAAATTTAATGTAACAGAAAACATCAAGAGACTTTTTGAAAACAATGATGACTTTGAATTACCTGATGATATTGGGGATTCATAATTTTAAATAAAAAATAATGTGATCAAATTTTTTTATCTGAAATAAAAATAAAACAGACTGCTTCTTTTCACAGTTAAGTTGCTATATTACAAACATTGACAACATCCAATATATAACGGATTCTTTTTGTTTAAAAAATTGCTAACCATTGTTATAACTAGGGATGTGACGAAGCTGAAAAGTTACCGATGCCGATGTACTCACCAATAATTTTTGGAACCGATACTGATGCCGATATTTAACCGATTCCGAT
Source organism: Lepisma saccharinum (assembly GCF_977018435.1). Taxonomy (NCBI): domain Eukaryota; kingdom Metazoa; phylum Arthropoda; class Insecta; order Zygentoma; family Lepismatidae; genus Lepisma; species Lepisma saccharinum. The sequence goes on from NC_139248.1 coordinate 68,006,080, forward strand.
ACATAAGATTATTAAACAGAAATGGGATTTTATTTTCTGCATGACAAAAATAAATTTGCTATGTACATTTCTATTGCATATCATATGTATATACATATATATTCTCAAGAGATGTGAATATACATTTGCATCTACAAAAGGTTATGTGAACCTAGAGATTTAACATTAGTACACAAGCAGTTCTTTGAAATGCAACATGAATTCCTGTTCTGCCAGATTCAACTTCAGAAATACGAGATTTGGAAGCACTTCATGCAGGAAGTAACCTACTTCTTCTCTTAATCGCAAATCTGTTCAGCAAAACTGAGCACTCAATCACTGAATACTGATGCAGCAGGTATGCCCAAGTATTTTCTCAGCACTTGCTTCAGCTTTTGAATTTTCAATACAACAGCAATGTACTGTTTTATTTCCGATTTATAGTTAAGTTGATCCTCTGAATGAGAGTTTGCAATAATTTTATTACAAAAACTCTACAATAATGACAAATCATAACCAAATTTTCAATAAATCTTACAAAACTAGAATATAAAACTTGTTAGAAGGTAAAACTCTAGTATAATCTGTACCGGTTTAAATATCGGATTTTTGCCGATTCAGATTCCGATGCCGATATCTCAATTTCTGCCGATTTTCATACATCTGTAATTGGCTTCGGCACATCAATAGTAATAACTGTATCTTTAGTCAAATTGAAAATAAATGTCTGATGAAGGGAGCGTGTGTTCTCCTGACATGTCACAACGAAAAACTCTTTTCTTCTTGTAATAACCGTAAACTACAGGAAAATAACATGAAATGTGAAATAACATACCATAATCATTACTTTTCATGCTTTTGAAACATGTGAGATATATTTTCCTACCATGCTTGGTCACAAAATATTACACAATCAACAGCAAAATTAGAAATTAACTCTTCAACGTGAAATTTACGAGTTATTTACCTACTTAACCAGGAACCTTGTTAGGGGAGGGGAAAGGAAGGCCCCACTAATTGTAACTCTGGCTCGTAAATTAAAACTATATAAATTTTGAGACAACGGAAAAAAGACCACAATAAAATAGAGTGCCAATTTATATTATTTCTAATTATAAATTAGTGATGAATGTGGTAACATGGACAACTGTGATGAATAAAACTTGGAACTGTAAGGACTGACAATATGAGACAGAAAAATGGAGTCATTTTTCCAGCAAGTTTAATATATATATATTTTTTTAGATAGGCCTGTTTCAAAGAAGTAATTATAGACTTAACAAACCTGATTTCTCCTGACTTCCAACTGACTTTTTTCATAGAGCTGTGCATTGCGTAAACCTATGCCACAGAACTGGAGGTAGCTGGAGAAGATGTTTTCATCATTTGATGAGAAACTGGAGTCAGCATGTTTGTTAATAACCTAGAATGTAGAGAAGATAAACATTAGAATATTTATTACATGTTTGTTCAAATCTTATTGAATTCTATTTTCGGTGAGCAGTCTGACAGACCATAGTGGTTGCATATGTTTCTTGTTACATTGTGTTTCAAATGGCTCACAACTCATTTTCAATCTAAGCAAAATATAAATGTAAAATGTATTTAAAAGTATAAGTCCAGTATTCAAATTATAAAGTAAAATATTTTAAAAATTCACTATAATAATAATTTAACTGAAAACTTGATTATAAACAACATTTGCAGTTTCACCTCCAGGAGCAAGAATAAATAAATTGAATGGCATTGGGAGTGTCAGTATTCATCTTAGCGACCCCGAAAGCTATGGATTCCACACTAATATCGGTCCTTTTCGATTATTTTTAAATGTCACCCCCTCCCTCCCCCCTCTATGGGTGCCAGAGGTGTCTTACCCACACAGTATTTCTTTCCAGAGTGTAAGTCATATGTGTACCAAGTTTGGTTGAAATTGCTCCAGGCATTCGAGAGTTATGCCGGAACAAACATACATATATATACACACATAGCCTACATGCATTTTTATATAGTTATATAGAAGATAGATTGTTGTTCTAAGTGACGTGTACTCCCGTCCTGTACACCTTTTATTTGAAAGCTGCCTGGGAAGATCACTGAAAGACCCAAAGACCATCACGACGTACTATTTTAAATGAAATAGCTTTTTTGAAGAGATATTGTTTCCCGTCAAATTTCACAAGAATTATTTTGTTTTGAAGGAAAATTTAGTACAGTTGTTATGACATGCAGACTGCAGTTTACACTAATAGTATTTTTACAGCTGCATATACTCCTACTATTGGAACTATTCACCAAGAAGTTGTAAAACACATCCTCACTAACAAACAAATAATATATATATATATAAATTGGATACTTATAAATTTTCTTTATTTGTTTAAAAGAAAAGCCTGTAATGCGAGTGCAGCGAACAAAAAAATCAATATCTTTGCTAATTGGCAATGATATTGTTTTAATTGGGCGCCAATACTTTGGAGTGGATCACATTTTCAATATTTTTCTTCTTGCCCTTCGGTGCCCCCTTCCATCAGTGCCCGGGGAGATCATCCCACCCCCCCACCCCCTAACTACGGCTCTGAATATTAGTATAGTATAATGTGGTTTATGCTTTACGATACCTATTTTATTTCTAATAAGATATGAATTAGCAAAAGTTGTGGAGAAAAAATACATACATTGCAGGCTTAGATATTCATCAATTGAGTAAAAGCAGTGTTCCAGTAAGTATTTGTACAGTTCTTTCGTAAAAGCTTTGCAGGTTTCAATGGGTTTTTTATGTGGTTTGGAAGGTTGTTAGACAAGAGAGTCCCTGAGTATTTAGGTCCTCTTTCATATAGAACTGTATTGTGTACAGGTATTAGCAACTTAGTTTTATTTCTTGTGTTGTAATTGTGTATGTCATGGTGGCACTTAAACAAATCGTACAAGTTTGCTTTTACATAGCAGAGCAGCTTAAAAATGTACAAGCATGAGAGTGGCAGAAAACCTAGATCCCTGAACAGCTTCTTACATGGTTCCTTTGGCCTTACCCCCATCACGATTCTTATAACTTTCTTTTGCAAGATAAAGATTTGCCTACTCTTGTACACATTTCCCCAGAATATAATTCCGTACGTTAACAAGGTTTGAAATAAGCTAAAATAAATTGTTTTCATTGTCTCCAAATTTGTGGTAGCCTTTATTACCTTGATGACGTAGATTATCTTGCTGAGTTTCCCTGTCAAGGGTTAGGTGGAAGAGCAGCCTATAGGCTGAACCTCGCCCGCTTAATGAATAAATTTATTATTATTATTACAGCCTACTATGATAAACATAATGTTTAAAAACAGTAGCGGTGATTGGGTGCCAAAACTGGGAGGGAAAAGACAGTGTACTTTCTCTTGGTAGACAAGCTTTAGCACTAAGATTACAATAGTGGGGGCATCTAAACTAACTAACTAACTCTCTAGCCTTCTTAAACCCGAAGGTTCATGGCTGCAGCAACACAGGCCTTCCATCTGTCCCTATCTTGAGCAAGATCTATATACTCTTTTCCATCCCTACCGATTTCCTTTAGGTCCATCTCAACGTTGTCCCTCCATCTTCGTCTTGGCCTTCCTACAGGTCTCTTACCATCAGGTTTCCCAACAAGAATCCTGTAAATTCCTCTTTCCTCTCCCATTCGTGCCACGTGACCTGCCCACCTAAGTCTTCTTGATTTAATTATTCTAATAATATCTGGACATGAATACAAATTATGTAGTTCTAAATTATGTAACCTTCTCCACTCACCTGACTCCTCATCCCTTTTAGGTCCAAATATTTTCCTAAGGATCTTATTTTCAAATACTCTCAATTTATGTTCCTCTTTCAATGTAAGGGACCGAGTTTCACACCCATATAATACTACAGGCAAAATTACTGTTTTGTATAATTTAACTTTTAGTTTCTTAGATAATAAACGAGAAGACAAAAGTTTATGAAGAGAGAAGTAACATGCATTTCCTGAATTAAGCCTACTTTTTATTTCCTCTTTAATATAATTTTCACTTGTTAATATTACTCCTAAGTATTTGAATTTGGAAACTGGTTCAAACGAGTTGTTATCAATAATTAGATTTTGATTATTACCTAACACTTGGTTTTGGCCTGTAAGCATATATTTCGTTTTATCTTTGTTAACTTCCAAACCTATCTCTTTAGCAGTTTTGAAAAATATTTTAGCATTATTCTTAATTGTATTTATATCATCCCCTAATAAGTCTACATCATCTGCATATGCTAACAACTGAGTCACACCATTTAATTTTAGTCCTTCGTTAGTTTCTTTTACCTTCCTAACAGCATATTCTAAGGCAAAATTAAAGAGCAATGGAGATAATGCATCTCCTTGTTTTAACCCATCATGAATTGTAAATTTGTAAGACACATTAATACCCACACGAATTTTACTTTCTGTTTCACTGGTGCATACTTTTATCATACTAACAAGCTTCTTAGGTATTCCAAACTCTACTAATATATTATATAATTTATCTCTTTTGACCGAATCATATGCTTTTTTTAAATCAATGAATAGCTGATGGACATTTTGATTATATTACCACTTTTTTCAAGTGTCTGTCTAATGTGAAAAATTTGATCTGTAGTTGATCTGTTACGTTTAAATCCACATTGATAATCATCTATAATTTCATTAGCATATGGGGTTAGTCTTGTTAAAAGAATGTTAGATAATATTTTATATGTTGTTGAGAGTAGAGAAATTCCACGGTAATTATTGCAGTTCATTTTATCTCCATTTTTAAACACAGGAACAATTACGGATTCTTTCCACTGTTGAGGGATTTCTTCTTTATTCCTGGGCCCAGTGACGTGCACTGAGGAGTAGCTAGTCTAGCAGAGATAGATCAATCAATCTCACATCTCTAATTATTTTCAAATCACAATATTTATTATCTTGAAGCCTCAGTTCATATGCAACATTTCTTTCCACGCGCTTCTCGTCCCTCGATGTGATCAGCTGGCAAGGCTGAATACCCTAGCTGGCTCTTCTTCCGCCTTACCAGTTCCAGGTATAGACAACTGCCTGAAGCGAAAGGGAAGATTTCTGCCTGTAACTCCCTTGCCCTCTCACCCCCCGCTCCCATGGTTGAAAGCCCGTGGTTTCAGGTCGTCCAGTCTATCTCCTATAGGACAGATAGGGGATTGGTTTCCCTTCGATTCCTTTGTAAATCCTCTAAAGAACTCAGGGGAAAATTTTCTGCAGTACTTATGTTCTCTGTATTTACACAACCTTTTAAACGTTGTACAATATGTATGTATAATATGGGATGTAGTTTTATTTGTATATGAATGGGAACGTACTTGTATTAAGTGCAGACAAAAATGTTATGGTTTCTTTTCTTTTTTTTCAAATATGGAATATATAATGATTAAATAACAAATATTTGCTCACGCTCTCTCTCGCTCTAGTAGTGTTTTATTTAAATATTCTAATAATTTGGCCTCCAATAAAAAAAATGGGTAAGTTAAACAGTCATGAATACGGATGTATTAATTTGGGCTAGAAAACGCGCATTCTAATTGTTGTTGTTGGTTTGGTTTATTTTACTTCACCTTTCTGCCACATTTGGTTATCACGAAAATGAGGATGAGTGATGATATAATGAAATTGATGAAGGGACCTCACAAAGAACAAGTCAGGCCGGGATTCGAACCCGTGACGAGCGCGCATTCTTGTTCCTATGTGTTGTACTCTGCAGTGAATAATGAAATAATTTGGAATGTAAAGTGTATCCCAGAACTAAAAAAGCCAAATGAATATTGTTGAAGAAACTACAAAAAAGTGTGTTTTGTTACCTGTTCATCCCCTCTAATATATTTAATTTTTGCCACCTTCCATCACTTTTTCTAGCTGTATAGATTTAATCGCGATAAGTAGCTAATGAGCTTATGGAAGTCACGAGGGACAATCATAAACAGAGAACTCTGGACTCCTGATTTCACAGTGCCCTGCAGATGCACGGGAGGAAATTATTTGTGTTTTCTTTTTCCTTTCTTTAGCGTTGCTTTTCCATCGCTTTACCTAACTTCTGCCATGACGATGAACGTTGATTACTTTAAACGGATGAAAAGTGGTTACAGAGAACACTCATGCACAGGCCAGGGCTCGAGCCCGGATCCTTCAGTAACGAGATCGTGAGATGAAGAAATTAGGGAAATCAAGCAATGCAATTTTTTTTGGAAAAACGTTAATCATATGCAAATATGGTGTTTCAAAAATCCAATTGAATTTTACGTACCACTGAGTAAATACGCAGTTTGCTTTACCGATACCCAAGTATCCGAATAGTTAGAGCTTTCCACTCATCCTTGTTGTCGACCGACCTCCGTGGGGGAGTGCAAGGGCCCCGGATCGGTACCAGGTGGACGCACATAGTGGTTTGGATCCCACTTTAAACTGTGGGTCCGGTCTCGATTAGCTTTTATGTACATAAATCAACCAACCGCGGGGTAGTGGTTATCACTGCATGCTATGACACCAGGAGTTCCGGGTTCGAACCCCTACCTCGGCATGTGTTTGTCTCTTAATTAATTGTATTGTACCATCTTCGCGATTAACCAAATGTGACAGCGACGCTAAGTAACATAAATCAAATCATTAATTGATTGTTTATTTTGGTGTGTTTTACTTCGCTTTTCCTACACTTTTGGCTAATCGTGCAGATGGTACGATAAAATTGATGAAGGGACAAACACAAATAACACCCATGCCCAGGTCGGGGTTCGAACCCGGGATCTCTGGCTTAATAGTCAAATCAACATGTTTTGGATTTTCGAAAGAGGATGGGATTAACACATGCTTCTTTTCACTAGTTCTTCCTCATTTTGCAATCCTTTCCTTTCTTTGACGTTCTATTTTTAGGAATACTTAGCCCTAAAGGGGGGAGGGGGATTATGACCCACACCAACCTCCCTTGGGCAAGCCACTGATTGCTACCCCAAGTGTCGACATCACCGCACGTCACTGCCTGGGCCTCCCCCATGGCGCAGTGGTAGCGTCATTGCCTTGTAATCAAGGGGTCCCGGGTTCGATACCCGGTGGAGACACAAGTGGTTCGGATCCCACTTTAAACTGTAGGTCCAGTCCCGATTAGCCATACTGTGCATAAAGTGGACTTAAAACACCAAATCAAACCAAACCAAATCTTCTTTATTCCATATTAAACAAATTAATTTATGAATTTGACATGGGGCATCTATGCCTCACTAATCGCAGCCAATGTTAAAAAGTTAACACAATCAACTACTTTTGAACAAAAAAAAAAAAATGCAAGAACATACCTGAGCGACACCAATGACATCTCCGTTGCAGTCTTTGATAGGCATACACAGCAAGGACCTCGTCTTGTAGCCCGTCCGAACATCAATGTCATGGTTAAACCTATCATCCTGCAATATAATGTTACTGTCAAAATATTATGGAACAAATTTCTCCACAGAAAAACATAGTAAACATACAAGGCAAATGGGTTTTGAGAAATAATGTATTTACTGGATTGATTGATCGATTTTTGCCATCTACTTGATTACATAAGTGCAAGTTACACCATGATATGGGATAGGTCACAATTAGTAAATAACTGCACTTATAAAATAATGCATAATTAGTACAAAATTAGAATTATAAAATAATACAACATAATAACAAAGAAAATAGTAAAGGTAATGATGATAGACAAGGTTACAAAAAAATATGAATCAATGCTCCAATCTATTTAAAGAAGCCGGCCTTTGTGGCAGAGTGGTTAGGCTTCGAGTTGGAACGCCGGGGGTCCCGGGTTCGAATCCCGGCCTGGGCATAGGCGTTCTTTGTGAATGTCCCTTTTTCAGTTCCATCATATCGTCACTCATCCTAATCGTCGCGATTAGCCAAAAGTTGCAGAAAAGCGAAGTAAAATAAACTAAAGCAATCTATGTAAAGAAAATAATATGATTCACTGAATTAAGTTTTTAGTCGCTTTTCTGTCACTTTGGATAATCGCGACGTTGAGAATGAGTCATATTATGATGAAATTGATGAAGGGACATTCATGAAAAACAACAATGCCCATGTTAGGATTCGAACCCTGGACCTCTGTTATAGTTGCGCGATGTGCTAACCACTTCGCCACGGAGGTTGGCTAAAGAAAAAACATCATGAGTATAAATACTTTATATGTACCGGGTGGGCCATAAGTCAGTTGTCACTAGCAATCGTTAGACTTTGTTTTGCCTAGCGTAGTGGAAGTCAGTTATCAACTTGACTACTGCGTATTATCCAGCATTCTTATATTGGGTAATACACAGTAGTCAAGTTCACAACTGACTTTCACTACGCTATGCAAAACGAAGTCTAAGGATTGCTAGTGACAACTGACTTATGGCCCACCTGGTATATACACAAATCATGGCACTATTTCACTGAAGAAAATGTAATAAAAAATGCAATAACTAATAGGGGAAAGAAGTTTCATGAAAGTGATCATTATGATATTACAACGGAACTCTCCTTGCTATAGAAATTTCTCAGAAATACAATTAATCGATATCGAATGCAGAAGCCTCATTGTCGCTTCTTTCATGTTTAAAATGTTCCGAGAATACGTTGCCATGGAAACCAAACACTCGATGACAGCCCTTTTTTCTTAGTCTTTTCTTCAGACAGAGTTGCGACAGACAATGGGAAGGGGAAGCGTGAAAGGAACGTGTTATTTGTAGAACCAGGAATTCAGGGGGAAATGTCTATTTTGGTCAGTTACGAGGAAGTGAAAAAGTGGATGTTCACGGTGCATATAAAATTATTAAACGCACGGCCATGAAAATAGGCAGCTGGGCAGATTTGCGCTGGTGCCACATAATGGGAAAAGCAAAGCGAGAGCGGGACAAAAGACGCTGGTTCCCGCGCACTCTGTGGCAACGTCAACCGGGCTGCGTTGCCTATACCGCGTTTGTTACAACCTGTCCCGCTTCCCGCGTTTGCTGATCGCTGGCTTTTCTAGCAGAAACCACGCGGCGTTGCCGCTGCCTACCGCGTGAACTCTGTGCTGGGGAATGCCTAAGCCAGGCTTTGAATAAAATACGCGGAAGTGCACAAATATACACAATTCCCCTTTCTGAATGTTCCAGCTAAGATGACACTAAACACAAAAAGGACACAAGCAAATATCACCAGAATAAATTCCATCCTGGATACTTTAAAACGCACACTAATCAGCACCACGCTTACAAAACAAGCTTCTTCAACAAGACACAAACAAAACACGTGAGTTAGACCGCAACGTGGCAACAGCGTCTACGTCATCGCCTCTCTTCTGCCATCCATTCGCTCCTCGCTGCCCAGCAGACGACTTTTTCCTTTTTTCTCATTGGCACCGAACTGTCGAGCCATCGCTAGCGCGGGAAACGGGACAGGTTCTAACAAACGCGGTATAGTTCGAGTCAGACCGACCTCTCTCCGGGGCACTTTTGTGTCATCCCTGACCTTTCGGGCAAATACTGTCAGTTTGTTTCACAAGGATTACAAAGACCAACTCTACAACGAGATCTTTCATTCTCTTAAACCTCAGAACACACGGGGTTGTGCTCCGACGTGGCAACAGCGCGAACTTCTGCCACCCGCCTCATTTCATGGCCGTCCCTTTACTTGTACAAATTCATTCACGGCTTCTAAATTAATTCACCCATTAAATTTTACTGTTTCGGCTGTTCAAATTGAGACTTTCCCCGCCGCCCGCAAGGGGGCAGAGGGGGCACTTGTCCCCCCGGATATCTGGGGAAAATCACAAAACTCGAATGATGAAATTATACCTATATTACAAATATTATTTTCTGTTATTAACAGCCTATAAGTTACAACAAATTAACTACCATGTGCATCAAAATAACGAGAGGATGTTTTTACCAGACAGAATCATGCTGAATGTCGTAACTAGGGTATGAGGGACGGGAATGGGAATGAAATTTTTATAATCCCAACGTTGGGACTGAAAAAATCGCCATTTCCCGAGTAGGTCGGGAAATTTTCGGGACAATCGGTGAAAATCTAGAATTCTACACACTATTTTCTCCGCAAGAGAGTGATTGTTCTTCAACTTCTGGAATAAAAAAAACGTTACTTTCAACACATTTCAGACACTTATAGTGCAGAAAATATCAAGAATTAACAACTTTTAAATGCACTTCTTTGGAAAATTCTCGACTATTCGGGATGCTAAAAGCTCGGGAAATATATTTTCGAAGTCGTGACTTGACCATGACAATTCATTCTCAGTCATTTTGAATTACTTATTTTAAAGTATCCTTCGGAGATATAGGGGAGCAGGTTAAGTGGTGTCTGTTCGATATCTGTGCATCGTGGAAATTTACAAAAAGATAGAGAACTGTTCACAACAATTTATAGATGTTTATTAAAGTAAGCAAGGCGAATCCAGTTCCTATTTCAATACTGGACTCACGCCTCAACTTGTCAACAACGCCAAAGTACAGTATGCGCCAAAATATACAGTACTGAAATTAAAAGACGAACATTACATTGTTGTCATCTGCGAGTTTATTTATCCTGAAAGAAACACTAACATACACAATTTTAGCGAGTTATAACTTCCTTTTTACTACTGAGAAAACGAGCGACTGGAGCTATGCCCCATCGACAAACGTACATGCGCATTCGAGGTGCGCGAGTTTCAGTACTGTACATTTTGGCGCATACCGTATTTTTCATTCAATCTCAATTTTATGATTTGTAAAATAGGCTTCCAAGTTGGAATCCCGGCCTCGGCATGTGCGCTCCTTGTAAGCGTCTCTTCATCATTTAAAAAATAATAAAGGAAAAACTCATCTAAGCCGCGGAAGCATGGGGGGGGGGCAGTGCTCCCCCTGCCCCCATCAGCGACGTCCGTTAGAAAAATAGAACTTCTTGCTTTTACTAATTGCAATGCAAAACCCGGAAGTTGCTATTTGCTACCATTTTCGAGTTAATTGGGATTAAGACATTTATTTTTTAATGCTCACAACAATTGCTTAAGCTTCGACTACATTTTGCAGACTAACGAGGCTCTGACGCCGGATCTGCAGAAAGAATAATCCTCTGTGGGGCTTTGTTGTTCATAAAGTTTGTGATTGTCCGTCCATCCTTCTCATTTTATCACTATTCATCCTCATCTTCGCGATTTCAGGGGTTCCGAGTTCGAATCTCAGCCTGAGCATGGGCTCATCTATTTCATCATATTATCACTCATCTTCTGCATTTGCCAAAAATAGCAGAAAACCGAAGTAAAATATGCCAAATCAATCATCTTCGTGATTAGGTAAAGTGGCAAAAAAGTGAGGTAAAATAAAGCCAATAAGTAAATCAAGAACAATGGGATACTTCGTATATTATGGAACCTTTCAATGGGATTATTGAACCTCGAAAACCACCGTTAAATACGGTCCTTGTCCACCTCGCAATGATAAATCTGGAAATATCCCCACCGATCGACCGAAAACGACGACAGCCCCGAAGAACCATCTCGTACGATGGCTGGATAGCGGCCAAGAAAGACGGGGGGAAAAAGTCCAAGATGCAAGCAGGGGGTATTTTATGACATTACACATTTTTCCTTTTACGTAAGAAAATATATGACGCAGTGCAAGAATCTTTCTTCTGCCCGGTTTCAGGGTGCAAATATTCCCTCCCATCCGGAAACGTCGAATTGTGCTGATGTAGGGCGCCATTTGGGAGGAAGGGGGTGACAGAATAGTTGGACACGGGACAAGAATACAAGTAGGTCCCTTGCAAGTGGAGGCGCCAAAGTCGCCACATCAACACGAAAAAAATCATTCTCCAACACTGTATTCTTTATCCACTGGAACAGTCACAAAGATTTGTCCTTGCTTATCACTTGTATTTCCTACCGCGCAACGTTCCTAATCACTGGAACTGTCCTACATGTGTGTCGTTGCTTGTCACCGGAACACTCCTACAGATTCGTTGTTACTTAACACTGGAACTGTCCTAGAGATTCGTCGTTGATTTTCGCTGCAACTGTCCTAGCTAGCGATTCGTCGTTGCTTTTCGCTGCAACTGTCCTAGCTAGAGATTCGTCGTTGCTTTTCGCTACAACTGTCCTAGCTAGATATTTGTCGTTGCTTTTCGCTGCAACTGTCCTAGCTAGAGATTCGTCGTTGCTTTTCGCTACAACTGTCCTAGCTAGAGATTCGTCGTTGCTTTTCGCTGCAACTGTCCTAGCTAGAGATTCGTCGTTGCTTTTCGCTGCAACTGTCCTAGAGATTCGTCGTTGCTTTTCGCTGCAACTGTCCAAGAGATTCGTCGTTGCTTTTCGCTGCAACTGTCCCAGAGATTCGTCGTTGCTTTTCGCTGCAACTGTCCCAGAGATTCGTCGTTGCTTTTCGCTGCAACTGTTCCAGAGATTCGTCGTTGCTTTTCGCTGCAACTGTCCCAGAAATTCGTCGTTGCTTTTCGCTGCAACTGTCCCAGAAATTCGTCGTTGCTTTTCGCTGCAACTGTCCCAGAGATTCGTCGTTGTTTTCGCTGGAACTGTCCCAGAAATTCGTTGTTGCTTATCGCTGGAACTAGTAGAGATTCGTTGTTGCTTATCGCTGAAACTAGTAGAGATTCGTCGTTTCTTATCGCTGGAACTGTTCTGGAGATTCGTCGTTTCTTATCGCTGGAACTGTTCTGGAGATTCGTCGTTGCTTTTCGCTGGAACTGTCCTAGAGATTCGTTGTTGCTTATCGCTGGAACTAGTAGAGATTCGTCGTTTCTTATCGCTGGAACTGTTCTGGAGATTCGTCGTTTCTTATCGCTGGAACGGTCCTAGAGATTCATCGTTGCTTATCGCTGGAATGGTAGAGAATTTTCGTTGACTATAGCTGGAACGGTAGAGAATCTTCGTTGGCTATCGCTGGAACGGTTCTAGAGAATCTTCGTTGCTTATCACTGGAACGGTCTTAGAGAATCTTCGTTGCTTATCGCTGAAACAATCCTTGAGATTCATCGTTGCATATCGCTGGAACGGTCCCAGACATTCATCGATGATCATAGCTGGAACTGTCCTAGATTTTCATCGTTGCTTATCGCTGGAACACTACCAGATATCCATCGTTGCTTATCGCTGGAACGTTCCTAGAGATTCATCGTTGATCGTAGCTGGAACTGCCCTAGAAGTTCAACGTTGCATATCGCTGGAACTGTCATAAGAGATCCATCATTGTTCATCGGTGGAACACTTCTAGTTGTGCACCGTTGCATATCACTGGTATAGAAATTTGTAGAAAAATGCACGCTGCCGCCTGTTGGTATTTCTTGTTCGCGATCCTACCCTGAAACCAGAATATATTTCCGGTTGCGTTACATAGCAACAATAACAGTTACACTGTAGTCGGCAATAATTAATTCTCCGGGAATTACTTATTCATTTGCCTTACTATATATCGCGCATGCTAACAACATCGTTTAACAACTGCATGTGAATGGCTAAAAACGCCACAGCTGGAGTTCCACAGTGTTCAATATTATCGCCATTACTGTATCCGATATACACTGCCGATATGCCGACAAGTCGCGACGTTACTGTTTCAGTCTTCGCTGATGACACAGCAATCTTCAGCAATAGTGTTAGCTTCCGCATATGTACCTTCAAGTTACAAAGACAGTTGCGAGATTTCCAGAGATGGATCGAGAAATGGAGGATCAAGATCAATGCTAATAAGAGTGTGTCGGTATTATTTACAAAGAAAAGAAAACGCGGACCACTGAATCTCAGACTTGGAAGACACTATATTCCAAGGAAATCGAGGCTAGGTACCTTGGAGTCCTCTTGGACTAACTTGGGTTAACATTCAAACTAACAAATAAATGCAAGAATCGGACAATTGTATCCACTTTGGAAAAACACAACACTGATGATTAAAAACCGAATTGCATTGTTCAGTGTATTAATAAGATAAATGCTTTCGTATACTTGTGGAGTGTGGCAACAAGCCACAACAACACGTATAAATCGCCTCCAAAGTGTACAAAACAAAACACTGCGAATAATAACAGGAGCAGATAGTCATGCTTCCAATATGCAGATGATTCGAGAAATGCTCGACCAAGAAACTCTATTCGACTTCATGCAGAGAAAAAAAAATCAAATCTTAGACGAAGCAACCTCACCATCCAAATCCTAAATCTACAACATAGGACGAAGGGGCCCAAGAAGACATACACACAAAATGCCGCGTCTTGATCAATAATATCCTGCAACTAAATGAAACATCACATAATGTCAACCAGCATGCAGAGATTTTTCATATTAAAAAACAAGCTTAAAATTACTAGTATGGTTCTTGGCGTACATATAGATACATGTTTTTTATAGAAAGACTTTTCTGGTAAACGGCCCTGCAAAATATTTGAACAGTTTGATTAAAGCAAATAAAAAATGTGTAAATATATATTTTTTTCTGTTTCTGATACTGTGTATATGAAACCAGTGTGAAAATGTTTGTTGAGTGGGTTAATGAAACTAATAATTTCAGTAACTTTTCTTCCAGTGAAAATAAAGCATTCTGGATGTACTATATAATTGTAACGTAAAATATTCTTTATAGTATTTGTAGCTGAATCTTGTCAATGTTTTAAATGATAGTTTGCAAGATATCAGCTGCCATGTTTATTTACGGTTTGATGATAATGACAGTATTTGCAGTTCAATATGATTAGTATTTTGTGTATTATTCTTCACAAAATGTTTGCTATTTCTGCCTATAAAAATTACTGGATTTTCAATCAAGAGGAATTTAAGTGTGTTTACAGTTTTCTACTTCATTCAGCCCATGAGTACATATATATTTTGTTTCCTTTCTTAGAGCCTAATAAACACTATTAAATGATTATGAGATTAATGTATTTTCACCTAAAGTGTTTCTGATAACTACAAAATCCTTATGTACATTATTCGATAAATTAATTCTTTAATGTGATTTAAATCAGCGATTAAAAAAATCACCTGATTTAAATGAATCCACGTTGCCAGCATCTATTTCGGAAAGTGGCTGCAATCAACAATCAATGTATCATGTTAAAGATAGAATATACTAACAATTAATTGTCTCCATGTAAATGTAGCATAAGTACATTGGGTCTACACCTGTGCATATAGGACTCTGTCATGAAATGCGTATATTCGAGGTTCTCTTATATACATGTTACATAATAGCCTGGTCATGTATCGTAGGAGAAAATTCCCTAGTAACGCGACTCTTCAAGAATTTCTGCGCAGCAAGCACCAAGGCCAAAATTCATAACTCGAAGCCTGGTAATCAAAGATGTTGAAACTTCAACCCAAATTAAACCACCTTGATAGTCTTCATCTTGCTTTTCTTCCATTTTGGCTAATCGCGTCGAGGAGGACCAATTATGGTTAGATGGAATTTGTAAAGGAATACTGAAAGAAACGTCCATGTGCGGCAGGACTCGAACCTGGAACCTTCGTTATTCTTAGTCTGAAAATGAAGGCAAGCGAAAAGAATGCTTCCAATACAGGTACAGTTTAATTTAACTTAAAATAATTACAAAAAAATATTTTCCTTAACATTCATGCCATGACCAAAATGCTACCGTGTAAAGCGAGAAATCTTATGGCATTTCAGATGCCATGGCATATTCATGGAATTTCTCAAGCATAGGCTCGGTCCGAAGCATTTTTCGTAGCATAACTAATCAGAAGCAACTTCTAGATCACGAGCGCAGTTGTAATGGCGGCCGTGTGAGATGTAAACAGCGTATCACTTCACATTTTTAAAACACGATAATTATTCAACCGAGAGGAATAAGGATTCCTGTTCAATGGTTTTAGGTACAAAAGCAATGGCACTGCTTAAATACATATGTTACAACGTTTGCTGTACACGTATGGAATAATATTTTAGTTTTAGTTGTTCCAATTGTGAACACTGTCCACTCGCCATAGATGATGTAACTCGACGCGCCTTTCATGCTGTATATGTTATACATTGTAATCGCAAAAGCTAGCCGAAAGTTACATGAAATGCTTGCGTGTAAAATACTATCTGCTATAAGATTTTTGGAAGCTTTTACAGGGTATTTATGCCAGCAAAAATGCTAAAGGAAATGCTTTCGTCTAAAGCCGGCCTTTGAACTACCGCACGCTACATCAAGGTATCGTGAGGAAATGCACTACAGTTCTGCGTCCGAATCTGCTACAGTCATTCATAGTAGCGATTGACCTAACACGATAGAAAAGAGACCTAAAATTAACTCGAATACAATTATTACGGCCTCGACAAATGCTCCAGCGGTCGTCAGACATTGTTGAAGGATCTTGAAGGACGACGCACAAAGTCAAAGAACAAAAGCTTCACGTGATCGATGCTCGCGTGCTGTTCTACCACATCGCAAATCATTTAAACATTTCCTACCAGGGAAGATAGAGACAAAAGATGCCGTGTTCCAAAGTTTGCTTCCACGAGAAGACACGCCAAGGCTGCCTGCGTTGAATATAGATGGACAGCGATTGATCATTCGGTGGACTGTTTCCTCCTCTTCGCTGTTTGAAGGAAACGACATGTATCGGCGGAGGACCAGGGAGGATAAAATGGGGCTCCTCTCCCATCACTCAGAAAACCACGACAAAATAACAAGAAGCGGTAAAAGAAAAGATTTACCAATAAGGAGTGGCGAAACTAGTTTGATTGGGTTTTGCTTTTAGCCCGCTTTGTACAGTGGGATCCACTAGTAATTCTCGGCAAATTGTCCATGACTATTTTCATTAATTTTTCTCTTACATCCTGTGTGTTCTTAAGCGATGGATTTTTATGTATGCTGGTGCAGAACTTGCCAACAGCTTGTTTTGAGTTTTCTTTTAATTCTTGAAGCTCTTATTGGGTCAAATAAAGTGCACGAACATGGTGATGGACAATTTGCACGGTAATACTCATGGATCCCACTGTACACAGATGGGCGTATCGGGACTTGACCTACCGTTCAAAGTTTGATCCGAAAGACTATGTCGAACCCGGAACCCCTTGATTACAAGGCGACGGCGTTTCCACTACGTTATTGTGGAGGCTCAGGGTGACCAAACGAATCTACAACAATGTCAGTGGCGTGTTCGAGTGGGTTAAGGATGTCGAATCGACCCTTCCTAATACAAATATGTATCATATCTACATCGTTGGAAAAGGTATGAATCAAGGATTCCAGAAATGTAGGATTTATGGTGAGAAAACAATTGGAAGTGGAAGAAAACACAGCCTTTAGTTTGAGGAACCTCCATTAAAAAATAAATATAATGAGCCTAATTTGCGTGAAGATGTAAGTTAATTTGTTATATAAGGATTGTTGGGTTTAGTTATTCTAGCATAAATAATATTTACAGTGTATTTATGCTAAGAGAACCAAACCTAACGGACCTAACAACGTAGGCATTCCTTACGAAACGACAACGCAAGGTTGTCCTTATCGCACAACGATCAGACAACCTTGAACAATAAAATAACCGAAAACCATATATTTCCCAAACAAATTGAAGGAAAACAATTTAAAATAACGATAATAATATACAGATATTAAAAAATATTAAAAAATAAAATGAAAACCATAAATACGGATGAAAACACGAAATAAAGAAAATTGAATCCTAGTGGAAATTAGCATATATCCACGTTAGAAACCAAAGTTCGACCCGGCAATACTGTGTGTTTACAACATGAATGTGAATACAGGAAAGAAGCTATGGTAAGTGATGTAAGAAAGTTTGTATTATTTCACAGAACAGGAACATCTAATTGAAAAATGCACAGTGCCAAATCGAAGCTCGAATGAAGTACTACGAGTGAACATATTTTTTTACGCCGAAATGGTAAAACACAAGGATCGATTATGCTATACTGCATAATAATAATAGCCAATTAAAGAAAATATGACAAAATATACATCAAAACCCCTAAAGAAACTATACCCACAATCCATAAGTGTTTCTGCCGTGAATTTCGATTTTGGTGTGGTCTGGAGTTTCTCAGTTGAAATAATTTCTCTTCACCTCTTAGTTGGGGTCCCTTAATATTTTTAAAGCTTCTAAAATGTTCTTCCCTAAAAAACTGCAACTGCTTGAGAGAGGAAGAGAGGGGGGCAAGGAAAGAGAAATAAAATGTGAAGAAAAAAAAATACTTGCTTACGATGTGAAGTACTGTATTACTCCCAGAAAAAATATAGTAGATATTCTTCATACCTTGCCTCTTCGCATCTCAATACTCAAAAAGAAATAAGGAAAAAAGGTTGAATTTGCTCACTGCTTGGGGCGTGAAAGCACTACTTCAAAGAAATTAAGATCTTGAAATAAAAGAATTAAGTTATATGTATACTTATTTTCACTAGAAGAAGCTTCAAAGTTCTGGAAAGCTTAAAACTTTTCATTTTAATTAAAATACTGCAAGAAGTCTTCAATAACTGACCTGTCATGAACATTTTTTCTTACTTTCGAAATTTTCTTCTTTGCTCCTTTCGATTTCTCATTGCATTACCGGCATTACTGATGCCTCTGACAGCACCTGATGTTTCGAAAGTCTCCTGTGGCAACAAACGCAAATCGTGACGTAACCAACCAATCAATTAAACGCCAGGGAGGGGGAAATGGTTTCGTGCCGCGGCCAATGACCGTGGACGACTCAGAATGGCCATTCAATTAATTCCATTTTCAGTCGTGTGGCGCTCCAATCAGGATGACGTCATGCGTGGGACATGAGACTGAAGGGAGTTTGCGTGCCGTGTCGGTTGTAATAGTTATTGTCCCAGGGTGCCCGCAGGTAATACGTTAAGGGCGGACCAGTGCAGGCTTGCATTGTGCAATGGCTGGGGAAATGTCACCACTAATGACACAGGAAGCACATTGTAGCAGAGGGAAATGAGTAAGGTTAAACCATAAAATTTTGGGAGGGGACCCATAAACCCTTTGACCCTAGTTGTACCCTTGCACCCCTCAAATAATTTGTCTGGCGCAAGATGCAGTCGTTCAAGAAAATCTTGTTTTTAATAGCAAAACAAAAAATGTTTTTGATCACATTAAACGCTTTAAAACGATATAAGTTTTCATGTATTTTAATCAAAGATCCGCCATAAAATTTATCTTCAAACAATTTAAATTCGGTCCAACTTGCGCATTGTTTCATTGAAAAAAAGTTCCTGGACCGTAATTAAATTGATCCTGAAAAAAGGTTCCTGGACCGAATTAAAATATTTTACAGATAAAAAGGTTCTTTACGGTCCAGAACCCATTCAAGCTTGCTGAATCTCTCTCCTGGACCGGAAATGAATTTATTTAAAATTCCTCGACCTTTAACAGCCATGTCAGCAAATACAGGATAGTATAGTGGGATCCATGAGTATTACCGTGCAAATTGTCCATCAGCATGTTCGTGCACTTCATTTGATACAATAAGAGCGTCAAGAATTAAAGAAAAATCAAAACAAGCTGTTGACAACTTCTGCACCAGCATACATAAGAATCCATCGCTTAAAAACACATAGGATTTAAGAGAAAAATTAATGAAAATGTACCAAAAGCAGTGGTTTATTGCGAGTTTTATGACGTAGGTGTAATTACTGTGATTTTTCCTGACTTCATAATCGAATCGTACATCTAAAATTACTTAAAGCATATTCTTAACAAAGGGCTACATAAAAATAGTGTTCAAATATTTCAATAAAAAATAGTTAATTCGTGTCATTGTAGAATAAAAGAATGAAATGAAAAATATTATCTTATATAAATTCTTCTTTTTTTTATATGACCCTGTCAACTATATCCTGTTGACTATGGTCAACGTTTCTATTATTGCCTTTCTTCTGAAGTCGGTAGATGTCACTCAAGTTCAACAGTAGCACAAACATAAATCGATTATATAAATAAATCATTTTTATCTTTGCGCCAGTGGCGGCGATTAGGGGGAAACCGGGGGCAGATGCCCCCTGCTTTTCGGCACTTTTGCCCCCGCACTATGCTAAACTTTATCTACAAAGGGAAATATACTGTCTTTGCCCCCCCAGTTTTGGCACCTGCCCCCCCTGGTTTTGGAAATCAATTGCCGCCACTGCGGATTGGATTATAAAATGATTTTATATTGCAAGTCTACATTTTTGTGCATATCCGTACATAAGCCATATTAATGGAGGAGATAATTCTGATAGAAGGGATGAGAGTGATATGGGAAATGGAATTTTCAAACATTGTATTCCTTACAGTGTGTGATTCATTGATGTGAGAAAATTGGACATTCTGAGAATAAATGTTGCGCATCAGGATTTATATTACCACATTTGCAATTTTGATGAGCTGTAATATGTATTTTTGCTAAGTGTGCTGGTGTACGCACGTGTCCCGTCCTTAATCTATTAATGAATACTATAACCTGCAGTGGAAATGTGCACAAATAAAACCATGGGTCTTTAGTTCTAAAATCTGCTATCCATCCATCTACATGTATTACCCACAACCTTAAATTGTTCCTTGCACCATTCATTCCATTGAATCACGAGTTTGTGTTTCACTCGTGGTAATAAATCTGTGTACCATAATCTGTTGAAACTTGTGTTGTAAAACTCTGGCTTGTTTAGCGTATGTCCACACGTTCATTTCCCAAATTAATATTATGTGTTTTAACATAACTAAATTGTATATCAATGTTCCTTTCACAAGCAAATTGAACTTATTGAATTATTAGAATATTGAATATAGACTGATGGCATAATTTAGGATAAGATGTAGAGAAAGCTTGTAATACACTCCAAGCATCTGTAAGGAGAACAACTTCTTATAACCTTCGGAATATTCCACATTGTAAAGCTCTAAATAGTGCGTAACTTATTTTGTATGAAACAATGTAAATTCTAAGGAAAATAAACAAAAGAGAAATCATTATAGAGAATGTTGTTGGATATGATTAAAAAGTGCCACTTTGATGAGTAAAATAATATTTTGATATTAAACACACCAAGCTTTGTAATTTTGGGATTTTGCTCTCCAAGTAGTGGTCTGACAACTGATCAAAATTTTGATTTCAGGGAATTATTCCAGACATTAGACGCTTTCCTCCTCCTCTTTGATTTGGCTACTACCCATACAAATCTTAAAACTTCAATTGTTGGATTGAATTGAAATTTTACAAGGTTTATTTGCTTGACGAATGGCATCAGTTGAGGGACTGTCTAGGAAAGAAATTCAAAAGTTGTAAAATAAGAGCCTCTACTCCCGTAACAGATAATAGATCAGTGCATAAGCTTACGTGAAATTTTGTAAACAGTACAATGTTACTGGTAGTGTTGCCCACGGGACGAGACGGGACAGGCTTTTAAAAATTCGAGACGAGATTGATCATGTGTCCCGAGACAAACGAATATTTTCGAGACGAGACAGCATTTCCACGAGACGAGACAGGCCGAAGTCTCGTCTCGTGGGCAACACTAGTTACTGGCAACACTGCAGCCAGGTCTCCGCGTTCAGAGGAGAATTAGAAAGAAGGCCTCTACTCGTGTAACGGAGCCTAGATCAGGACATGAGCTTACGTGAGAAATTCAGTAAACAGTACAATGTTACTGGCAACACTGCAGCCAGGTCTCCGCGTTCAGAAAAGATTTAAAAAGAAAGCCTCTACTCGTGTAACGGGGCCTAGATCAGGGCATAAGCTTAAGTGTGAAATTCAGTAAACAGTACAATGTTACTGGCAACACTGCAGCCAGGTGTCCGCGTTCAGAGGAGAAGTAGAAAGAAGGCCTCTACTCGTGTAACGGAACCTAGATCAGGACATGAGCTTACGTGAGAAATTCAGTAAACAGTACAATGTTACTGGCAACACTGCAGCCAGGTCTCCGCGTTCAGAGGAGAAGTAGAAAAAAAGCCTCTACTCGTGTAACGGGACCTAGATCAGGGCATAAGCTTAAGTGTGAAATTCAGTAAACAGTACAATGTTACTGGCAACACTGCAGCCAGGTCTCCGCGTTCAGAGGAGAAGTAGAAAGAAAGCCTCTACTCATGTAACGGAGCCTAGATCAGGACATAAGCTTAAGTGTGAAATTTAGTTCGGGTCAAGTGACCTAAGGTACCCACATGCTACCTCACCTTGTACGCGTCCGGAATGTTGACCGGTTCCCCGCTTTCGGCTACAAATCCAACGATCCCTGTTCCCCAGGGAATCCTGATCTCTTCCTTCTTCTCCATCTCTTCCAGGGTGCTCTTGGAGCAGACGTCGAAGAGCTTCGACACCAGGCACCTCGTCGGCGAGTCCTTCTCCCCCTGCACCAGGAACAGGGACCCTCTGTCGGCGGCCAAGAGCATGCTGACGTTCTGCAGGATCTTGTGACAGAGGCTCCTCACGTCCAGCTCGTTGCAGATGTCCTTCACCAGCTCGAAGATGATCTCTCGCTCGTCCAGATGGCGCAGCTCGTTCCGGGACCGCCTCTGGGGGCGCGAGGGGACCGGGCACCCGTCCTCCGTCGTCACGGGGGGGCTGAGGAAGGTTGGTGTCCCGTCTATCGTCGTCACGATCGGCTTCAGGAGGCCTCCCTTCTCGAATTCGTGGGCGGAGATCTTCCGGACGGGGGTCGTCGCCCCAGAGCCTCCGCGGGATGACACCGGCGGGCCCTGGGTTGGAGACTCCGTCCCGACTCCCGAAGAGGCTGTTGGGGTGGCGTGGGAGACCAGCCACGTGTCCACGATCTGGCGGGTGGCCTTCCTGCAAGATGGAGAAAAAGGGACATTAGTTCTTTTCGAAATGCAACTCTCTTTCAAATGTAACTCACTTACAGTTAGTCTCTCTGAAATATAACCCATTTCGAGTATCTCTTTCTGAAAAGTAACTCACTTCCAGTTACTATTTTCGAAATGCAATTCAGTTGCAGTTACTGTTTGCAAAAAAAAATAACTCAGTTTCAGTTACTCCTATCGAAATGTAACTGAGTTACAATTATTCCTTCTGAAATGTAATCCAGCTACTGTTACTCTTTTTCAAATTTAACTCTGTTACAATTACAGAAATGCAAATCGGTTGCAGTTACTCCTTCTGAAATGCAATTCGGTTGCAGTTACTCTTTCTGAAATGCAATTCCGTTGCAGTTACTCTTTCTGAAATGCAATTCGGTTGCAGTTACTCTTTCTGAAATGCAATTCGGTTGCAGTCACTCTTTCTGAAATGCAATTCGTTGCAGTCACTCTTTCTGAAATGCAATTCGGTTGCAGTCACTCCTTCTGAAATGCAATTCGGTTGCAGTTACTCTTTCCGAAATGCAATTCGGTTGCAGTTACTCTTTCTGAAATGCAATTCCGTTGCAGTTACTCTTTCTGAAATGCAATTCGGTTGCAGTCACTCTTCCTGAAATGCAATTCGGTTGCAGTCACTCTTCCTGAAATGCAATTCGGTTGCAGTCACTCTTTCTGAAATGCAATTCGGTTGCAGTTACTCTTTCCGAAATGCAATTCGGTTGCAGTTACTCTTTCTGAAATGCAATTCGGTTGCCGTTACTCTTTCTGAAATGCAATTCGGTTGCAGTTACTCTTTCTGAAATGCAATTCGGTTGCAGTTACTCTTTCTGAAATGCAATTCGGTTGCAGTTACTCTTTCTGAAATGCAATTCGGTTGCAGTTACTCTTTCTGAAATGCAATTCGGTTGCAGTTACTCTTTGAAAAAATTATAAAAAGAATTTAAACGAATATACACAGAAAAGAACACTAGACGAATAGTTCCAGAAGGTCCACACCTCAATGGTGTTAAAATAACAATTAAAGCTTGTAACAACCACCGAGGTTTAACATGGACAACAATGTGGTGTGGACTTCCTGGCACCACTGCGTGTTCCATAAACACAATTCTCTTACGTGGGTGGTCTTTGTGAGTGTTCCATCATCAGTTTCAACATATCGCTCATCCTCATCGCCGCGATCACCCAAAAGTGGCAGAAAAGCGACAATAAGTAACAAGAATCAAATAAAGCATGCTTTACAGAATGCAAAACCATGTATAGGTTCATTCTACACGTTCAATTCGGAATGCGCATCTCCGCCATGCTTCTATCACCCCGCGAGCCCAAAATTTCCAGTCTGTTAATTCGATGTATGTGAGCAAAGAGCTGTGTAACGCCCGCTTTAGACGAAAGCATTTTCCTTAGCATTTTTCTTAACATTTACGCCATGACCAAAGAGCTACCGTGTAAAGTGAGAAATGTTATGGCATTCCTCAAGTATAGGCTCGGTCCGTAGCATTTTTCGTAGCGTAACCAATCAGAAGCGACCTCATGGTAACGAGTGCAGTTGTAATGGCGGCCGCGTGAGATGTAAACAACGTATCACCTCACGTTTTTAAAACACGATAACTATTCAACTGAGAGGAATAAGGATTCCTGTTCAATGGTTTTAGGTACAAAAGCAATGGCACTGCTTAAATACATACTTTACAACGTTTACTGTACACGTATGGAAGAATATTTTAGTTGTTTCAATTGTAAACACCGTGCACTCAGCATAGATGGTGTAACTCGACGTGCCTTTCGTGCTGTATATGTTATACAATCGCAAAAGCTAACCGAAATGTTACATGAAATGTTTCCGTGTAATGTACTATCTGCTGTGAGATTTTTGGAAGCATTTATGCTACCAAAAATGTTAAAGTAAATGCTTTCGTCTAAAGTTGGTCTAATGCTTCTTTAAGATGGAGTCCAAGATGTAGGAATTTCAGTGCGTTTTACATCAAGACCGTAACAACTGCAATTTCTGGCGACTACACTCCTAAAAAGCTAGAAGACTTGAAATTGTAGACAAACAATCTGTTCCACTTTTTCACTGAAGATTAAGCTTGTAGACACTGCTTCACAAAAAAACTTATGTACGAACACAGCAAAGATATGCTTACGGAAGCGTGTAAAACCACATGAAAACATTGCTTTACTGTGGTTCTTGAAAATTGGCCGGCGAATGGGACAAAGCTTGAATTTCAGACAAAATATTTTCCCCCTCATGCAATATGCATCGCCTTGCAGTAACAGGGCAAGCGAAAGGGAGGAAATTAATTTCGAAAAAAGGGGCCTCTTGTCGCAATGGATTCTGGGATGATAAAGACTGACGCAATACTATTGTCCTCTTGCGCTCCGCAGCACTTCGCAGGCAACTTTTAATAACAAGAGCGTTGTCTCCTCTCCTATATCATTTCGTAAGTGCGACGCAATATCCTGCGATAAGTCCCGTGAGCAGATCTGAAAGCGATAGCATTGTGCTTCGGATTTTCGATCCTTTCGGAAACAGAAAAAACTGAATCCCTGCCAGAAAAGGACGTCTCGAGATGGGAATTCATTACATCTTTTCCCAATATATTTTATTCCTTCCCTTGGAAGTTTCTCTTGAGCGCATGGCTGCATTTGGCAAGCCGTCTGGTTTGTCAGGGCGTCACCGCTGGCTGAGCGACGGTGGGCTATGACCCCCGGTGGAACTGTCAAGGCACAACCTCAATTGCCAGTCATTTCTATTGTAGATCCAATCGCACACACACGCAGCGTTAAAGACAAATATATACTAGTAGAAAGGGGGAAAGAGATAAAAAGAAACAAAGGAGTAAAAGAGGGAAAGATAGGAAGAAAAAAGGAAAAAGAGCGAAAGAATGAGAGTAGAAAGAATACAAGAGGAAAATAGAAAACAAAGCAAAAAAGAAGGAAATATAAAAAGAGAAAAGAAAGAAAAGGATACAAAGACATTTAGAAACACAGCAACGAAAGAGGGAAAGAAAGAAATCGGAAAAAGAGAAGCAAATAAGAGGCAGAATGGAGAAACAAAGGAATAAAAATAAATATAAAAAGAGAAACAAAGTGGAAAGACGGAAACAAAGGAATAAATGAGCGAAAAGGAGGAAAGCGTAAAAATATATAGAAGCAAAGGAATAAAGAGGGTTAGGGAGAAAAAGAAACAAAGGAAAATTGGAAAGAAAATAAGCAAAGGAGAGGGGGAAAGAAGGAGAAACAAAGGAATAAGAAGGTAGAAAAAGAAATAAAGAAAAAAGAGGGACAAGAGAAACTAAGGAGAAACAGGAAAGAAAGGGAAACAAATGAGGAAAAGAAAAAGAAACAAAAGAGGGGGAAAAGAGAAAAAGGAGGGAAGAAAGAAAGAGGGAAAAGGAAGAAGAGAAAGAAAGAAACAGAAACAAAAGAAAAATTGGAAAGAATGGTAGTGAGAGAAACAAATGACAGAATTTGAAATTATTTGCAACTTTTATTCAGAAGTATGCACATGAATAACACACAAAATACAGTATATGCATATTTCGGCTAAAGGAGCGCATATTTTGTTCTTTACTGGGGGTGGGGGGTGAAGGATCGCCAAGTAGACTGAGATCCAAGATTCGAGTCCTCGCCTGGGCATGGGTGTAAATTTCATCTAAGCATCATTCATCCTCATCGTTCAATAACCCTTGGCGGACATTAATTTAATCATGACCGACGCTCGGCTATTATTAACTAATTAAGTGGAGAGGGAGATGTCTCATGGATGACTCATGCCATCGAGGGAGCTTGGATTTATTGATTTTCAATTAGTGCACAATAGATACTATTATGGAGTCCGGTTTCGGCTTATTCTAACCCAATTTGTGCATTTTATGTACGCGAGGATGAGTCACGTATGATTCATGCAATCGTGGAAACTTGAAGTTAATGCGTTTTCAATTAGGGAACAATATTCACTAACGAGGACACGTGTTGCGTGGTTTGCAGTCGCCGATGACGTCATGAGTTGCCATTTTGGCGTCGGTGGTGTCTCATATTTGGTATAATTGAGGAGCTCGAAGGGACCTGGGTAGAGGCTATTTATAACACAATATATGGCGCTAGCCTATGTGCGCTTTAAAGGTGAAGAAATTATTAGTATTTAGGGTCGATGTAACCTATATGAAAACGAAGTATACGGGCAGAGTGCATGTTATTAATAATAATTGCTCTTAAAAATTGCAAGATTGCGTTGCGCGCAGAGATCCGTATCCTTCGTATGAATTTGACAACATAAGAGAAGAATATTTCCTCCGCCAACCCTGCCAAGCGAGGGATCACCGTCGGCCTAAGGGGGAGAAAGAGACCATTGTTACGTAGCCAGTGGTCCCCTACAGGAACTGAATGGGATAATAATTTGTAGAGCCCGGATGTTCAGGCATTTATTTTCGTTAAAATAGGCAGGCAAAAAGGCATTTATAATGTGGAAAATAGGCACTAAAAATGGGAAAAAGGCAAAATAAAGCGAAGAAAGACACATTTGGAAGTCACTTAGTTTTATCTATAATCTCTGGCAAAATGTTAAAATCTAAATTGGGAAGAGCATTTCATTTTTCTCCGTCTTGATTGCACATAACTACAAGGTGTTTTTTTAAGTTCTCAACATTCATTGATAGTCGTCTGTCAGAGAGAATGTTTTTCATAATAGAAAATGATCTTTCTACTTCAACAGAAGTTATTGGACCACACATAAAACAAGCTAATGTAGCTGGACTCATTTTGGTAACAGCATTTTCACCTTTTAGAATATCACAAATTGTCTTCAATTGTTTCAAGTCCTTATTTGCACTCACTACACGTTTGCACTTTTCCGCAACAGCTGACCCCTTTTCTCCTGGCACTTCCATCATCTGCTGCATAGATTCCTCGAAGATTTTCATGGATGCTACAAGAGTCTCACCTTATTTTTCTAGCTTTGTAATTGTCTCAGGCAATGCACAATAATGTGCAAGAATAAACGACAGTTCATTCTTCAGTTCTGAATAGCACTAGAGTTTTTTCACTTCACGAATTGAAGCCGCTTCATTTTCTGGAAGAGCATCGATCACCTCACCGATTTTTTTCAAGGTTGTTAGCATAATATATAGCTGCTGATATCAAGGTTCCCCATCTTGTCAAGACTGGTTGCGGAGGTAAACTAACCTCAGGCGCAACTTCCTGAAATTTTCGGGTTCGAGAAGGAGATTTCAGAAATATCTTCTTTGTGTTCGAAATCAACCTCTCCACTTCAGCAGTCAATCGTGCACAAGGAAATGTTAACCGAAAGGCAATATCCTAACTGAGCATGAAATACTTTTTTCTCACACTTTTCTCCTTCAGCAATGTTGAAACATGCGTGAGTTCAATATTACTTAAATAAAGCGAAAATTATTCACATAATAAACGGAAGAAAAATAAATGCCAACATATTTTTTTAAAAAAAATGGTCAAATTTCATTGAAAAAGACAAAAAAGGCATTATAATTAAAAATAGGCAGTGGGGTCCCAAACAGGCAAAATAGGCAAAATGAAAAGGCTTCTAAAACATTCGAAACAACATAAAAAACGTATATCCGGAAATTTTTTATCAATATATGCAGTAGATAAAAAGAGGCATTTTGCCAAACTTCCGGGCTCTAATAATTTGTGATGGATGTCGCGTGTCGCCAATATTTTAACACGTTTGTATTGATTTTTTGAGATTCCAATTTTGTTTTGTGGAAGTAACTTACACGTTTTTCCTCCTCAGAATGTATCTACAGGCTATTTGACCTAAAGCGTAAGGGATGTGTCAAATAGAAGCAAAGTGAGGGCAAGTCGGTCCAGATGCGATTCTCTATTTGCTTTTATTATTGGGTTTCGAACCACGGACTCTTTGATTATTGCCTTATAAGTAGGGCTCGGAAGTTTAGGAAAGAAAAGGATTTTTCCTGTTGTCCGAAGACGAGGCCGAACATAATATATGTTCGTTTTGGGTCATTGTAGGCCAGAAAAAGGTGGGTTTTATTTGTCCTTTTTTTTTTTTTTTTTGCCTTTTTCGGCGTTTTTTGGCTTATTGGTCCTATTTTAGTCTTTTTTTAGGTCTTAATGGCTTTTTTTGCAACTTCACCTTCTTTCAACTACGTTTTTACTGCCCATTCTCAATTCGAATCATCATCAGTTAATCACCTCTTAAACGTGCTTTCTGTAGTAAAGCAATAAAAAAAAAAAAGAAATATATTTGAACCATCCCTGAAACGAGAGAAAAACATTTTTTGACGGCTGAAATAGGATCCGAAGTCCTATTTCTGTAAACCTAGTGTGGCTAGGCCAAATATGATTCTTCAAATATGATTTTTCAAATTATGTTAATCTAAAAAAATATATAATGTCTGGAAGAAGATGTATTTCATTCACATAGTTTTTTCGCACTGTGTGTTCCATACCACCAGAATTTTTTTTTATTCATTAAATATGTAATTAAAACTGAAGTTATTAATTAATTTGGATCATTTATACGTCCTTTTTTGATATTTTTAGGTCTTCAACTTCCGAGCTGTACTTATAAGCTACAGGATGGTTGTTAATGCGTATTTTTCTATATAAGATTGACCAGATTTTGACTCTATGTCCAATATTTCACAATTGTTCACGTATTTCTATACAAATAAGCACTATTTATACGATTCAGTCAAAAATTTTCATTATATTTTGGACATACAAAGTGGGATTTGTCAAGTTTTACCCTTATATTTTACAAGTTACAATTTTTAAGAGCAATTATAATTAATAACATGCATTCTGCCCGTATACTTCGTTTTTATATAAGTTCCATCGACCCTAAATACTAATAATTTCTTCACCTTTAAAGCACACATAGGCTAGCGCCGTATATTGTGTTATAAATAGCCTCTACCAAGTCTCTTCGAGCTCCTCAATTATACCAAATATGAGGCCCCATCGACGCCAGAATGGCGGCTCATGACGTCATCGGCGACTGCAAACCACGCAACACGTGTCCTCGTTAGTGAATATTGTTCCCTAATTGAAAACGCGTTAACTTCAAGTTTCCACGATTGCATGAATCATACGTGACTCATCCTCGCGTACATAAAATGCACAAATTGGGTTAGAATAAGCCGAAACCGGACTCCATAATAGTATATATTATACACTAATGGAAAACCATTAAGACCAATCTCCCTCGACGTCATAAATCATCCATGACTCATATCCGGCTGTAACTCGTATATAAAGTACAACAATTGGGTTAGATTATGGTGAAAACAGGATACATAATAATATCTATTGTGCACTAATTGAAAATCAAAAACTCCCTTGACGGCATGAGTCATCCATGAGACATCTCCCTCCCCCTCCCCCGATACTCTACACTTAATTAATCAACAATAGCCGACCGTCGGCCATGGATAAATTAATGTCCGCCAAGGGTTATTGATTCTACTTGCGTTCAGCAAGACGTGGAGGAAAAGTGACACAAAATAAGGAAAATGTAAGTACAAATTATGATTCTTGTTCTTTCGCGTCGCTTTTCTATCACTTTTGGCAAATCGCGACGATGAGGATAAGTGATAATATGATGAAATTGATGAAGGGACACACTCAAAGAAGACCCATGTCCAGAAAGGGGTTCGAATGAAGAACTAGTGTCGTAGCGCGATGTGCTTACCACTCCGTCACGTTACTTACTTACTCTCTAGCCTTCTTAAACCCGAAGGTTTATGGCTGCTGCAACGCAAGCCTCCCATCTGTTCCTATCCTGGGCAAGATCAATCTAATCTTTCCCATCCTTAACGATTTCCTTTAGATCCATCTCAACGTTATACCTCCATCTTCGTCTTGGCCTTCCTACAGGTCTCTTACCATCAGGTTTCCCAACAAGGATCCTGTAAACTCCTCTTTCCTCTCCCATTCGTGCCAAATGGCCTACCCACCTAAGTCTTCTTGATTTAATTATTCTAATAATATCTGGACATGAATACAAATTATGTAGTTCTAAATTATGTAAGCTTCTCCACTCACCTGTCTCCTCATCCCTTTTAGGTCCAAATATTTTCCTAAGGATTTTATTTTCAAACACACTTAATTTTTGTTACTCTTTTAATGTAAGGGACCAAGTTTCACATAATAGTACAGGCAAAATTACTGTTTTGTATATTTTAACTTTTAGTTTCTTAGATGATATACGAGAAGATAAAAGTTTATGAAGAGAAAAGTAACACGCATTTCCTGAATTAAGCTTGCTTTTATTTCCTCCTTAACATCGTTTTCATTTGTTAGTATAACTCCTACGTACTTGAATTTGGAAACTGATTCAAACGAGTTGTTATCAATTTTGAATATTTCCCAACACTTCGTTTCGGCCTGTAAGCATATATTTAGCCTTCTCTTTACTAACTTCCAAATCTATCTCTTTAGCTGATTTAAAAAATATTTTAGCATTATTCTCAATTGCATTTTTATCATTCCATAGTAAGTTATCATCTACATGATGACCACACAAACACACATTATGATGCAATACCATTATTTGTAGTCCAAGAGAAGGACAGTCTTACCGTAGGAAGTAATCCTGCACGAAGTCCGGGTGCTCGTCCAACCACGCTTCCATTCGAGCATACTCGGGATCGTAGTGGTACTTGTTCCCCGTTTCGCCGACAGATGGAGCCACTGTGTTCGGCGCCGTTTCCGCCGTCATTCTCGCCTCCTCGCTTCGCAGGTGCAAACCTGGAAAATTTAATAAAATAAACTACAATTTAGCGCTTCAACGATGTATTTATAATGTGCAAGTACTGCATAATACATTTGTACTAGACATTTATTACAATATTCTTGTGACTATAAAGGTGGCATTTCACGACATAAATCAACATTCATAAAACCCAGTAATTGGTAGAACGTTGCAACGGGACGCCATATTTCATGATCGATTGTAAATAGTTTTTAACCTTTTTCTAAGCTTTTTTAAACAATGTTTTAACTCTCGCCACGTTGTCGATCCGAAAATTAGGACCACAAAACAGGTATTGTCTTAGTTAAGATCCTTTCGGTACAAAATCAACAGTAATTGAAATTTCACACTAAAGAAGCGACTCTGGTGCGAGGCACACGCAGTTTCCACAAAACGACAAAACTAACCGCATATGCATCATTAGATAGATCTAAGCGAAATTGTAGGATAGGCATTGTTAGGTTAGGAGCTTTTAGCGTTTAGTTTTGGCGTTTTGTGGAAGCTGTATGTTCCTCGCACCACATCCTAAACAAAGTGGATTGGTAGTGAGTTTTATCCTAAATCTTCGTGATAACTCACTTTCAGCGGTTTCACAATGCAAGTTGTTTCGTATACATAGATGGATATCCTTTGCAGATAGAATTTTAATACACTAGTTCAAAACCGTATCAATATGGTCGAACAAATTAATTGTACCAATCTGTCAAAACATGTTTTCTAAAGCTGATAACATTTTTAAAAAATGTAGTTTTTATGAAGTAAAACCTTCCCAAACTAAGTAGCAGGTGCAGAGAATGACAGAAGAAAGTAAGACACAAAAAATTATTATTTGTAATATTTAAGATGTTAATGTATACCGTTTTGGACTACATTGAAGCGTAATGTAATGTATTTTCTGGGACGTGCGTGTGTGTGCATGTGTGTGTGTGTAAGGGCGAGAATGTGTGTGTAATATAAACTGTACTGCCTTCTTGTTCATGTGCGTGAAACGGTGAGCATGTGTCTCTGTGTGCGTTCTTTTTTTAT
Source organism: Lepisma saccharinum (assembly GCF_977018435.1). Taxonomy (NCBI): domain Eukaryota; kingdom Metazoa; phylum Arthropoda; class Insecta; order Zygentoma; family Lepismatidae; genus Lepisma; species Lepisma saccharinum. Next base: position 68,038,621 of record NC_139248.1, read on the forward strand.
TCCTTATAAATTCTTCTTGTATTTTATTTCCTATTTTATTAGCAAAGCGATGTAAGAATATATCGACGTAGATGGTTAAGTGGAAGAAAAGGCACAATAAGCCTTAACTTCGTCATGTATATAAAGCTGAAAATAAATAAACAAATAAATAATCTGGCTTTTCAATTTTACCTCTCTCAGAAAACGCGTTCATGGTTTGACAGAACTATACAATTCAATTGTGACAAACACAACTGATGCTGCCTAACATTAGAAAAATTCTTACTGCACATGTAACTATACTTTATATTGTATACCATATGCTATTCAAAATCACTAATTTTGGATTTTCCACAATCAAATTTACTAGCTCCTACCGCAATTGACGTTGATACAACTACTCCAGTTTCTATATTTCCAGTTTCACTAAAGCATGTGAACTCTAAAATTTGCAAGCTACATTAGTAAAGATATACTCTCACAAAGGAGTTGATAGAATATAGTTGCAAGAGGGACAACAGCCCCCTCCTCCCCCGTGGCGCTATCACTTCAATACTTATTGAATAGTGGGCCGAAACTGATTCAAAGTTTGTTTTAATTGATTGATTGTGTTGTGCTTTAAGTCCCCTGGATCTACAGTTTAAAGTGGGATCCGAACCACTACGTGCCTCCACCGGGTATTGAACCATCACCTTCTCAAACTGGAGAAAGCCGAATGGCTTGTTCTAGTCACGTGAGCGACGTCATCATCTGTAGGCGAGACAGCCGCCATGTTTGATTTATTTGGTGGAAGTAATGTTGGGTCTTTATTAGCGAATGTGGAATTGCAATGCAATTTTAAGAACTGCAACGAAGTATAAGTGTAGTGGGAGCGTACAAGGAATATGGTCTATAAGTGTTGTGTTCCCAATTGTAGAGGAAATTATGATGAGAACAGTAAGACTAATGTATTTAGATTTCCTCAAGACGTTACTGCAAAAGAGAGATGGATTAGAGCAATTCCGCGTAATTTTGTCCCTAAAATCAACTCCAGGGTAAGTAACACAGACTTTATACTTATAAATAAACGAGAGAAATAGTTTAGTTCATAATGTAAATATTTAATGTGCACGAAATAGGCATTTAACATACTTTTAGATTTGGTCAAGTTTTACTTGTTTCTTGAAAATCATTTTTAATCACCAGTATCGAATTGGTAAATGTAACCAAGTTAATTTCTTTAGAAATGATAAATAATTTAACTTGCATTACCATATTTGGTTAACGTTACATAGTTGTTTATCGTTCCAAATGAATTGTTCAACGTTATAAAATATTGTCATATCTGCCAAAGCAGTCTACTGTTTCGATAACATGTTCTTCATCGAAACTTCTATATAATTTATACAAATGTTCAGTTTCAAAGCATGCTTGAGGGAAGAAAACTATAGAAGTGAGCAAGATTGAAAAATATGAACATTTATATTCTTATTTTTAGCTCAGTTTAGTGCCTCTTTAGGTTAATCGGAGATAATGGAAGGCAAGTTGGAATTTAGGTTATGCATTGAGATACAAAGTACATTGTGTAACAACATGCACTTTGATGGAATGTTTCCTTGTATAATTATACAAGAATATATTGTTTATGTTTCAAATAAACGTTTTCACACAAAAATCTTACATTTTTACCGAGCTATGTGAATAAGCGAACATAGTAATTTTGTTTAAATTGGTTTTTCTTGAGTATATTTAATCAAATTCTTTACTTACATGTGTATCAATTATTTTGGCTCTACAAACGTTTATGTGACAGATTTTTTTTTGTATTCCTAAACAAAATGATTTAGACATTTTTTACTGATGTTTAGTTATTGGAAACAAATAAATCGCCAAACTGCTTAACGCCAAACTCTCAACCTAACCTTTTTCGTTAGTCTAAGCAAACCAATCGTAGTCTCTGTACCAATCGTAACCTCAATCCTTATACCGTTTTGTAAAAAGTATTGGTTCAAAATTTAAAAAATATATAGTATAGCTACTAGTATTGAGACTTGCTGATGTCATGTTTGATTTTTGTTATTTAGCGTCGCTTTTCTACCATTTCTGGTTAATGGCGACGATGAGAACGAATGACGATATGATAAAATTGATGTAGCACTCACAAAGAACATCCGTGCCCCGGCCGGATTCAAACCCCGGATCCCCTGTCGTTGTAGCGCGCTGTGCTAACCTTTCAGCCACCGAGGTCGCCTCTGATGTCAGGTGACCTCCAGGAGAGAATATTATTTTGCTTTCAACAAAAGTATTACATGTCTGCTTGAGGACAGGATAAGTAACTAAATACTGTAGATGTGTATTGTTAATAAATTGTAGAGCTTTCCCAGTTTGTTCATTCTATGCTGGTGAAAATGAATGTCATACTCGCCTATGGTCTTTTTACTGCCAATTCCTGGCATTTTTAATTCTCCACACTTTAAACTTTTTTGCTGTTTGCCTTATTTAATTGTTGAAAAAATAATTGAGTGTTGGTACTACAAAGTGCTATCTGTCGTCGTCTTTCATGAACGGAAAGACAATAAAACAATAATAATGAACAAATAGATTTATGCTAGCGATGCTTCTGTGAGTTTATTATTTGGTTAGGCAACTTGACGAATTTCCTCTGAACGTAGCACGCGAGGTTAAAATTCTTCTATTTGTTCTTACTTTTTTTTTGCAAAAACTGTAACGAGTTTTATGTAAAACTTAAAAGTATTACGGATAATATTTCACAAATACACGCATTTCTTTAAAAAAAAATTCCACCAGAAAGTTCGTAAAGATTTTCAACATGAATTTGTGTGATATTAGGGGTCTTTTTGTGGTGGCCATAGTGGCTTGTTGAACAAAAAATGTTGGTGTAAATATTCAATATTTTCTTCTATCTCTCCTAACTATATTTTCTCAGAGTAAATGTTAAAAACTAACTTCCTCTGAGCTTCCAGTCCTTCCTAAAAGAAACAAACGAACTTAAATTCTCTACGATAAAATATTGTCTTCCTTCCACAGCGTTAAGATGATCGCCTCCAGATGATGACGTCACAACTGAGCGCTGCGGCCTGAGTCTCTAAGATGGTCTTGATTGAACCCGGGACACCTTTACAAGGCGACGACGTTCCTACTGCACCATAGGGAAGGTCTACCCGAAATTGAGTAATAAACTTATATAAATACTTGTTTACATAACTGAAAACTGAATTTAATTATGATATTTTATGCTTTGGGGCAGCAATACCTGACGCGATCTATGCTAATAATTTATTGGCTCAAAATGATTTCTTTCTCTGGTGGTGTGGTTAGCACATCGCGCCACGACGCCAGGGGTCCCGGGTTCGAATCCAGGCCTGGGCATGGGTGATCTCTGATTGGTTTGGTTTATTTTGTTTCGTTTTTCTGTCACTTTTGACTAATCGCGAAGATGAGGATGAGTGATGATATGGTGAAATTGATGAAGGGACACTCCCAAAGAATGCCCACGCAGGGATTCGAACCCGGGAGCCCTGGCGTCGTAACGCAGCATGTGCACATCATCACTCATTCTCATCGTCGCGATTATCCAAAAGTGGCAGAAAGCAACGCTATTTTTTTGTTAAATGTATTAATATTATTTACCATAATGACAAAATAAAGCCATTTTCACGGTTCAACACAAGTAGCACACTGACCAGGAAAGGTGCAAATTTCCATTTAACGATGGAGAAATGCAAAATACTCTTTTCAGGTAATAAGCTTTCGTGCAATATGTGGTGACCGTGTGAAACAACAGTTCTTTCTATCCAGTAGCGGAAATTTCTCGATGCGTTATTACAAGCTGCGGATAAATTGAGTTTTGAACGGTCATCTAAAAACAATATCCCTGCGAGACGAAATCCCGCTATACAAATCTAACGCATTAATTTGAAACTTAACCCTCGCTAGATTAATTAGCTCCCGGGGTCAGGCATTTTAATTACGTTACGAGAATCGGAGACAAAAACTATTTGACCGCCTGGAAAAACGACGATTTAGTGGCAAGAACTTCCAACACGCCGTCCAATGTTTTGAAATGTTCGTTTACTATGAATGAGGAAACACTCAAACTGTGTTCCTGTGTTTTTTAAACGCGCTCATAATACACACAAAACACAAACGCGTATTAAAAAAAATTCACTGAAGGGAAAACGAAAAATAAAGCATTTTCTCGTTTGGGGGGGGGGGGTGTTGGAGGTGACGGTGAGAGGTTAAAAGTAAGTGAACTTTTTTTACTGTACAGGATGATTCAAGTCCCTTAAAACCCCCTATAATATGTTAAGGAGTTAGGCTAGGTACAATTGGTTATGATAGAAACAGGTTAGGCATAGGGGGAACCATATTGGTGTGTTCCAAGCGGACGTCCGCCATATTGAATTCAACTCAAAATTCTTGAATGGGAAGGGGGTGATGTTATATATCACATCAGGCTAGGATTTCACTAGAAATGCAATGGTGAAGTTTTTTCGATGTATCTTTAACCTGTAAAAAGTTATGCCTGCGTGATGGTAACAAATGTCTCATTTTCCAGGTGTGAGAAAATAGTGTCAGAATGACAGTTGACATAGACTATTACGTTCCATTGTAGAAACCAACAGTTACACATGCTCCAAATAATTTTGTTCGAGATTCGAGTGTGTCAGACACACGCCCTGTAGAAGATTCCGCCCCTGGGCCATGATGAAGGGATACACGCGAAGCAAATCTATGCTCAGGTAGGGATTCGAGCATAGATTGCGTGGCTATCGGCATGCCTATGATCACATAGACCTAGCTTGCGCCCCGAACTACCACACCAAGAGATATGCAATAATAACTGAGCCAATATTTGCTCTTTAGCCTTTTATTTCCAAATTAATCCTTAGGCTAGCTTTATTATTTAACGTAGAATAGTTGCAGTATTGTGCATTAGGGTTATGACAAAAAAATATTTTTTTTAGCCTGTAGTAGAAATCGATGAACTTTTTAATACAGAATCAGAAAATGACAATTATTTCGTTCAATTCATAAAAAATGTTCCGCACCAATGACAATGAAAATTCTCAAATTTAAGTACATTCAGCGCAGTCAAAATGTATTAGTTGAAATAAGCTTCAGATTCAAATATTTATCTGTTTTGCATTTCTGGTACAGTTCTTCCATTAATTTCACCCCTCGTTCGGCACAAATATTCATCCGTGATATATCTACAACGGATCTTTCAACATTCCAGTGAGTTACAAAGCACTTCATGGCTGCAGAGCAATTTAATTCGGAAATTCCATCCATCAGTTTCTGGTGAATCTCTGCGTTGAACATTTGGTTAGAAAACCAGGCTTCCTGCCATGTATTTGAGATGAAAGAGCACGGTGTTTGCAGTGATATTATCCATTTAGGAATACAGAAGTACGAAATAAGAGCATATATAGCACGTGAATTCCATCTGGCATTGTGAAGAGACGGTAATGTCTCCATTTAATTGCTGGGATTGCACCAGTTTCTTTAAGGAAACGGAATGCTCTACATAACTCATACAGAAATCTAAAAATCATCTCGCCAACCTGGATTTTGAACAGTTATCATTTAACTTTCTGGCTTGTAGGACTGCTGCAAGACATCGTATTGTTTTATCACTTCGTCCACGAATTCATAGTTGAGAGTTGGTTTGGTAGAAGAAATCGGATTAAAGAAGTTAACACATGCTTTACGATTCTATCAAGAATATGATGCTGGCAGCCAATGTACTGTGGCTGATCAAATCCTCTTGTGATCATTTCACTTTTTAATTTTTGAACAATTCCATTTACTCGTCCAGTATTTACTGCTGTTGTGTCACATACGATCATTTTGAAGTTCTTCCATGCATCAAATTAATTCAGCAAACTTTGCAGTGCATTAAAAATATCCTGCGATGACCTGCTTTCACATTTTACTATACCTAATTTCAATTCTCTAAGTGAACTCTTCAAGACTACCACTTGATACTTGTGATTTGCAATTCGCTTACCGTCGAAATGAAGGCAGAAATGTTTCTCTTCTTGCAAAATAGATTTTATTTTACGCTTCGCATCTTTGCCACTTCTTATAACAGCTTGCCAAACACCTGACTGTGATGGTGTTGGAACACTGATTCCATCTTCGGCTAGACTGGAGCACACTACAGCAGCTTTATTAATTGAAATATTTTTTTTTCACCAACTAAGTTGCATGTGATGTTGAAAAACGCACGACTCGTTTTCTTTTGTCATTTTCATTTTCTTCTGATACATATGCTGTGTCAGAAAAATTTCATCACTACTTACTTCTGCTGATGATGCGTCGTTTACATCAGTGGCAAAGACAGCGTTTGTTTCAGATTGTGAAGCCGATTTTCGCACTCGCTTAGAGGGATGGATGGACGATTGTGGAGCAACTGTGCTTGTTACATATCCAATTTTACCTTGTGATTTAACTTGTAACTTGTATAGTTCTTTATCTTCTTGGCACACCAATGTCAATCTGTTTTCGTTATGTCAAATATATTTTCTATTTCAACTTGAAGTGAATCCTTTTTCCTCTTTCTATTTTTATCGTTCTCTTCAATCAATTTGACTACTTTTGACATAATTGCTTGTTTTTATAAAATTGGAAAGCTAAATTTTTCCCAGAGAACAGTGAGCTCACCACTTATCACAGCCATTCTTTCTTTCTTATCTTTCTCTGTTTCCAGAAGTGTATGATAGCGAGTAAAAGAACTAAGTGTTTCAATTATAGGTACATCTCGTCTTATTGTTGCATCAATAGCTACATTCTGCGTCCACGATTCCGCATTTTTCTTAATCGCTTCACTTGATTTATAATATGCCATTATAATACTAATATTGAACTACGAAACCTGAAAATAGAGAAAATATACATAATTTGTCACTTAATAAATAATCATTTAATAATTACTACATTAATTTATTAATTATTACATTAATAATACCCTTTTCAAATGTTGTTTGTGGTATTTTTCGAAAGAGCCCCAAAAATAGTTGTTATTGATAATGTAGGGTTATAAAAAATTTAAATTTATTGTGATGCTCTTTCCGAAGAATCCTCGCTGTTTGAAACCACCAACAGTCACACACACTGTATAATTAGCATAATCTGTAACTACATACATATACAAATACAAGTATAATTTTAAATAATGTTTTACTAAAAATATAAACACATCTTATTAGTCATTTTATCGTGAGCGATATTATAAAGATCTACTTTTTTAGTAGCTACAGGCTACAGTACCGTACATACAGTTCTTGTGACACACACTGAAATTGAAACGGGTTGGTGCGGGAATTTTTTTTTAGAGCCACCTGTAATAATTATTTTTTAGTAATCAGGTCACAAAAGCTCATCATTTGCGACCACAGGAGATAAAAAAATTTGCAAAAAATGTTTTTGTCATAACCCTATTGTGCATATCATCAATGCATGGCTATCGGCGTACCTATGATCACATAGGCCTAGATTGGGCCGCGAACTACCATACCAAGATGTATGCACAACACCGAGGAGTTCTTTTTAAGTTTAAAAGCTTCGTCGATCCGTGGCGAAAGTGTGTTATTTCTTACGCGATATCCTCGCTTTTATACTATTTTCGAGAACACAGATTCAAGTACAGATGAATCACTCACTATCTACAAAAGGATACTATCAACAAAACTGACATCAACACATGTTTAGAAATACAAATTCACATAGTGCACTCTCGCAAACATGAAGATACATTAAACTACTCATAAAATACAATAAACATTAAAGAAAAGATATACATTACAAACAATTCTGCTGCAAAAATATGGAGTGCCCTACCTAAGACCATGTCGAGCATATCTAAAATAGAATCTTTCCGAAATGAAGTAAATAATTTTCTTTTGGCAGAGCAGAGATTGTGTTCAAATACAATGATGTAACTTGTATGTTTATGTTATGTATTTTGTCTACATGTTTTTATTTTTACTTATTTATCATTCATTTTATTTTATTTTTATGTAGTTGTCTTTTCACAATTTTTGTATCATTTTATTCATACATTTATTACAATTATTTTATCAATAGATTTTGTAACTAAATCATACAGTTTATTGTACACTGTATTAATACTGTAATAACATATGTATAAGAAATGTAAATTTAAATGTAATCGATGACACGGGTTAGGTGGCAGAACAGCCTCAGGCTGAACCTCGCCCACTTAAATAAAGAATTTGAATTTGAATTTGAATATTACATATAACAACACAACATTTACGTGTCCTTTCATATATCAGTGACATATTTTAAAGTTGTGACGTCACATAAAAATATGGATCATATCATACTCATTTTCCAAAGAACTTTGTCATGGACTCTAGTGTGTCAGAAACACACCCTGTAGAAAGACTTCCGCCCATGACCCCCTGCAAGGTCTAGCCCTTCCTCCCTCTAAAGAAGAGCCTAATTGATGTTTCCAGGACGTCAACACAAGCTCCGAAGCACCAAGAAACGGTTTCATGGATAACGAAAATCTTTCGACGGTCGCTCGGCACAGATTTTCTTGTCGTTTCGTTTTTCTTACAAGGTGGTTTGCTAGGATCAGCGAAATCTTCAGACGGTGATTAATTGGCGAGTATTAACTGAACGCGAGCACCGTGGATTATCGACTTCCTCAGCCTCCGCCCCTGGACTAAAAAAAAGAAGCATCTGCTTCGAGTGTCGGGCACTTTCATCGTTCCGTTCAGGCTATCTGCGTTGAGTGATAAATTTGGCAGCGGCGATAAGATTGATGGATGCTCCTGGCGTTTACCGAACCCGAAGTGCTGTTGGCGTCCAGGGATTTGCATCTGTTTGTGTGGGAAGGAGATGTAGACGAACTGTCTGCTCACACCAAGATTGAACTCCAAGCATCGTCCTTCAAACACGTCACAATAATAAATAAAAGAGAAGCATGCCTCCTTTCCTAATCTATTCCCCATCCACTGTGCAGGCCTCCGTGGCAGAGTGGTTAGCGCAGCACGCTACGACGCCAAGGTTCCCGGTTTCGAATCCCGACTTGGGTAGGGGTGTTTGTGAACGTCCCTGCATCAAATGTGTTACATGTGTGTGTGTGCGAGAGAGAGAGAGATTTATAAAATCTCGAAATCGTCACTTCGTGTTTTATCTATATTCTGTATATGTTGCTGTAGATCTGTTAATGGTCAATCGAAAGGAGACATTTCACTACATCAGTGGTTCCAAAAGTGTGCGCTAAGGCGCCCTAGGGCGCCGTGACTGGCTTATAGGGGCGCCGCGAAATGTTCAAATATTTTCACTGAAATGACACTTATTCCAAATATGTGCTTATTCAGTACTTTCTACACATAAAATGTTTCTGAATTTGAAAAACAGGGTGAATCAAAAGTCAGCAACCATGTGACTAATGTGTTTGAGGTGCTGAGATGGTGATGACCAGTTTCCGGGGAGGTGGATAGGTCGGTGAGGCCCCGTTGAGTGGCCCCTGACCTCACCCCAATAGATTACTACGTATGGGGTCACCTGAAGGCAATGGCTTATTCCACCCAGATTCGCGACCTACACCATCTCCAAAGGGAGGATAACGCAAATACCGCCCGCCTCAGCGTCCTGAAGAACTGGGAGCATCATGTGAACATGTGTCTTGCTGAAGAGAGTCAACATATTGAGTATACCATACAGACAATATAAGCTGAAGTGAATAAACACTATGGTTCCTGACTTTTGACTCACCCTGTATATGTTTATTTTTCAACTTAAGGCAAGCGACCTAACCACACTAACTGAGAGTTGCAAGTGTTAGATAGGCCTACATTCTGACTTGGGCACCGCGGAAACGTCGTGAAACGAAGAAGTTTTGGAACCCCTGCACTACATCATTACTCATCCTCATCGTTGCGATTAGCCAAAAGAGGCAGAAAAGCGACGCCAAAGAACAAAAATAAAATAAAATCAAGACCTCTGGAACATCTCTCCAGTAACAAACACCCCATTAATTTATTTATGCAAAGACAAAATCGAAATTATTGGAAAATCGTCAATTATGTTTTCGTAGGTTTTTATAGATACACAATATAACATTTCATAGTTCGAGGGAGGGGCATGGCCCCCTTGTCCGCCCCCCTGGGTACGGGATTGTCTGAGCATGCAAGGGGTCGCCAGAACTACTGCGAAAGAATTAAGAGCGAAAGTGAAATTTTCGCGGATAATCAGTTTCAACCTTGTACCTTTCGCGCTTATTCCATTGGCGTTCAATCAATCTTGCGCTTAATTTTTTCGCTCTTATTCAGTCCACGCTTGGTGCGTTTCGCTCTTATTCCTTTCGCGCTTATTCTGTTTCACTCTCGTTCCTTCGCGTTTAATCCTTTTCTGTTTATTCCAAAGCCCCATCCAAGGGTGTTACATTGGGGGGGCAGCCATACACTTTTCTACGTATGCTCTTTCATTGCTCCTTGCGAGGTCGCAGTTCACTCCTTATGTTAGCCATTTGCCATTCTTTCAAGAACACGCCACTTCCCCTTCCCCTCCTCTCTCCGTCTGGATTTCGAGAGAGAGAGAAATCTTCGCCGAGAGATGACGTCACAGACAGAAGGCCACCAATTAGTCTACGTCTGCAGAATGCAATTGTTTCACTCCTTCCGCCGAGAAATGTTTGTAAAGCGTCGCCGGGTTCAATCGCACGCGACGGATCTGGAATTTTACCGGTTTTTCCTCACCGGTTTTCCAATGCCTTCACTTCTGACGCTTCAAATTTTTCTCCAATGCCACGCAGTTACGGAGATCCACAGCAATGCAATGTTTCCTAGCTTGTATGCAAACCCGCTTAGCAGGAACGACAAGTGTGTTGCCGTCGTCCAGGCGAACACCGCCAGGCCTGGTAATTTTGTGTAGTACGTAGTTTCTCGTCGTTCATCTCTACGTACAGGCTAATTGCCGACCTTCGTGGCGGAATGGTTAGCATAGCACGCTACGAATCCACGGGTCCAGGGTTCGATTGCCGGTCTGGGCATGGGCGTTCTCTGTGAGTATCTCCATCAATTTCATCAAATAATCACTCATCCCCATCTTCGCGATTAGCCAAAACTGGCAGAAAAGCGAAGTAAAATAAACTATACCCTGTCCCAGCTAACTGTAGAGCAGGGCCGCGCATATCGGCAGAGGAGGAAAATCGAGTGGTGTTGCCAACCCTATGGTCCAGACCTTAGTCCGTACGCTAAATGCACGGCTTGTCAAAATTTGCTCTTGCAGTTTTATCCCTAATATTTCCCTAAGAAATTCTTAAACCAATCGTAGGGACCTGGAGACAAAAATACGGTCCGTTTGCCATGTGCGTTCGGTATTATCCTTTTCAAAAGTTTGCAACGCTTACAGAGAGAACGGGTAACTCCCGTCGCCCATTACGCAATCCCGTTCTCTCACTGTTCATTGGTGGAGCCGTCTCGCGTCACTACTTGCGCAGAGACTTGTTCTCGTTCGGCTGGTCTACAGTTAGCTGGTACGGACTTTAAATCAAGCAAGCAAGGCGGTCGCTTGTAGCTTCGGTCTACAAGCACCGTTAGTGTTTAAAACATTGCCTATAAGAATTAGTCAACAGAGAAAACGTAAAAGAACACAGGGCCTCCCACATAGCGTAGTGGTAATGACATCGCCTTGCAATCAAATGGTACCGGATTCGATACCCAATGGAGGCACGAAGTGGTTCGAATCAACCTTCAAACTGTAGTTCAAGTTCCCATTAGCCTAAAGACTAAAGTGGGTTTAAAACAACACAATTAGAGCCCTATAGGCCCCGATGGCGACGCTTTGTACTCAAGGCGTCCTGGGTTCGATACCTGGTGAAGCCACTTTAAACTCCAATCCCAGTCCTCGAGTTTGAGCTTGAGTTTTAAGTCCACTTTATGCACAGAAAGGCTATCAGGACTGGACCTACAGTTTAAAGTAGATTTCGAACCATTAGCACCGTCAAGTTCCCTGTACTTTTTGACATTAGGTGTGGTGTAGGTGTGTCAGGTAGGTGCAAGGAAATGTTCAGCCAAGTAGACGAATAGCGGTGTTCCAGGCCAGAAGATTCAACAGATGCCTGTCTGCTGCTTTCATTTGATTACTTAGCACGCACCACGTGATCTTACACCAGACGCTACACCGCTCAAGAACGTGGTGCAAACGGTGTAGACACTAACTACACTACTTGACACCAGAAGTAGACTAGTCTGTGTTGCACCGTATAAGCAACTAGACGCGCGGTATAAAAGAGAGTCAAAAAGTGGGGCGAATTATACGAGGCTACTACTATGTCCCTCCACCGGGATATCGAACCCGGGACCTCTTAATTAAACAGCGAAGACGATACTATTACTGATTAGCCTTTCTGTGCATAAAGTGGGCTTACAACAAACTCCATACAGAAACACAGAATATGTAATTCAGAACTACACGTATAGAACATGAAAATGTACGAGGGTCGTTCAAAAAATAAGTTTCCCTATGTTGTAATATTTTTATTTGGTAATATATATGTGCAAACTCTACATGTCTAGATAAGTACATACCTGTACTACTTTTCAACATAATCGCTTTGCACATTGAGGTATTTATCGAAGCCCAGTGAAAAAAAAAGTCCGCAACACTCGTCTTACTGCGGCCTGGCCTTCCGCATCAGTTCGAAAACGCCGACCTTGCAACTCAACGAAATGTTCAACGTGCTGGCCACCTCACGAACCTTGATACTTCTGTTCCCCTGGATCAGTTCATCCACTTTCGCGATGTTTTCATCAGTGGAGTCAGTTGAGGGACGACCGGTTCGAACTTCATCAAAAATCCCTACCCTGCCTTCGGTGAACATGTTGCTCCACCTTCTGACCATCTGCACAGACATTACAGTGTCACCGTACAGATCAACCAGCTTCCTGTGGATGTACAGCCATTTGCCCATTCGTACCGAATCACGGCATGCACATCTTCCTGGCACCACCTGTCCAATACACGTGCACCTGCCATGCTGACCATCTCTTTAATGGAGCGAGCCCGTCGTTTCCTTCCCCTCTGCGCATGCGCCGTCAGGTCTGCGGGAGAAATGCCTATCGTTCCTTGAAGGCGACAGGTACGGACAGAGAAACTTATTTATTGAACGACCCTCGTCTATGCATAGTTACTACCTTAATTGATCGGGAAGAAATATCGCGTACAACATGCTAGAGACGGTTCGATCACAAGAGAAGAGGTCACCCGTGTACCGCAGATTGCGTGGTCACTTTACGCCTCAGCGCACTCCGAAATCCCAGTTTCCCCAAGGATCCTTCTTCTAGCGAGGTCAACCAATAACTGCAAAGGGGTCAGCTTCAGAGATATTCTCTTGTCTTGAACCGCATTCCACCGTTTTGAGTTTTCTCTCCCTGCGGCGAAAGTGCGCAATCTTTTTCAGTGAATGAGAGAAGCACAACGGTGGCATGGGGGTGGGGGCGGAGGGGGCACTCTCCTCTCCTTGTCTCTCCCTAACCCCTCTCTCTCTCTAACTCTCTCTTTCTCTGTCTCCCTAATCTATCTCTCACTCTCTCTCTCTCTGTCTCACTAACATCTCTCTCTCCCTAGCTTCCCTCCTTTCGCCATGTTGGAATAAAGGCTGAGTGCGCAGTAAACATCAGTCAATATAAACGACAAGGAGATATATACTGCTCATGAATGTCGGCCATCTTGAAACGATACTAAGTAAAAAAAACAGCGAAACAAAGCAGATAAGAACAGAAATAATCTCTTGCTTATGTCCGCCATCTTGAAATCAGATTAAGTGTGTGGAAGTGACATCAAAGATGCGGAACTGCTTGATTTACGCTTCCGAGCAGGGCAATTAACTCGCCTGCCTGGACGTCGACAAAGCGGTTTCCTCATCGCGACCTACATAGACGCAAAAAAACTCGGCGGAAAAGATTACGGAGAAAAGAGCCTGGATCAGTCGTTATGGCTTCTTCGCGAAGACAGATTTGCAAGATCGCATCCGTCAAAACGTTTCCACGGGAAATTTTTCCTCTCCTCTGGAATTCCACGAATATGTGGATCCGCAATCCTTCACGGGAGGCGAAAATTTCACTCCACCCAATTGAAATGTCCCAACACTTAACTGAAATGTCCAAACACTTAATTGAAATGACCCAACACTTAATTGAAAACTTAATTGAAATTTCCCACAACTTAACTGAAAGTTCCCACAAAACTGAAATTTGCCACAACTTAATTGCATTTTCCCACAACTTAATTGAATTTTCCCTCCATTCTGCTTAAACTTCCCTCCACTTTGACCAATTTTCCCTCCACTTCACTGAAGCTTCCCCATCTTCGTTGAAATTTCCCTCCACTTTATTAATTTTTTCCCATCATCATTGAAATTTCCAGGCACTTCAGTGAAATTTTCCCATCTTCGTTGACATTTCCCTCTACTCCATTAAAATTTCTCCCATCTTCATTGAAATTGCTCGTCAGTTCAGTGAACTTTCTCTCTTCATTGAAATTTCCCGACCAATGTTTAAAATTTTCCTCACAATTTATCTTCCATAAGTATAATTTCCTTGTCCAAGTACAATTACCTGACCTTCAAAAAGCAAGTAAAATTTCCCTTTTAAAGTAAAACACCCATGCATTATAAAATATTTTTCAAACGAACGCACAAAACATGTTACGAATGCAGTTATCTCGTGCAATAATTTGTGTCACGTTCCAGCACATTGAAAAATATTAAGCAGACAATAGAATATAAAAAGAAGGTACCGGGTTCGATTCTAGGTGGAAGCGCATTGGTTCGAACACCACTTTAAACTGTAAGCATAATCTTGATTAATCTATACGAGCATAAAAAGGCTTTATTAAAACAGACTTTCTGACAAAAATGTAAGACACTTGAGGAAGCAGATAATGATAAAATTAAAATGTTCTGGAAATCGACAACAGATGGCAGTGAAGTCAAGTCAGTCCATATATGTAGAAAGTGCACTGAAAACAAAGTTGCCAAATTGAATCAAACTAGCAATTAAATGTACATGTAGTTTTTTGGTTTAGGATGAAAAAAAAGGATGTGTTTTTTTTATTATAGCCTAAATATATCAAAAAATGGTTGATGACCCTCTCCAATTTGTTTGTGGAAATTTTATATGTAACTAACCGTTGTAAAAACATTTGTTTTTAATAACCATTATTGCTGTTTTGTTGGACGGGTATAGGTAAAGAAACGCAACGCATTCCTCGGAAAATACAAGATACCATAGGCGACTCTAGAGGGGGGTGCGAAGGAGAGTTTACTCCCATCTTCTATTCAAGTCAGCATTTCTTTCCCCACTGCAGGATCCCTAGTATCAGTGAACCAGACTCTCTTGCCCAAATTTTCCAAAAATTGTGAAAAATTGCGTCAATCGATTCGAATCAAAATCGATTCAAAATTTCCCCTACCAAGGGAAATATTCCCGCTAAAGAGGGAAAAATCCGAACATCACTGGTCTAGATTCATCCCCATCGTAAGTAACAATATTTTGGCAAATGGACGTTACAGCTCAAACTCCAAGGGGTTCTCGGAGGGTGGAGGGGTGGGGGGCTGAGTCGAGTTGGTGTTCCTGAAAAAGCGCCTGCCAGCAGTGTTGCCAAGTTCTCACGAAAAACTTTAACTTTGGTACGAGAAGAATTTTCCTGTTTCAACCGAAATTATCAAAAGGACCCATAGTCGTTTATACGTAAAAACAGTGCTTTCGGAAGAGTGTGCCGGTAGGTGGATTTAGGTCAAATGTTGCCGAATTTTATGCAGTGAGAAAGATAGTTATTTCTTTCAATTTTGAACAAAAATAATCAAAGGAATTAACACAAATATTACATTTCTACGTCAACATGCTTGTTATTGCTTTGAAACACTGTAACGAGTGCACTCACGGTCCCCGAAATGACGTGTCAATCATACCCCGGCATGGGGCCAAACGTCGTTATGTGTACGGGAGACCGGTCGTGACTCTCGGTCCAGGTTTTCAAGTTCGGTACTGAGACGGTCGTTTATTGTCATACTATTGCGAGGCGGGGGTTAATACCTTGAAATGTTACACTGTTTTGTTTACCTTTGATATGTAGATTCGAACAATCATAAAACACTAATAGCATAATATCTGGTACCTGAAAAACGTCAAATAACAACACTGACGAACGGTAAAAAGTGAATATATATTGTAACAACAAAAAAAAAATATTGCAATCAACAACTGTTTACAAAGCCTCCTCACTCTCACAACATTCACGCTATCTCTCTTTCACACACATGAGGTATTTTTACATGTGAAGTATGGATACAAATCATGGATCTCATTAACATATCATTCCTTTTAATTTTTAAACCTTTATGTGAATTTAGGGCATTTGTCTGCCAGCTCCCGTGCTCTTTTAAATTAACTTAAGTGCCAGCCCTCGGAAAGCGGTTAACTAAGACAACTGGGTCGGCGTGGTTAAATCTTTCATTCGAATGAACGTTTGCACCCAGTCGTAAGCACGACATTATACAAGTTTCTCGGACGGGGGTATTACACACAAGCCTCTCTCGTCCAATGAGAACAACTACTCAATTACATAGTGATGCAAAAACTTAATTGGCTCCAGCTGCCGGAATACACAAATCAATCGTCGGCGCGAGCAAAAATTACATCAAAAACCACTATGCAACAAATAATACTACTTCACGCACACGACCTTGCAATAAAAACAACTACGCTTTCCACAATTAAAAAGGACTCATCAGTCAACTATTGACAAGTTAAATGGCGCGACGGGGCGGTCGGTTACACAAGAAATGGAGCACACTTTGACAACTTATACTAAATATTAAAGAAATGAAATGGAGCTTCTAGCCCTGAATGCAGACAATTAAATTAGCACATCTGAACATGAAATAACTCTTTTTTATAACAATACCAAAAATTATCAGACGCGGGGATTAGGTTTAGGTTTTTCCTGAGTAACTTTGCGAATAAGTGAGACTTCGGCGTTAACTGTACGGTGTTGATACTGACGACGCACGTTTACATTGACATGAGACCCTCTGAAGTATACTGTACCAGACTCTGCTACATGGCGTGGTCCTTCATCTCTCCTGGACGCGGGACTTGCACACGGTTCCTTTGTGGCGAAATTGTCCTCCGAGGTCGATCGCGACGAAGAATAATTGCGACGATCTGGTGTACTTGCACCTCCTTAGTACTTCGGGCGTTCCTCTTGCCACTAGCGTCGGATGTACGTGGTCACGCGCCGGTTCGGAATCTCTCTGGTGACGGGCTTCGATTCGGCGTCGTTCTGGAAGCGTCGTTCTGAAGTCGTCCTTCAATCTCTCCCTCTGGCTTCGATCGGCGTCGTTCTGGAGTCGTCCTTCAATCTCTCTCTCTGGTGACGGGCTTCGATCGGCGTCGTTCTGAAAACGTCGTTTGGGCTTTGGGCAGTGTTTGGCTTTGGTGTCGTCTTTGGCGTTGGCTGACTGGCTTCATCGGAAGATGGCGATGCATCGTTGCGGGGTCAGGAAGTCGACAGACTCCCTTCTCAATCTCCTTTAGCCGCCCATGATTATGTAGTTAACGCTTGGCAAAAAACAAATCACCGCGTAATCTTCACCAAAATAAGGCGCACACTGGTACCTCTCTATCTGCGATTCGCTCACGGTACGTAAGGAAACAAAGTCCACGGACACAAAACAATGATCACGCGAGAGTGTAGCGCGGAGATACTCTCTCTGTGAAATCCGGGTAAAAACTGTGTCTGGAATCATAGTACTGCCTATATATAAGAGATTCGAATTCTTCCGTTGAAAAGGACGCTCTAGTGGCTTGGCTTCTGTTTCAGAGGGATGGAAATGACCTCTCTCCATTGTCTTGAAACGCGGTCAAGTGCGCGTCGTCGATCCTTGCAGGCTTGGGCTCAAGCTGGTTTTCCTGGTCATCCGTGAACATGGGTTCGAACGCCTGCTGCGACTCGAGCCCGGTAGCGGCGAAAATAATCTTTCCTTATCTTCGCGTTGGTGCAAATATGTCATGTTCTAAGCGGCGGCTGTCACTCAGGAAAGACCCGGCTCCAACTCCCGACGTCTGGCTCGGATACAAGTTTATTCACAAAATAAAATCAAACCTCACACTTTCATGTTTGTGCACAAAATGAATCAATAAACAAAAAAATAATTTATATCGAACTGCGTTTCACATGTCACTAGATACCGTGACAACACGTTGTCCTTACAGTACCTTCTGACAGTTTAGCGAAAATTCTCACGAAAATATCTTAAAACAGTGTCGTATAACTCAATGTTTTCGCTCTATCATATTTAACAAAATATGTCGAAAACAAGTTCATCAATAAAAACACAACTAACCGTGCTAAATCAACTAGGAGTCATTCCATGCCAAATCAACACAGATATATGCAATTTTCCAACCTGACCATCTCCGATTTTCATGAAATTTGGGAGAGTTGAAACTATGAATGGAACTTAGTAACTATGAAAATTTTTACTTTCGTGCGTCTTGTAATTGTTAAATTATTCAAGGTCAAAGTTAGCATAAATTGCCCTTTTTGAGCCCGCTTAGCTATACTAAATGTGCTGCAACTATTTCTTTCATGACCAATTATACCCAGGATAACTCCTTTACATTTTGTAGGGGTGTTAAAAAACATTGGACTCGTCATAGTTCATATAATGGGACTTTTATCAGTCACACAGTTACACATATTATTTTGTATCTTTTGATCCCATTGCAGTCCCACAATGATTTTTTGATATGTTTTAGAGTATGGCATGAGGGACCAAATACATTTTTTTCACGATTTTTGGTGATGACATGTTTTGAGATATTCAAGGTTAGAAGTTAAGGTCAAGTGACAAAATTATATTTTTATCCAAAGGTAGGCTTGTTATATATCACTGGAAAGCTTGTTTAATTCCCTGTACAATACGCTTTATTTGAGCTTCCTAGGCGAAATAAGGGCGGAATTACAGCACATTTAGTATAGCTAAGCGGGCTCAAAAAGGGCAATTTATGTTAACTTTCACCTTGAATAATTTAACAATTACAAGACGTACGAAACTAAAAATTTTCATAGTTACTAAGTTCCATTCATAGTTTCAACTCTCCCAAATTTCATGAAAATCGGAGATGGTCAGGTTTTGGGCTGTGTTGATTTCATATGGATTGACTCCTAGATGTTTCATGATACCCAGAAGAAGTAACGCGCGAGATAGATTGTCGATTCATTTGGTTTATGTTACTTCGCTCTTCTGCCTCTTGGATAATCGTGAAGATGAGGATGAGTGATGATTAGGGTGCGGATTTATAGGCACTAAAACTTCTGGTGTAGGCAGGCAAATAGGCACGAAAATGAATGAAAATAGGCACTTTAAAAGGCACTATAAAATTAAAATAGACATTAACTTATTTCATTTTTCTTATTCCAATGCACACAGTTATACTGTATTAGCATTACAATTTATCATCACAGTTTATGCCAGTGGTTCCAAACGTGTGGTCCGCTGAAATGATGTGCTTGTTCCAAATATGTGCTTATTTAGTACTTTACATAAAATGTTTCTGAATTCTAAATGTGTGGTTATTTTTTAACTTAACGCAAGCAACCTTACCACACTAACTGAGCATTGCAAGTGTTAGATAGGCCTACATTCTGACTTGGGCGCCGCCACGGGAAAATCTTGAAACACTAAGGGTGCCGTGAAACGAAAAACTTTGGAAACCCCTGGTTTATACATAAACTGTGTTAGCTGTGGGGGATACCATTTCCGTCATCCCACCTCAGTTTGAGCACTGATCTAGATAGATAGCCAATCACCTTACTTCCTTCCACACGCACAACAAAGCGAATGAGTACAGATTGATTGAAGACTACAAGCTTTCAGGTCGGTGGGTTGGCGCGCTTTTCTCTAGTTTGCTTGTCCTGATTAAGTGGCATTTGGAATTTCCAAAGATTTCACATCCCTTCCGACCCTCAAATCCAGCGGATCTAGGACAATTGCGATGGCGGACAATTGCGATGAAGCCAAAATCATGGACAATTGCGACGATTAGGACCTAACCTTTAGGCTCCCGAGCAGGTTTACGAAAGTACTCCCGTTCTCGCCCGGGCTTCTCGGCGGGAATTTTAAATTCGAACGCTCTTCGGAGGAAAATTGTTATAACTCGGGCACTATGGGAGCAATCTACTTCGGATAAGTTTTGTTTTGCAGCTAAAACATCAGAGCATGCAACCGTGTACAATTCAGAACGCCGGACCTAGGAAGGGGGGGCTTTGGGAGGGGGGTAACGACTCCGAATTTCAATATAAAAAACATAAAAATCTGAAGTTTGCCCCTTCTTTCCCCGCTATTTTGGCGAGAGGGCGCGAACTTTAGTATTATTTTCCAAGAATGGACATTTCTCAAGAGAATGAAACATGTTTCATGTTCTTGGGTGCCATACAAGTTGAATAATAAGCCAGAATGTGATTTTTTTTATTTTTATTTTTACGAAAATAAGTAATTTGCATTTTTGGAGGAAAATTGTTATAACTCGGGCACTATGGGAGCAATCTACTTCGGATAAGGTGTTCTGTTTTGCAGCTAAAACATCAGCGCATGCAACTGTGTACAATTCAGAACGCCGAACTGAGAGGGAGGTTTGGGGGGCGTGACCCCGAATTTCAGTGGAAAAAAACAAACAAAAAATAGGAGTTTAGCCCTTCTTCTCCCGCTATTTTGGGAAGAAGGCGCAAACTTTAGTATTCTTTTGAAAGAATAAACGTTTCCAAAGAGAATGACACCTGTTTCATGTTTCTGGGTGCCATACAAGTTGAATAATGAGTCAAAATGTGAAACTCGGTTCGGATATGTGGCATGGAGGGGGGGGAGGGGAGAGAATGGGAGGTTGGTCATCAATGTGAATTTCCCAGGCTTGCTCCAGACCTGTGTCAGAGTTTCCACACAAACATAGGAGTATGAAGGTCCAAAAAGCACATCCATTTCGTAATCAGCACCATGATACCATATGGTATCATCGGGGCAGTACGACCTTACTCTGATGATACCATACGGTATCATCGGAAGAGTAAAGGCTAACCTACCCTAACCAAAGGCACCACAGAACTAATAATGCTGCAGAAGGTTGGAACAACAAAATAAATGGTGGCTTGGAAGACCGCATCCAAAACTTCATGAAGTTCTGGCCTGCCTCAAGAGCCAAGCATGTAACGAACCCGTCTCGTCACAATTTGTACGAGTCGCACCTCTATTTTAGTGACCTTTCTGATAAAAATATGTAATAAGAAATGTATCAATTTAAAAACAGGTTACACCTCTAATTTGGTAAACTAACTTAATATTTAATGTAAGAATATACTTTTAATAGTTTATATTTCTTCCACTTGCTTACGCTAGCGTCGCCGACCCAATATATAGGCGAGAGCGGGGCTAGCATGGCAGTTTGACTCCGTCTGCGGACGAGAGAAGTAGGGCTCTGCCTACGGGCAAGAGGTAAACTCCTCCTAACAGGAGAGAGAAATAGATATCCCACTCCACCTTCTGGTGAGAGAAATTTACTCCACTTTAGTGTGAGAGGACCCACTCCGCTTTCGGGCGAGAGATATTTAGATACTTTTTCCTTTCATAAAACCCCGTCATCTCGACGTTGGGGATGGTAACAGCGAAACCCCGTCTCCTCGATGCTGGGAAATTCGCTTCTTAGAATCTATTGCTTAGTTTTTGGCCTGTTACTCCTACATGTAAACAAAAAGCCGTTTCCAAGGTTACATTAATCTCTCTCTTTTAGATGCTTTGTTTATAAACCCTTTGTGATTGTTTTCTAACAAGAGTACTAGGTGGGCCTCCCCCATGGCGCAGTGGTAGCGTCATTGCCTTATAATCAAGGGGTCCCGGGTTCGATACCCGGTGGAGGCACAAGTGGTTCGGATCCCACTTTAAACTGTAGGTCCAGTCCCGATTAGCCTTACTGTGCATAAAGTGGACTTAAAACACCAACTCAAAGAGTACTAGGTATCATATACAAAGTTGTATGGGTTTCTTTAAGGGTTAAAAGTTTTTATAGTTCAACTACAAAAGGCCGTAATTATATAGAGAGGCCCAAATATGAATATATATCTGTATCTGTGAAACTATAAGTTGGATGTATAAAACTACTGTAAAAGGGTCTAAGTTCCTTTCTTGCTTAAGTTTGTGATGAAATAAACCTTTATATGTTTTAGTTAATTTTGAGTTGTCAATGAACTTAACTGGTCAACTACGGCATAGCCCACTAAGTGCAACATACACCCGAACCCTGAGTAAAATGGAGTCTCATGCCACCGCTGGAGAAAAGGTTAGCATTATGGGTAGACTTGAAACACTTCGCTAACGAAGCTATTGGTCCTCTTCTCTTCTCCCTCGAACAGGACGTTTCAAGCAGAAGACACCAAATCAAGTACATGCGGATGGAACTTAATCTAGAAGGTCAGAAAAGGCAGAAGCGTGACATAAAAATCGACGAGAGAGTTGGAAAGTGTATTCGCACATATGGGAAAACGGGTCACTTCAAAAGGTGGTCTGTTGGCTCTAGCCCAAGTTCAAAAACTTGACTGAACCAAATTCCCAGCCGAAAATAACAATATTTCTCATAATTCTCTTGTAAGAAGTATTGTACGGGGTATTAAGTCACCCTTCAATTTGATAGAAGATTTAAAATGTCATCGCAATTGTCCCTTTCACTTCTCATTGTGTTCATCGCAATTGTTCGGTTACCAAATCCAGCGAATACCAGTTTTCAGTCAGTTCAACATCAAGAAAGGATTACCTTCTTTAATGTAGCGAAAGCCAAAGGCGAGTAAAAAAAGCTGAAGTAAGCAAAAACGGCAAATATAAGAAAAGTAGGCGCTAACCATCAAAGTAGGTATTTGTAGGCACTACCTACAAAAATACATTTTCGGACTACAAACACCATGAAATGTATTTAAACCATTAAAGCCTATGTTGTACCGCAAAAGAATGAAAAAGGCAAACAAGCCAGAATCCGCACCCTGGTGATGATATAATGAAATTCATGAAGGGACATTCGCAAAAAAATATTCCTTGTTAATTATTGCAGTACTTAATTACAACGTATTAGTGCATGTACAGTACTACATTAATGACGCCCAGTAATTCACGTTACCAGTGAGGAAGTACATATAATCTTACACTGCCATCTATCGGCAAGATATGTAAGGAATGATACATCATTATCTATTAAACAGTCCTTTGAGCGCTAAAAACTATGCAAGCAGATTTTCAAAGTGACGTGAAGTTAGAGAATCGAGTCCCATCGCCGCCGTTTTCTGGCTTTCGAGACTGAAGCCAGAAACTTGCTTTCAACTGACTGAATTACTCGTGTTCATCTTCGCGATTAGCCAAAAGTGACAGAGAAGAGAAGCAAAATAAGCCCAAAAAAATCAATCAATGTTACCACTTTATATGAGAAATAGGTGCTACGCTGCATTGTCGTAAAATTCCTAAACTAATCAAGTTGTTAACAGGTATGCGGAAACCGACGTGGCAACATCGCATATTTGCAAGCCGCCTAATTTCGTGCCTACGAGTGTAGCTCCAAGTAGCTTTCCGGACTAAAAATTATTTTGCAATGGTGGTAGAAAATGATTGAGTTGGGAATTTTCAGGTCGCTTTTCTGCCACTTCTGGCTAATCGCAACGACGAGGAGGATTGGTGATGAGATAAAACTGATGAAAGGATAATCATAAACACATACAAACAGCACACACGCCCCACAAAGTCTCGTTAGTCAGCAAAACGTAGTCGAGGGTGTGTTACGTGAAAGTGAGGTTGACATTTGAGTGTTTTAAGGAAAAGCCACCCCTTACACCCCAGGGTGTTCTTCTCTGAAGGCACCCAAATGTCAACCTCTCTCGCATGTTGCAGACTAACGAGGATCTGGCGCCTAGACCTGGATTCCATCTATCACCCATCATCCTCATCGTCGCGATTAGACAAAAGTGGCAGAAAAGCGAAGTAAAATCGATCAATATGACACCCTCTAACACCCCGACAAAAATATTGGAAAACCTACCCCAATGAAATAAAGTGTTTCCCTGTTGTACCGTTCAATCCGGATTTCAAATTATCCGATATCCGTTTTCGATGCAACGGATAATCCTGATATCCGGAAATTTGGATAATCCTGATATCCGGTTAATCCTGATATCCGGGTAATTCGTATAATCCTGATATAAGGGTAATTCGTATAATCCTGATGTCCGGATAATTCGGACAATAATTTGGATAATCCTGATATCGGGATAATTTCGATAATATTGATATCCGGAAAGTTGGATAATCCTGATATCAGGATAATTCGGATAATCCTGATATCCGGATAATCTAAATATCCGCATACAGCTTCACGCCCACTGAGACGCATAAAAACGCGGCAACAGAAGCGTTTCCGGCGTCTGAATGGGCGTTAACCTTCAAGATAACCTGCATACTTCTGGCATGGAAATTCCCGCTTCGGTTCCGCGAGTTTCCCTGTAGTGAGCCTTACACCATTGGATTTCAGTAAGCACACAATTCAGATAATGCGGATAACGTAAAAACCTATATCCGGATAGAAAATTATCCAGATTTGGTAATCCCTAATAAAAATTACATTTTTCCATTTTTTCAATCCATTTTCCAGCGTCTAGAGATATTTCCCTCGGGTTGGCAACACTGGCTGGTAGTCCTTGGCTGTTTACATTCTTGAAAGGATCTGAAGATTTCGGGAAGAAAGCCACACGGCGGGAGCAACACGCATTGCGGACAAGCAAAAGACCACGCCCTCCAGCGACAATCCCTGGCTCTCGTTCGTGATTTGGAAGAACAAATTCCTCTCGGTAGTCTTTAAGAGTCAAGTTGCAAACGGCAACGTTACGTTTCCTCCCCTCCCCCTTCCCTTCGGCTATTTTCTTTTGTCTTAGCTTCTTATTCCAAAAGCACAACTGCGAAAAAGGCAGTCGAGGGGATTGAGGGCTTGAATGACAAAAGCACTTCTCGAATTACTGTCCGGACAAAATAGCTGGAGCTATAGTTTCCAACAAGCAGTGCGCCAAGTAAACTTGTACTTCGCGGAAGGACTGGATCTACACTCTGTATCGGGAATCTGTGGAGCAAAGAGAAGGGGAGAAAGCGAGTGGGCGAACGGCTGATAGTTGCAGCCGCATTTTCCCCTCCATGCACTCACTTCCCTTCTCACGCGTTCAATGGTCGAGCTCTCTCGAGTCACTTCTTGCGCAGAGGACTTGTTTTCGTTCGCTTGCTCCAGAGATTCCCGAGACAAGTGTGGATTTTTATACAGGACATATATCAACACCAACATTAATAATAATAAAGGCATTAATCAATACAATAAAACATAAAAGAATATAAAGTATACATATACATTCATATTAGTAGAAAAAAAAATCATGTGTATTCATTGTTCCGCTGCTAGCTGGGCGTGGCCAGCGGGTGGGCACAAAGAGGTAATGACAGAGAGAGAGAGAGAGAGAGAGAGAGAGAGAGAGAGAGAGAGAGAGAGAGAGAGAGAGAGAGAGAGAGAGAGAGAGAGAGAGAGAGAGAGGAAATAATGAGGGGTAGAAATAAAGAAGTTGATTGAAAGGGCTAGAAAACCAGGAGAAAGAGGCGAGGAGCCAAACGAAGGAAGACAAAAAGATGGGGGGTAAGTAGAAATATAGAAGGTGATGGAGACTCAGAAAAAATGAAATACCAACAGATGGAAAATAAGAAGAAATATAGAAAGAAGTCATGAAACAGAAGAAGAAACAGACAAAGAGAATGAGAAAGATAAAGGTAGAGAAAAAGATGGAGAACAAGAAGAAATATAGAAAGAGACGGAGAACAAGAAGAAATATAGAAAGAGATGGAGAACAAGAAGAAGAAATATAGAATGAGACGGAGAACAAGAAGAAGAAATATAGAAAGAGATGGAGAACAAGAAGAAGAAATATAGAAAGAGATTCAGAACAAGAAGAAGAGATATAGAAAGAGATTCAGAACAAGAAGAAGAAATATAGAATGAGATTAAGAACAAGAAGAAGAAATATAGAAAGAGATGGAGAACAAGAAGAAGAAATATAGAAAGAGATGGAGAACAAGAAGAAGAAATATAGAAAGAGATGGAGAACAAGAAGAAGAAATATAGAAAGAGATGGAGAACAAGAAGAAGAAATATAGAAAGAGATGGAGAACAAGAAGAAGAAATATACCAAGAGATGGAGAACAAGAAGAGGAAATATAGAAGGAGATTAAGAACAAGAAGAAGAAATATAGAAAGAGATTAAGAACAAGAAGAAGAAATATAGAAAGAGATTAAGAACAAGAAGAAGAAATATAGAAAGAGATGGAGAACAAGAACAAGAAATATAGAAAGAGATGGAGAACAAGAAGAAGAAATATAGAAAGAGATGGAGAACAAGAAGAAGAAATATAGAAAGAGATGGAGAACAAGAAGAAGAAATATAGAAAGAGATGGAGAACAAGAAGAAATATAGAAAGAGATGGAGAACAAGAAGAGGAAATATAGAAGGAGATTAAGAACAAGAAGAAGAAATATAGAAAGAGATGGAGAACAAGAAGAAGAAATATAGAAAGAGATGGAGAACAAGAAGAAATATAGAAAGAGATGGAGAACAAGAAGAAGAAATATAGAAAGAGATGGAGAACAGGAAGATGAAATATAGAAGGAGATTAAGAACAAGAAGAAGAAATATAGAAAGAGATGGAGAACAAAAAGAAGAAATATAGAAAGAGATGGAGAACAAGAAGAAATATAGAAAGAGATGGTGATACAGAAAAATAAAGACGGAAAGAGATGGAGGATCAGTAGAAGAAGCAGGAAAAAATACAAAGAGATGAAGAATAAAAAGAAAAACTAAGACAAAGAAATGGAGAATCAATAGAAGAAAAAAAAAGAGATTGAGAATCAGCTGGAAAACATATGTATGAAGAAATGGAGAACTAGAAGAGGAAATAAGAGCACACCAGAAAATGCTTCACCACCCTTGAACGCATCAAACCAAAATTTCATTGCGACACCACTGAGCAAGATCCCTACGTCGCCGTGTCTTAGTGGCCATACCGGGAACCGAGCTCCGTCCTGGAAGATGGGCAAGGGGCCAGGAGCCAAATTGGAGAGGTAGTTCCTCCTCAGGGCCCCTCCTCCAATTAGAAACCCGCCCTTATCGACAAGGACTCCCAGCGCCAAGGACCCTGATTGCAGCAGCCGAGTTATGGCTCTCAAAATGTAACTGCGAAGAAGATTGGAGAAAAGAAGAAGAGATGACCTTCATGAACGAACGTGATTCAAAGTTCGTGTAAAGACAAAATCAAGAGGAAACTTGAGTAAAGGGTACTTTTAAGGGATGAAACTTTCCGTCGCGAATTCAGGGGCAGAATTTTAATAGTTCTCTGGATGTTAGTATAAATGATTTACAATTGAAACGTATAATCTCAACTGGGTGTTACTGTAGACATGATTCCTTACCACATTTTCTTTTTTAATGGTTTACGAGATTTTAAAATCTGAAGGCCTGACAGGGTACGTCATTTCGGGTCCCCTTTTATTTTTCTATTTGTTTTTATATTTCTATTTGTTTTCTTGTCATTTATGGGTTACAATACGTACTATGAACGTGGCTTACTCACTTCTGGTAGAACTTACACGCTTTTGAGATTGTGCTGCCACCTGGAATGCTTCATGGAAACTAATTTACACACTTCTCACACACTGTTATTGAAATTTCTCAACAATTTGAGGAACTTTTCAGAATTAACTTTTAATCATACCTATGCATTATTTCATAATTTCCTGCTGGATTTGGACTTTTCCTCCTTGGACCCAAGGAAAGTTCCCTACAGCCGACTTGATTCTCGACTTCGCCGAAAGTATTTAGTTGTCAACCTCCCTTCCACATAGTACACCCTACATTCTTGCAAGCTAGCGAGGCTCGGCGTCTGGACTCACAGACAGTACAGTTATTTCGCGTCGCATTTCTGCCACTTTTGGCTAATCGCGACGATGACGATGATTGATGATATGATGAAATTGATGAAGGGGCAAAGAATAACCATGCACAGGTCGGGATTCGATTCCGAGACCCTTGTATTCGTAGCGGGCTCTGATAACCACACACACACACACAAGAAGATAAAGAAATGCAAATGAAAACCAGACTAACGTTGAAAGCACGAACGCTGAAACACAGAGTAAAATGAAGATATACAATGGTGAAAGAGTTCTTTCACAACGCAGACAGAAGGACATCCAGTGGTCCTTGGTTACCAACAATCAAGAAGCGTGTACAACAAAGAGCACTGTTTGTTCCAACAGAATAATAGTGGGATGTTAAGTGTCTTATCTCAGAAACGAATTGTTACGTCAAAGCAACAATGGGACGCGCAACAAAGAAACAACGTGTAGCACTTGGCTCGAGAAAAGATTCAGTCTAGCAGGAGAAACAGAGGAACACCGTCCTTGCATTGAAAAAGGGTCGTTCTACTTACGACAAGCTTGTATGGGTTTTCCTGAAACGTGTCTATGCCAGTAGGAGATGACGCACAAGGGAAGGGGGGCATAGTGAACCACGCCCTGCACACATAAAGTACATGTGTCGCTCTCTCGTTCGTGGCACAAGTTTTTAAAGATTCTTCAACAGTTCGGAGAGTTTGAAATCTCAATCTCTCCATTTCTCTACCCTGTATGGGAGATTTCACACCGAGGCGACATGTGTCGTTTGAGGATTTCACCAATCGACTGACTGATTTATTCTACTTCGCTTTTTGTGCCACTAATTTGCGAAGACGGGGATGAGTGATGACGTGATGAAATTGATGAACACTCGTAAACATCCATGCCCAGGCCGGGATTCGAACCTGGGACCCCTGGCGTCGTAGCACGATGTGCTAACCACTTCGCCAATCCAATTGGACGGATCACCAATCGAACGAAGGATACGTCTTGCCGATACGGTATGAAACGTTCCCGTTGATTGGCTCGTTCCCAAGCGATATTTGCCGACCTATATGGAGGAGTGATTTAACACAGCACGCAACGACGCCAGAGGTGCTGGGTTCGAATCCCGTTCTATTCGTGGGTTTCTTTTGTGAGTGAGTGTCCCTTCGTTAATTTCATAACATTACTCATCGGCATCGTCGCGATTAGCCAAAAGCAAAGCGACGATAAATCAAAATGAAAGCAAATGAAGCGATATGTGTGCCTTGTTGCTTCGATCTGAAAGCTTCCTACATCTGAAGTTAGGATGTTTCCAGACCTCACTGGCAATACAAATGGTGAAATTTCTGCTTCCCAGAAAAGTATTATGTGCAGTGGCGGTGATCAGGGGGCCGTCGGAAAGCAGTTGCCCCCCCCCTCCCCCCAGTACAGCATATTCTAGGCTCGGCTATCTGCGAAGCCTGAAACGTCGAGAATAAAATACAGGAGAAAAATCGATCAGAAATTGTAAATAAAATTATTCATATCAGTGAGATGATGATGGTGGTGATTCTGGAGTTGGCAACCTGATTTATTATGAGTTGGCAACCTGATTTATTATGAGTTGGCAACCCGATTTCATGAGAGTTGGCAACCCGATTTCATGAGAGTTGGCAACCCGATTTCATGAGAGTTGGCAACCCGATTTCATGAGAGTTGGCAACCCGATTTCATGAGAGTTGGCAACCCGATTTCATGAGAGTTGGCAACCCGATTTCATGAGAGTTGGCAACCTAACGTCTTACGCGTTGGCAACCTAATGTCTTACGCGTTGGCAACCTGATGTCTTACGAGTTGGCAACCTGATGTCTTACGAGTTGGCAACCTGATGTATTACGAGTTGGCAACCTGATGTATTACGAGTTGGCAACCTGATGTATTACGAGTTGGCAACCTGATTTATTACGAGTTGGCAACCTGATTTATTACGAGTTGGCAACTTGATTACTTATGAGCTGGTAACCAGATTTCCTATGAGTTAGCAACCTAAATTCTTAGTAGTTAGTAAACTTATTTCTTCCTAAGAACACGTGACATAGTGAGATAGTCCACACGTTGGACTCAGTATACGCCACTGATGCCAACTTATTGCCCCCCCCCTTGCCAACTATGGCCTCTTAATACTAATCCTTGTCTACCAAGAAAAAGCAAACTATCCATTCCCTCTCCCAGTTCTAGCACCAAATCACCGCTACTGGTTGTGTGTGTTGCCTAATTCTACGGCGATGAACCAACTTCATTAGATACTTTTCAATAGCAAGTGCTGATATCGCCGTAAAGTTAGGCAACACATGTTACGCGTTAACAGGCAAACAGGTATTTCACTGTTTGTATTGTCGGTGGCTGTACAGGGCAGTCAGCAACTAGGACGAAGATACGTTCACGGATGATCCTGTAGTTTCAGGCGCCAGAACATCGCGAGCCTTCAATGAAACCGATTTCAAACAGCACGGTAATGAAGATATGTTCTTCTTTGAATACGTTTTGAAAAGGGACAGGCGCTACATTTCTCGGGAAACTGTGGAGTAAGGCCGCACATGACGGTACAGAAGGGTAGAAAGCGAGTCAGCAGAGCAAAGCAGTTCGGGTGTTTCCCTCCATGCACTCACTTCCCCTATCACGCGTCCATTGGTCGAGCTCTTACCAGTCACTACTTGCGCAGAGGACTTGTTTTCGTTTCCTTGCTCCACAGATTCCTGGGACATTTTCGCAATGGAGAAGGAAGGCTGTACCTTATTGAAGGAGGGTAGGGTAAAGTTCCCCGTGCACATTGCACCGAGCAATAAAGGTTCATACGGGGATGTGGAGGTAGGGCCCCACACATTCTCGATCTCGGCTAATTTCTGTCCACTTTATGCACAGAAAGGCTAATCGGGACTGGACCTACAGTTTAAAGTGGAAACCGAACAAGTGTGCCATGTGCTTCCACCGGGTATCGAACCCGGGACCCCTTGATTACAAGGCAACAACGCTACCACTGAGCTATCGGAGAGGCCGTAATTTTGGTTTGAGCTTCTAAGTGTACTTTATACACAAACACGCTAATTGGGACCGGACCTACAGTTTAAAGTGCGCTCCTCCGCAGGTTACCGGGCATTTTTGGAGATGATGTGATCAGCACCACACTTCGGCCACCTTTTCTCCAGGTGAAGGGGTTGGGTGAACGCCAGAGCCAATCACAAGGCAGGAAAAATATCCCGACCTACGCCGAGCACCGAACCCGGGTCTCCCGCGTGGCAGTCAGACGCCATACCGCGGCTATAGTACTACTTGAATGTGCTAAGTGATTGATTTGTTTTTCTTACTTCGCATTTTACTACTTTTGGCTGATGGCGAAGATGAGGATGAGTGATGATAATATGAAACTGATGAAGGGACACTCAGCAGGAACACCCATGCCGGGATTCGAACCCGTGACCTCTTGGCTTCGTAGCGCTCTGTGTTAACCATTCCGCCACAGAGGCCGGCTTGAGTGTTAGAAAATGCAAAAGTTCAACTTCTTTTGTGCCAGACTTTGACGTCATTCTTGATACCGCTGAAAGATCCCATCCAACCCTAATGTCCTATCATTCCTAAGTAAGTGACACGCGATGCATCAGCCTGTCAACCCGCCACCATGATCACCAATGGCACATCTGCAGGAGAAAAATAGGGTTGAAATTTCTGAGCTGGAGGTCGGGGGAAGGGAGGGGGTGGATTCTAGAAT
The DNA here is from genome assembly GCF_977018435.1 of Lepisma saccharinum. Classification (NCBI taxonomy): domain Eukaryota; kingdom Metazoa; phylum Arthropoda; class Insecta; order Zygentoma; family Lepismatidae; genus Lepisma; species Lepisma saccharinum. The sequence goes on from NC_139248.1 coordinate 68,070,379, forward strand.
ATAGAGAAGGGAAAGAACCTGCAAAGGGTGGATATTTGTTCCCTGATAACACATCTTCACATATTATGCAAGGAGAGATTCCCCCCCACAAGGGGAACGACCCAAATATAACCTCGTGGGAGAAATTGCAGAGACTTGCTCAACGACCTGCTTTACACACAGAAGACTCAGGTTTTCATAAAAAATGAAGATATCTAAACATGTTATCAGAAAACGCAGTGTTGCAAACAGTGAAAATTTCTCACCATATTTTATACATTGCTATTTTCTAAAAAATAATTTTATGAGAACGATTTTAACATTACATACCTACACTGCTGGGACCAGTATGAAATACTTTGCAGTAAGTTTTAGTGCTAATGGTAACTTCTGAAATCAGGTTTTAAAAAGTGATGTAGTTTGAAGGACTTGCAGATTTCCGTGGCGGCACAACGCGCTACGACGCCAAAGATACCAATTTCATCATATTATCACTCATCTTCATCGTCGCGATTAGCCAAAAGTGACAGAAAAGCGACGTAAAATAACCTGAGTCAATCAATCAGTAGTACTTGTCCAGGTGAAACGGTGTTTCGGTACCACTTGTCCACATGGAGAGACACTCCGGTCCTGTCCCGGTTTTCAACAATGAATTCCCTGTCCCGAAAGATACTTTCTGGACGCCAATTTATCCCGGTTTTGGTTTTTCTCTTTAAGCACTTTAAGTGAGAACATTTTTCCATTCAATCTCTTTTTCCTCATACAATGCGAAGTTGGCAACACTGCTTCATTGTTGGAACTTAAAGCTACAGTGACGGTACAATTCTTGGTTGTATTTTCTTTCAGCTCCGTAATAAAATAAGCGAGTGTTTATTGTCAACGACAGAAGGGCCTACAAGCACTAGCGTACGCAGTTTTTCTCTCTTTTTTTATAAGCTGGAACAAACAGCTCTAAAAAGTATTCAACTGAGTGGCCACCAAAGGTGGTTGCAACAGGACACCCCTTTTGGTGTTAACGCTAAATTGGTGTTGTTTAACACCATGTCTGGTGTCCTTTTACACCATCTGCCATCACACAACACCGTATGGAGGCCTTCAACATCGATTAAGTGTTGCGCTACACCAATTACGGTGTTGGCAAGACAGTTGCATATTTTATAGTGTATAGGATTATTTTACATAGCTGCAGTAGGGGATGGATACACTATAAAATATTTCGCAATTACTATTTTAAACTTTTAAAACTTGTTGAAAGGCAAAATTGGTAATCGATGGTCCAGTAGCGGCGATGGGCGTCAAAACTTGAGGGTGTAAGGGCACTACTGTTTCTTCGTAGACAAGGATAACATAAACTCAATATGCTGACCAAGGCAGAAATTTATTTTATTATAAAACATAAACTAAACGTAACGTTTCAACCTTCTAGCAAGGTCTTCTTCAGACTCTGCACCAAGTACAAATATAACAAGGTACAAAACAGGACGATATATATACACAAACGTTACTCCCCTCCAGACTATTAGAAAGTTGTTCTGGAACATTCTAGCAGGTGGTGTGGTGAAGAAGACACAATGAACTGGAATGGGGGACTGAAGTTAAACAAAGAATGGAAGAAGGTGTTAGAAAGAGTGGAAAGGACAAGAGATAAAGAGGAGAGAAGAAGGAAGAAGAATGAAGGATAAAGAGTCCAACCACATTCTAGATGGAAGTAAATATCTTCAGCCTTTTAGGTGAAAGTACAGTTGACAAGGGAAAGCCACCTGCTAGAATGTTCCAGAACAACTTTCTAATAGTCTGGAGGGGAGTAATGTTTGTGTATATATATCATCCTGTTTTGTACCTTGTTACATTTGTACTTGGTGCAGAGTCTGAAGAAGACCTTGCTGGAAGGTTGAAACGTTACGTTTAGTTTATGTTTTATAATAAAATAAGTTACTGCCTTGGTCAGCATATTGAGTTTTTCATGTCATGGAAACAAGGCTTAATGGTGTTATAACAAGGCTAAGCATTAAGAGGCCATAGTGCGGGGCCAAAAGTGGCGAAAAGTTTGGGGGGGGGGCAACTGCCTACCACGCTCCCACTGCTAGTCATTTTCAAGGGAATTTCCAGTTCTTTACATAGTGGAAACGTCATCGCCTTGTAATCAAGGGCTCCCGGGTTCGATACCCGGAGGAGGCACGTTGCGCAGTGGATCGGATCCCACTTTAAACTGTGTACCTAGTCCCGATTAGCCTATCTGTGCATGAAGTGGACCTAAAGCAACAATTGAATCAATCGACTGTTTTCATTTGAAAATTTTGATCTTCTCAAAATTTCTGAAGGGGCTGTAGCCCCATTAGCTCTCCCTTTCGTATGCCTGGAAGTGTGGCAAACTATTATTATGAAATGGATTGGAGGGAAATTGACAGCACAGTAAGTAACGAAACGAATTGCAAGTATTTTTTCTGCATGGGTGAATATATCTTCAGGCATGAGAATATTGCATCCGTAGGGACAATTCTAAAACATTGGCTGGCAACACTGCAAAGCTGGGGAACAAGTCCTATGAGAGACTTTAAGGGAAATAGTGGCATGTATATGGAATGAAGCTCCTTGCTTTCCCAACATAGATATGCTGAATCCGCTGTTACAAGGGGAAAGAACGAAGTTTCCTGTGGCACGAGACGGGAATAAAACATGACGTAGGGAGTCACAGGATGTGTTAAGCTTCGTTGAAGTCTGGCGTTATATGTACATCGCCATGATCACATACCTTTTAAACATGGGGTACAGCGAGTTTACACACCATTGCTAATTTAGAAGAAAAGGAATCCTAAATTATATTTCACAGCACCGCACCAGAGCCGAAGTTTCTTATTTTTCTACTTTGTGTTGAGAAAGGTTAAGCGGGACTGGACCTACAGTTTAACATAGATTTATTAGGTCAGTCTAGTTCGCTGCACTCTTTGACACTAGGTGTAGTGCAGGTGTATTCCGGTGCCATGCTGGTGCAAGGAAATGGCGTTCAGCCAAGTAGGCGAATAGCGGTGTTCAAGTTCGAAAGACTCAACAAAAACCTCTCTGCTTCTTTAAACATTCATTTCATTCGTTAGCACGCACCATGCGTAACTCACGCTTTAGACGAAAGCATTTTCCTTAGCATTTTTCTTAACATTTACGCCATGACCAAAAAGCTACCGTGTAAAGTAAGAAATGTTATGGAATTTCTCAAGGATAGGTTCGGTCCGTAGCATTTTTCGTAGCGTAACCAATCAGAAGTGACCTCATGGTCACGAGTGCAGTTGTAATGGCGGCCGCGTGAGATGTAAACAACGTATCACCTCACGTTTTTAAAACACGATAACTATTCAACCGAGAGGAATAAGGATTCCTGTTCAATGGTTTTAGGTACAAAAGCAATGGCACTGCTTAAATACATATTTTACAACGTTTACTGTACACGTATGGAAGAATATTTTAGTTGTTTCAAATGTAAACACCGTGAACTCAGTATGTGTTATACAATCGCAAAGGCTAACCAAAAAGTTACAGGAAATGCTTCCGTGTAAAGTACTATCTCCTGTGAGATATTTGGAAGCATTTACATAGCATTTATGCTAGCAAAAATGCTAAGGAAATGCTTTCGTCTAAAGCCGGTCATAGACGCGCGAGTACAGAGAGCGTCAAAAAGTGCAGCGAATTAGATGGAGATATTGATTTAGTTTATTTTACTTCGCTTCTCTGCCACTTCTGGCTAATCGCGACGATGAGGATGAATGGTGATGAGACGAAATGGATGAAGGGACAATCACACGCACATTGAGACTTCACAACATGAGCACAACAGAGGACTATACTGGCTGAGAGTCAAAACGCCAGAGCCTCTCCGATGGCGCAGTGTTAGCGTCGTCGCCTTGTAATCAACGGGTCCCGGGTTCGATACCTGGTGGAGGCACATAGTAGTTCGGATCCCACTTTAAACTGTAGGTCCAGCGTTCTCTTTCTCTCTCCCTCATTTCGTTTCTTCTTTCTTTCTCTCTCTATGGAATAGAAAGAAAAAGAGGAAGAAAAATAGAAGAGGTTTCCTTTCTTTTTACTTCTCTTCCTCTTTTTCTTTCTCTTCCCCTATTATCTCTTCTTCTTTACTTTCATGGAAAGAAGGAACTCCTCTCTCTCTCTCTCTCTCTCTCTCTCTCTCTCTCTCTCTCTCTCTCTCTCTCCATTTTTCTTTCTATCTTTCTTTCCTTCAAGAGAAAGAATGAAGGAAAGAGAGAAAGAAACAGAGGAAGAAGGGTCTCTCTCTCTCTCTTAGAGAGAGAGAAGGAGAGAGAGGGAGAGACAGGGAGAGAGACGGAGAGGAGAGAAGGAAGGAAAGAAAGAAATAAAGGAAAGAGGGAAAAGAAAGAAAAAGGGGAAAAGAAAGAAGGAATAAACAAAGAAAGAAAGATCTTTTCGTAGAGAGAGAGATAGAGGTTTTTTCTTTCTTTCTTTTTCTTTCTTTCTTTCTTTCTTTCCTTTTCCTCTTTGTCTTTCTTTCTCTTTCTCGAAGAAGAAGAAATCGGGGAGGAGAGAGAGAAAAATTTATTTCCTTCTTTCTTCCACTTTGTTTATTTCTTTCTCTCTCTCTAGTCCTTTTTCTATCTTTCTTTTCTTCTTTCTCTCTTTCTCTCTCTCTCTCTCTCACTCTCACCTTGATCTTTTTATTTCATTCTTTCTCCCTTCTTCTTTCTCTTAGTCTTACTGTGCATAAAGTGGACTTAAAACACCAAATAAATAAATCAATCAATCCAAACGCCAGAGCCTCGCTAGCCTACAAAACGCGATCCATGGTGTTCTATGTGCAAGGAAGGTTGACATTTGGCTGTGCTCGGAATGGGTCACCCCTTACACTCTTGTTCAAAATAGAATCTGAATGTGCCTTTACCGGAGATCAATCCCGGTGTTATTGTTAAAGTGGCGCTGGCCCAATCGGTATGGTGCACGGCTGCCACGCGGGAGACCCGAGTTCGATTCCGGGAATGGATCTTATGAAGTGAGAATTGTTCAATCAATGTTCCTGGAGAGCGTCAATGTGGTTCACCCAGCGTCTACTAATTGGGTACCTGGGAGAAAGGTAGAAAGGTAGCCAGAGCGTGGTGCTCATACCATCACCTCAAAAAAAAAAAAAAAAAATGGCCGCGGTTGAGCGTGTAGGGTCCTCCGCATGCATAATATGATTTGCATGTATTTTACGTATCTTTTCTGTCAATGTTGGGTGATCGCGACGATGGTAATGAATGCTGATGAGGTGAGATGGACGAAGGGACCAGTGTTGCCAAACCTGATAAAAGAGCTACATTTCACCTTAAATTCAGCTAAAGTTGACTTTCAAGGAGCTAGATTTACGAAGGCTGGATAAATTACCTCCCATGATAATTTTAGTTGTCAAGGGGGTGGGGGCGATGCTATTACCAGTAACTTTAAAGTGATGGCAATCTATTCTTAGTTTTAACCATGTAGATCTGACGGCATCACCCATCTCAATAATCCACCGATGGTTGTATGAATCGAAAATAAGGAATTATGGGATAACAATATTGTCATCTTCACCAACCAAGGTGCTATATGAAAGTAGCTGGGGAGGTGAGAGGGGGTGGGGCAATGGAGCCAACATAATAATATCACGTCACGTGCAAAATGTATACGCATGGCAAAAGTTGGTCTATGTGGGCCGAGGCTAGTGATGGCATCACAATGGGGCAGGTGCCACAGTTCAGAGCCAAACCAGTGCACGAAAGAGCCAGAACTGGCCCCAAAAGAACTGAGTTGGCAAAAGTGGAAGGGACAACAAACCCGGAGGGGAGGGGTCCTATAGTGGTTCAGATCAGACTTTAAACTGTAGGTCCAGTTTAAATCAATCGACAAGGACTGAGTCAAAAGGAATCTTTGTTTCCTCTGGCCAATATCATTGAATTAATTTGGTAAGTGCTGATTTTCATTGGCATGTTCCATTTCGGACACCAACAAATTCCAGTCTATCAGAATATTTCCACTTCAATATACAGTGCGTTCAATTTAAAATTGTACCGCACTCCGCACATTGACCAATACCTAACGGTTTGCATTAATCTGTTTGTAATAGTAACACATACATCATTTCCAACACTTATTGTAGTCACGGTATGTATTTTCCTACATTAATACTTACTCTCGTGATTGTTTTCCAGTGGGTACAATTTTTAATTGAACGCACTGTATTTGTTAATGGAAATTGCTGTACAAATTAAATTGATCGCGGTGCCCGTCCGTCAACCTCCAAATTTAGAGGTCGCTGGTGAACCCCGAACGAAATGCCATCTTTCCAGGTGGTTGCCAGCTCGGGCTGCAAGTCACAAACATCAGGAGAACCTCTTACGGCCCTGTATAATTGACACCAGAACTCTGTACTGGCGTTGGAGAAACATTGCTGTAGATGGCGCTTTTAAAAGAAGCTCAATAAAACATGAGTTTAAATCGTGTCAGCTGGTTACAAAGATACAGGCTTGTACAGTAGACAGGTTAATATGAAGGAAATATGAGGGGAGAACAGAATTTAGAGAACAAAACGAATAAAAAGCACAGTCGAGAACTTTCAGCGCCTAACTCGCTTAGCTACTTATGATCAGGGTTGTTAAAGGTACAGGAATTTTAAATTAATTCCGGCCTAGGAGAGAAAATCAGCAAGTGTAAATGGGTTCTGGACCGTACAGAACTTTTTAATCTGTAAAGTAATTTCAATTCGGTCCAGGAACCTTTTTTCCGGCTGAATTTAAATACGGTCCAGAACCTTTTTCCACAATCAATTTAAATTCGGTCCAGCAAACTTTTTTTCCAGCTCAAATTAAATACGATTTAAGAACCTTTTTCCAGCTCAATTTAAATTCGATCCAGCAAACTTTTTCCAGGATCAATTTAAATTCGGTCCAGCAAACTTTTTCAGAATCAAATTAAATTCGGTCCAGCAAACTATTTTCCAGAATCAATTTAAATTCGGTCCAGCAAACTTTTTCAGAATCAAATTAAATTCGGTCCAGCAAACTATTTTCCAGAATCAATTTAAATACGGTATAGCAAACTTTTCCAGCTCAATTTAAATACTTTGCAGGAACATTTTTTCCAGAATAAATTAAATTCGGTCCAGCAAACATTTTTCCAGAATAAATTAAATTCGGTCCAGCAAACATTTTTCCAGAATAAATTTAAATTCGGTCCAGCAAACTTTTTTCCGGATGAATTTAAATTAGGTCCAGGAATATTTTTGCTGCATCAATATAAATACGGTCCAGGAACCTTTTTTCAGGATCAAAAATACGGAACTTGGACCGAAGTTAAATTGTGATTGAAAAAGGTTTCCGGTCCTGCAGCGAATCCCAATAGAACCCATTAGAATTTATGGGTTACTAGACCTTTTAACAACGCTGCTTATGATGATTGGCAGTTCCAAAAGCTCCGAAGAAGTTAGTCATTGAAACGAACATTCTGTCGTGAGAACAGCTTACTCATAGAATGCGTATAGCACGGTAGTTTAATTTTTACACATTACAAAGTGGTTCGGATCCCACGTTAAAGGAGAGATGCACTTCTCGATTAGCCTCTATCTGGATAAAGTGGACTTAAAAAAATAAGACAAACTAACCACAACCCAATCTCATCACCATTCATCCCCATCGTTGCGATTAACCAAAAGTGTCAAAAGAGCAACGTACAAGGTAACCAAAAATGTTCTTGCCGTTTTTGACGTCCCTTTAATCATGCGCTCACAGAGAGGAAACGAAATGACGCACGTGCCTGCCAAGCGATCGGGAGTTAGTCTGACCATCGACTGTCAGTAATACAGGCACGTTGCGCACACACAGCAGTCATAGCTCGTCCAGTGTCGAAGAGAATGGAGGTATCGAAGCAGCTTATTCGCGTGTGTTTGGTGTATGACTTTAAAGTGCGCCTGTCAGCTTCTGCATCAAGTCGCCTCATTTGCCAGGCATTTGGGGAGAATGCCGCGAACGAACGCACTGCCAGGCATTGGTTCCAGAAATTCCGTTCGGGAGATGTGAGTCTTTCGGATTAACCTCGCAGCGGACGACCACATGTGTTGGATGACGAGGCCCTGAAAGCAGCCATCGAGGAGGACAGTCGTTTAACGTGTGATGAACTTGGAGAAAGGTTCCATGTTTCCGCTGAAACAGTCAGACTGCACCTGCATGGGGTAGGGAAGTCATACAAGTTAAGCAAGAGGACACCCCACACATTGTCGGCAGCCAACAAGGAACAACGAGTGACAGTCTGTTTGTACTTGCTCCTCGGCACCTGAACACACCCATATTTGATCGCTTGCTCACTGATGACGAAAAGTGGGTCCTCTATGATACTCCCAAGCATACCAGACATTGGTTGTCGCCACGTGAACCTGTTCCTCACACCTCAAGACCACCTCTGCACCCACGAAAGGTTATGCTCTCTGTATGGTGGAATTGTCGGCAAGCAGTGCATTACGAGCTCCGTACACCTGGTCATACCACCACTGCTGACATCTACTCTCAGCAGTTGCCAAGGGGGCACCGTGCCCTGCTTCAGAAGAAGCTGGCATTGGTGAATCGCAAGGGTGTGCTGCTAATGCATGACAATGCCAAGCCACATGTGGCAAAGAGGACCCAGAAGACCCTTCAGCAACTTGGCTGGGAGACACTGTGCCATCCACCATATTCACCGGACCTTGCACCAACATATTACCACCTCTTTCATTACCTCGACAATCACCTCCGTGGAAGATCCTTCGCAAATGAGGGAGACCTGCGGAAAGCACTCACGGACTTCTTTGCATCCAAGCCCGCCGAGTTTTATCACCAGGGTATTTTGAAGCTGCAGGAACGTTGGCAAAAGGTGTTGGATGGAGATTACTTCAAAACCTAAATGTACGTACCATCCACTGTATTGCTCTTTGTTTATAACTGCTCTAGAACGGCAAGAACTTTTTTGGTTACCTTGTACAATAACCGGATGTAACAGGATGTAAAACACAAGACTTCCAATGAATAAAGGAAAACTTACTTTCCGATCCTACCACGAGACTTGAATTTCTGAAGAATTCATTCTTTTCTGTTTTTCCACTGCCGGAAGGTACCAGTAAGCTACCTTCCTTTTGGGGCGCAAAAAGCAACAAACATTTCTTAATCTTGGAAGAAGACCTACAAAGCAGCCTGCATTCCCAAGAAACTCTGTCATTGTGGTCCAGTCCTTTCGGCACGACAGGACAAAAATACCGCAAAGGGGTGAGGTCACGACGGGAACTTATCGCTGGAGCTCCGGAAACGCTGGAGGAGACAAAAATCACGACTCGCCGACGGTTACACAGTCTAAGATTAAAAAAAGCTTTTATGGTAGACTGTTCACAGAAATGTTCAATCCATGTTGAACTGGATGAGAGCCAAACAGCACACACACGCGGCGCGTATAGAGCAGGATTATGGCCCAATAGATGGAATTCGGCCAGAGCCTTACAATGGTTCAGAGTTGAAACTCTGATTCCCTGCTCCACAGCGCCACTCGTGGCGACGACAGTCCTGGGCAGTGGTGCCAACTACAAGCTCGTCGAGCCAAATTTGGTCATTGATTCTTCGACGTCAGGCCTAGCGGATTTTAAGGGACATTCCTTTACTTAAAAGGTACGTCCCGATTTTCGATCGCAACAGGCAAGTTCTCCGGTCGCCGACCCCTGTGACGGAGTGGTTAGCACGTCGCGCTACGACGCCAGGGGTTCCAAAGATGGGGATGAGTGATATGATGAAATTGATGAATGGACACTCACAAATATCCATGCCCAGGCCAGGAATCGAACCCGGGACCCCTAGAAATTGATAAAGGGACACTCACAAAGAACACTTGTGACATGTCCGGAATTCGAACCCGGGAGCCCTGGTGCCGCAGCGTGATAAGCTAACCACTCCGCCACTTACAGTAGGTTGACAATCGTTACGGTGAGCGTGGTGAAGAGAGACACACAAAGATCAAGTCTGTGCACATGATCTTAACAATAGTTCTGCTTCTATAACGCTTAATGTGGTACGAGGACCGCGCAACGGGTCATCGTATATATTCCTTCCTCAACAGCGATTTCAGCTCATGGCCAAGTAGGAGTTAGCTCTTTTTTACTAGTCCCACTTGGCAACACTGCCCCTGGTGAAGAGAGTCATTTGACAAGTTTCTGTTGTCGGGAGCTGTTCGTGACCAACGCAACGCGAAATGGCTTTTCTCGAAATCTGCGCAACACAGAACGTCTTCAGTTGAGGATACTCCACCTCCCGTGGCATAGAAAGATGGTTGAGAACAAAACAGAGCACTTTGAAGTGTGATACGACATTCTATCACTAGATGGAGAGCGTGTATCAGACGAGTTCTCTGAAAAAAAACGTTCAATGACTTCAGTGCGACAGAGTGGCTTGATGCGAAAAAACAGTATTGGGTGTTTCAAAATTCGTGTAACCATATCTTTGATCGCCTTTAATCCTATGTTACTCGTGGGGCCGGACCAGCTCGTTGTTTTTAGATTTTTCAACAGTGTACATTTTTATAAAAAAATTGAAAATAAATGACATCATTCCCTATGGTGTTCCCAATGTTTCTGAATTACTTTTGTTCATAGAATCATAAAGGTAATACACCCAGTGGGTCTCTGCCCCCCTTCCCCCCACGGGATGTGCGTTCCTACATGACACTCATGCAAGAGACATTGAACAGCTGCTTCTTGATTTTTTTATTAATGATGGTAATTGTTGGAATTGGCATGTAGTTATCCCTGCTTTTTTTAGTTTTTTATGAATAATGAACAAGTGTGAATCACAGTGATTTCAATTACTTGTGCATCACAGAACCGAAGTCCCATTTATGTTGAACATAATAGACACAAAGATAATTAATAATACACACAAAAGTTAACAATAATGTTAAAACTAGCTGGCGTTGCCCAGGTATTTATTTATCCCAATCTTGTATTAGGAAAATAATGAATTCTAACTATAGTGTAAAATGTAACTAATTTGAAATGTGATCGTGAATGTCACCAATTAGCATAGCGACTCCGAAAACTATGGATTCGACACTAATCTAGGTCATTTGTAGCATTTTATTCTTCACCCCCTCTCCCCCCATACCGATAGGTGATGAACTTGGAGTTGAACCGCATTGGGAGTGTGACGAAAACTATGGATTCCATTCGCAACAGCCTGAATGTTAGACAACCCGAGAAACACTATCGCTGTGCGGATTGCATCGAGTCACGGATGTCTGTTTGTGCGGATTGTAATATCGGTGGTTCTCGATTATTTTTACATGTCACCCCTTCCCACCCCACCCCTAAGGGTGCCAGGGTTGTCTTACCCCAAAATATTCTTTTCAGATTGCAAGTGATACGTGTACCAAGTTTGGTTGAAATTGGTCCAGGCGGTCGAGAGTTTTGCCGGAACAAACAAATTTACACACCCACACATAGATCCATTTTTATATATAGAGAGATTAATACACAAAATAATGTTAAGTTAGAGTAAATACATTCTTGTTTTCTTTTTATTAATGATGTATTTTTTGCAATTATGATATAACTGCACCGCACCTATATAAACATCAGAGGAAGCAACAAAATTGTTTCTTTAATTTTAGTGACGAATAAATGGGTAATATTTGAATTCCTTCACTTGTCACGCTAAGTTACAAACTGTCAACAACAAATTCTCAAAAACTTTATATCTGGTGCCGTAACGCTTGCCTGAGCCACGAAAGCTGAATCGCTGCGATGTAATTCTTTAGTGAGCGAAGGGAAAGTTCGTCCAATGAGCAAAGAGCAATGCTCACTGAGCGACAGAGTCAAGAAGCGGAACAATCAGACTTGCTGAGCGCTCAGATACTCCTTACGCCCTAGAAACTGCTGGAAAGGGACATTAAAGGATTCGCATTCATACTCCGGACGGGACATACCAACGGAGTCATATGCCGTTTGTTGTGAATAGAGCACCGTTCTAATTACCTATCCTGCAGAAATAGTATATCTTAGCTTTCGCAATGACGCTAAAATATCTAGGGCATGTTCTCGTGGTACAGAAAGGCTGAAACGTAACACGGTGTTATTGGCCTCCTCCCACAGATGGCGGGGTCCACTTCTACCTCCGTGCACAGCATTCACTACGGAGATTTCATTTCCCAATTAAACTGTCAGGAATGCAATCCACAACCAGCGTTCCGCGAAAAACAGCATTGCCTCACGGGAATAGAGCGGCGCTGCCGAATGGCGGACCACTGGTGACGTCATCGCGATACACGAGTGGAAAAGGCAAGAAACGATTCTATGGGAATGCCAGAAATGGGGCAACCCTTTCATCTCGAAGCGGTAAGTGTGGGCACTTGTTTTTTCTCCCGTCAGAAGAAGACCCAAACTAGTTGATGAAACGAGATGTGCTTATGCATCTGCAGACCCATGGGAAATTCTACTCCTGTCTCAATGGAAATCAAATCCGGAATCCCTTGATTACAAGTTTTAATCACTATGCTTTTGGGGATGACAGCAGATGAATTAATGTTTGCATCAGTTTTAACAGTCGCAAACCAAAGTATCTGTTTTTGTTCGTATCTCTATTGTCACGTACCCAAAGAGGAATGGGTGAATAGAGTTTACGGAAGTTAATAATAGATGGCAGCACGACGCTCAAGAAGTAAAACTGTTGTTAGAACATGTAAAATTGACAGAACGAATGTGAAATAAGATGGAAAAAATAGTGAGTAATGATTATTTAGCACAGGAAGTAGTAACTGAATAAAATGCCATACATATACAGTGTGGTTGTAACCCAAATTATAATATAAATAATATGTGTGTGTGTGTGTTTCAATGATTTCACACCCTGCTCCACATATTCCCGAGACAGTGTAATCAGCCGGCCCCCGTGGGGAGTGGTTAGCACAGCTCTCTACGACGCCAGGGGCCACGGGTTCGAATGTCGGACTGGACATGGATGTTTGGAAGTGTCAATTCATCAATTTCATCACTCACTCTTTGCAAATTAGCCAATAGTGGCACAAGAAGCGGAGTAAAATAAACTAAATCAATCAATCAATCAATCAGAGTGTAACCGAATTTTTGTTTTGAAAACAGAGTTTCCATGAGAAGTAAAGGCCAAGGATTAATTTTGCAACACGTGTAGCGTATGTGGGAGTTGAAACAAGACCCCGTTAGCAAATTGATCTGTCATGTGTTAACTTCTTTTCATATAACACGGAGCTTTCTTGGGCCTAGAGGGGTTCGTATACGAAAGAAGGGAACAAAAGAAATTTAGTGTAATCGAATCCTTGCGTCGAAACAACCAACGTAGGCGGTCGTATAGGAAAAAGATAGAGAGGAAATAGGCGGTGTCTGTAATGAATTCTTACCATGCGGTACTGAAATTAACAAACGCCAGGGGCTAGACAGTGTTTTGATGTTCGATAATCTTCCCACGCAAGGATATGACATGAGGTCACTAATGATCATGGGATAGACGAAGGTTTGTGGGCAGCTGAATCGAATAGCAAAACCAAGGGAGCGTGGGAGTCTTAAGAAAGGAGCGATTGAGTGGAGAAGGCACTAGGACATTGGAGCTTCAGCCCACGGGCCCCTCTCGTCGTGGAATAACCGCGAAAGAGATTAGGTGCGAAAAGGAATTAGCGCGATAGGGTAGAATCGTGAAACGTAACACAGGATTAACAGCGAAACGGATGAAGCGCGAAACGAAAATTGAAAACCGGAATAAGCGCGAAAGGAACAACCACCAAACGGGTAAAGCGCAATATCAATGTCAGCGAAACGAATTAAGCGCAAAATGAAACTTCCAACATCGCAATCAACGCGAAAGGAACAGGTGCGAAACTGATTAACTGCGAAAATTCGCGCTTCATCCCTAACCCTTTCGCAGCTCTTCTGGCGAATCCTCTCGTTTTTCAATTCGGAGGTAGCGTGTGGACCAAGCCTACATACTTCAACTCGGGTCGAGACCAATACGGTTATATGTTTCTAAAATGTAATTTTCAACTTGCGGAGATTTTCGCCAACTCATTTTCCATGTACGTTGAATGGTCGATACCACGATGGGGTTTCAGGTTCGTATCCAGGCCTGTGTTTCTTCTTCTCGTCTTCCAACCTATCACTTCGGATATACAACCGTTACCGTCAACTGTTTATCTGGATAATCTTTCATTCGGATATTCGAATACCGATTATTCGGATATCTGAATACTTACCACGATATTTACCAAGTAAATACTCAATCGGATTAATAAGATATCCATAAACCCTATTACCCGGATATACACAATCTAGAATATCAGAAAACCCATTTACTTGAAGTAGAGTTACTATCAACGTTCAACACAGATCAGCATTATTGTTCGAAATCTTGGAGCAGTCGGCGCATTCAGTGAGAATTTCAGTATGTGTTGAAATTAATGGCATAGGAAATATGTGTTACTTATTTTGACAGAAAAGGAAATTATCAACAATAGGTTCGCTCTTACTGTTCATTTCTTAGGATAATTCACAGTACCAAAATATTATTCACGAGTTAATAGTGCTACCTCTCAGCAACTAGACGGTAACTTTCATTAACTCGGCGTCCTTCAGCAGTTCACTCTTACTTTTGGCATCGAGGGACGAAGCCTAATTTTCCCACAATTTGGGGGCGTCGGCTGGAACGCGCCACCCGCTAAACTATAATAACACAAAACGATAATGTCGCGCGACCGAGAAAGGTACAGTGGGGCAGCGGTCGGAACGCGCCACCACTCGTGTTTAATCAAAGGGGACCAGTAGCGTACGCAGGATTTCATCAAGGGGGGTGTTATCTCGAAAACTTTCTACAAATTCACATTACCATTGTTTTATTATACTTTAATTAATTAATAATAATAAATTAATTAATAATTCTTATAATTAATTAATTAGTTTAATTACTACTAATGCAGCTGCTATTTATGAAAGAAATAGAACAAAATTACAATTCTTTTGTTTCAAAATAATTGTCTAGTCAACGGTTATTTGTATATGATAAGTGAGACATTTTAAGTGTGAAGAAAATCCATAAAAACAAGCAAATATATTAAATTTATTGAAATAATCGAAATATGAAACTCATTCAAGGAGCCGCGCTGGTCTAATCTGACAACTTCGTGGGATATCCGGGTTCGATTCCCGGAATTGGTTGGAATTTATCCAGCCTTGTCTCCGCACCCAGCCTATGGGTATCTGAGAGCAACCTTGGGGGATGAAGGCTGCCGGAGCATGGTGCTGATCACATCACCTGCAAAATAGTTCGAGATCAAGAATCTTTGGGGCCCACCACACCACTATGTGTGACTTCATGGCACGGTGCTATATACACGGGGGAATTTACATTACCTTTACCTATGGAACTCACCCAGGGTGATGATGAAGCGCGAGCATACATGTTGCTAAATTCCACTGAGTCTATGTTTTCGTTGTAAAGTAAGTTTATAGACATTCCAACACGTTTATCCCTTCTAGGTGATTCACAAAAGACTTCTTCGACATTATTTAATGATGTGGATGTAGACTCAGCATCACTTGAGAGTTCACAAGGGGATGTGAAATCAGTACCGGGAAGAACGTTTGCAATAAGGACGAAGCAAGGAATTTTCACAATTCTCGCAAGAGTCACTGCGCGACTTTTTGCAAAAGAAAATTGCAAAATTGAACTTTGCGGCCGCTTAGATTGTGTTTGGAATGTTGTGTTTTTCTTCATGCTGCATGGGAATAATAATCCAAATTATTATTATTATTATTATTATTATTATTATTATTATTATTATTATTACTGTCGCAGATCTTTGACTGTGATAAATTAGCCATTTTTAATTTTTTCTACAGCATTTTCCATAATATTTCAAGAGCTCAAGGGGGGGGGGGTTAAACCCGGTAACCCCCCCCTTGCGTACGCCACTGAAGGGGACAGTATCACCTTCGTACTATATTGAAATCTGCTATTAAGCCCCGAGATTTTGATCGTCTTCTAAATTATAATAACTTTATAATTTATTACTTGCGAGCATATACATACACATATAGCAGACATTTATAAAGCAGCGACCTCATTCCTTTGCTAACTTGTTAAAGATGTCAATAAGTTACAAAATAGTTGGAATAGTTTTAATATATACAGGGTGTCTCATAAATAATAGAAAAAAACTGACACAGGTGAACGTACACGATAATAGAAGCAAAACCGTCTCAGTAAACATGGGTCTGCAAACCGAGCCGTTTTCAAGATAATCGCGAATGTGTGATTACAAGCAGCCACTGACTTCATTGTTTGTAAACGTCGTCCTAGTTGGTAAAATTAAATGTTGTTTTGTAAACAAAGAGCAAACCTCGGAACGCGCAAGGAGAAAAGCACTCGGTGTTTACAAAATTCAATCAATGACGGCTTCTAACCACACATTCGCACACATTATTAGCATTTTACCAACTAGGACGACGTTTACAAACAATGAAGTCAGTGGCGGCTTGTAATCACACATTCGCGATTAACTTGAAAACGGCTTGTTTGCAGACCCATGTTTACTGAGACTTTTTTTGCTTCTATTATCGTGTACTTTCACTTGTTTCAGTTTGAGCTTTTACTTATCAGACACCCTGTATATGCTTATATTTAGAGTTTGCTTTCTATTAATATAAATGAACTAGATTTAATGGTTATATTTTGCTTGCAGCCTTCTTTCACTTTTATTGTGTGTATAGTTATTGGTGTAGATGTGTTAATGAGAGAGAGAGAGAGAGAGAGAGAGAGAGAGAGAGAGAGATTGATTGATTGATTGATTGATTTAGTTTATTTTACTTCGCGTTTTGTGCCTCTTGGCTAATTTGCGAAGATGGGGATGAGTGATGAAATTAATGAATGGACATTCACAAACAACCAAGCCCGACCGGGATTCGAACCCGGGACCCTTGGCGTCGCAGCGCGATGTGCTAACCATTCGGCCACAGGGTCGGGCGAGAGAGAGAGAGAGAGAGCACATTCAACACTAGCAACCACACTACTTTGTGTATGTTTTCGATATTACCCTTAATAAAGGATATTTGAAGCCAAAACTAATTTGCTTACCTTTCGTTGTTGCAAGAAAAACTCTCACCCCCGGAAATTTTTGGTTTGGGGGAATTTTGGAGGTCAGTATTGTAGATGGAGGGGGATTCCCCCCTGTCTCCCGAGAATTTCGTACCCTGCGGCTTTGGAACGTATCAGAGAATTCCGATCGATGTATTAGCGAGGAGCCGCAGAAGACAATCTCTCCCCGGTGCTGCATCGTTTACGGATACCTTCAATCACGGCGTCCATTTTTCACCCGAAATCTCGCATTCCGTGCTCGGGCTGTTGAAAGCACATCTCCAGGAGAATTCCTCTTTCGCCGTCTCTAATGAGCCTGAACAACAAGGAAGGGGGTGTTGAATATAAACTGCGCTTTCAACTGGATAACTTTCTGGCCTCCCTGATGGTACCGTGGTAAAGCTGTGATGTTGTAATTAAGGTGTCTTTGGTTGAGGCAGCACATTTCGTAGTGGTTTGAATTAACTGTAGCTTACCCGGGCCTTGCGATTCATTTGCTTTATTTCACTTCATTTCTTGTGCCACTTTAGGCTAATCTGAGAAGATGGGGATGAGTGATGATATGATGAAATTGATGAATGGACACTCACAAACGTCCATGCGCATGCAGGGATTCGAACCCGGGACCCCTGGCGTTGTAGTGCGATGTGCTAACCACTCCGCCACGGGGGCCGACCCGTGCCATACCAAAGGGAGTCTCACAGTCCCACACACTCTTTTTATCACTAAAAGTTACAAAAATTACCATCACTAATAAAAATAAGAACCAATTATTGCACGAGTGTCGCACACATATTCCATCATTTACAAAACCTCGAAAAAAACATGTGAATGTTACATCAATGCTTTTTTGTTATATAAGTGCAGTTATTTGGTTTTCAAATTTTTATTATAACGTTAACAGTTAAATAATCGTAAAAAAGGAGATTGTGTGGTTGAGAGCCCCCCCTCCCCCGCCGCTCACTCCTCGGCTAAGCTAGGGTTAAACTTTAAACTACAGGTCAAGTCCCTATTAGCCTACAGGAGTACTAAAGAGCACTTTTGATCCATGCCGGTATGTGCTGTGCTGTGCTGTGCCGAGCATAATGGATTTCCTGCCTCGGCGTTCCGAGAGCAGTTATTCACTATGACTAATGTAGAGTACCATGGGTTCAAATATTCAGTACGTAAGTTTAGCTTTGTCCCGCATCGTGGCAAGCTTTGGGCTTCGGCTAAGGGACGCGCGCAGGTTCGCGTCTCCTCGGGGAAGCGCAACAACTTTTCTCTTGAGGTTTCGGTCTGTGTATAGGACCGGTGGCCACACACCATCGTGAGCAAATTGAGGATTTTGATTTATTTTCTTTTTGTGCGAGCCATAGGCTGTACGCACTACATAGTTTTAATTTTTCTACAATATTTTATTACATTTAGTGTTATTTAAAGCTGTCTCTTACTTTGTCCCCTATATACACATTCTTCCCCTCCCTCAACAGTTCTTCTTCCAGCCTTTCTTCCTTTCTCCTCGCCCCACTTCTCTTTTCCTGCACTCTCACCAAAAACGCATATATTTTACTTTACACACACTTACACTATAAGGATGGCTCGTCTGGAGCATGATCACTCATTTCGCTGCCTTCTCTAATAGCTTTCCCCCGCCGTTCTCTTACTTCTCCCAGGTATTTCCCCACTTGCTGCCCCGCTTCCTTTATCTTTATTCTGTCATCTACCACTTATATCACCTCCCTACCTGTTAAGTTTTTCATCCATTTGTCCCTTAGGTCACGTGTAGAAGGGCAGTTCAGGAGGATATGCTTATCCGTCTACTCTCCATCGCACAAAGGACATATCGTTTTCCCTGCTAGTTGTTTCCATCCCCCTAATCTCAACCATGCCAGCGCGCCTCTCATTTTTTTCCACAACGTGGATATATTTCGCTTTCCCCCATTCTCTTACTCTTAGCTGTTCCCTGATTGAGGTCATTGTTTGGCAGTCTGCTATTATTTCTTGTCTGTCTATGTCCAGTAACCTGTCTCTGATTTGATTTTCTGTTGAGATGGCACCCCCCTTCCTCCCTCTTGAGCTACGAATGAGTAGCGTTACCCGGTTACGGAAACCTACAACGACTGGTGGTTCGTCGTGCTGACCACACGTCACTCCGTAACTGCTTGGATGATCTCCCACCTCGGCAGGTGGAAGTGAGGCCGACAGTCGGTAGGTAGGCCCTGGCCCTCAGGGGCTGTTGCGCCATGGGTTATTATTTAGCTTTTCAGATAAGAAGCACAAAAGATTCGTTTTGGTCGAGTCATCATCTATAAAGTTACATTTTAAAAAGTGAACTTAACACTCATACTCTTCTTGCCAGTTTGTGCTGTAACGTCAGGGGGTGCTCGTTCGGCGGCGCAGATCGTGTGCGCAGTTGTCCGTGGATGCATGACGTCACCATCGAAACACTCGGCACGGAAAAGGCTGGTTCCTTATGCAAATATTGAGAAATTTGACAACGAATATCTTCTAAAATATAGTAGCAAGGGAAAAGTTACAACTTTTACTGTTAAGATTCATCCTTTCTAATCAATTTATCACAAAGTTGATTCAAATGTGTAAAATGGTTTTCAAGAAATCGTGTTACGAAGGAGCCCCTGTTTTGTTCTCTCCAGGCTTCCAATGTAAGGGAGTTTTAACTTAAGCGCGTTGGATTTCTCTTTGCTCTATGTTTTGAAATAATATTATTTTGTTCTTGTCAACTGAAATCATGCCTAAATGCTATGGAAAGCTGTGAAAACTATTATCAGAAAACTAACGGAAGAAATCTAAAATATCACAGCTTGATTGATATAACAAATGCGAGATTGCCCATTTTTGTGAAAAAGGCATTGTGCGAGATCTAAAAGTAGAACTTTATAATATTGTATGTAAATGTAAGGGTGTAATAAACGTGACTGCTTCCCAGGCACGTATCCAAGGGGGGCTTAGGGGGCTCGAGCCCCCCAAATGTTTTTGGTTTACACTAGATAAAATGAGATTTTTTGTTTCTTGGGGTGTCAAATAAAATAATGTGACGTTAATTTAAGGAGAGAAATAATTATCGAGGCAAGACGGAGAATATTCTATAACCCTGTTATTGGTAACAGCTCGTATCCAAGGTGGGAATCAGGGGGCTCAAGCCCCCCTTCAGAAAATTTTCAGTTTACGCTAGATAAAATTAAGTTTTTGGCTTCTTGATTAATATGGTGATAATTTGAGAGAGATAATTATCTAGGCAAGACGGAGAATGTTCTATAAGCCTGTTATTGTTAATAGCGCGTATCCAAGGTAGGGATCAAGTGGTTCGAGCCCCCCCCCCTCCGCTCCCCAAGGAAATTTTTCAGTTTACACTGATAAAATTAGGTTTTTGACTTCTTGAATAATGTGACGGTAATTTAAGGAGAGGAATAATTATCAAGGCAAGACGGAGAATGTTCTATAACCCTGTTGTTGATAATATTGCACGTAAACTTTTCTTACGCTTTCGGTGTTGTCGTAGCGAACTTGAACACTATGTAGAAGAGACTTGTCAGCATTTGGAAGCTGCACAACAAAGGTAGCGCCGCAGGTAGGGCGATTCGGATTCATTGTAATTTTTTAATCTCTGGAAAGCGCGAGAGGGAACGTTCTTGAAAAAGAGGAGTCGAACTACTGGCAATATTTACGAATCGTGATATCTGCGAAACGTTCTAGAATATAATGAAGATATTAATACGCGGCTTCAATTTCCCGGTTGATCTGTACAACAGAATAGGTGGAGACTTCAGAGGTAAGTGCGACAATTCATACAGTCGATTAGTGATCAGTCAGTGTCCATTGGTTGCTTTATAAGATCTAGTGATTCGAAAATGAAATGGACTAAATACCGTAAAGTAACGAAGTCTACCACTAGTTCCAGTTCGGTCCCAAAGCTAAAGACATTGACGACAGTGGAACTTCGAGTAGTGCTACGAGTAGTTCGGGCCGAAAGACGAAGAGATCGAAGGTCTCTCTCTCTCTAAAGTGAATATTTCGGCAGTATCGGGCTGGGCATTGGAGCGATTTATTAAAAAAGAAATAAGCTGCACAGATCAACTGAAAATCAAAGTTTTGAGTGATGATTTGGACCAAATTTTGTGTATGCAGTCCGAGAATTTCATGGCATAAAAAAATACTTTTGTTTAAGGCTACTGGATTCGACACACAGTCAACAGGCAATTTTGGACACTTGCGAGTGCTTAGGCATGAATATGAACAATTTGGTGGGTTTCGGCTTTTATAAGAGCTGCAAACATGGGAGGACAAGACACATTAGTGGTGTTCAGGCTCGAATGAGAGATAAATATTCGTGAACTGTCTGATTCCAGTTCCCAGCACACAGTTTGAATCTTGCGTTGTCGAGTGGATTGTGCATTCCGTGCATGTGTAACACCTTCGTAAAAATACTTCTGGTACATAGATGTTTTGATGCCTGATGAGAAGAAATGGACAAACACACACACTGAGATGGTTCTGGCACACAATGTTAATGCATGGAAACAGAGGAGTTGAGTGGTAGAAAATGTCACAATTTCACGTTCTGATTAAAATGACAGCCTTAAACGCCGCACCCCGTGGCCGAGTGGTTAGCACATCGCGCTGCGACGCTGGGGGTCCCGGGTTTGAATCCCGCTCGGGCATGGTTGTTTGTAAATGTCGATTCATCAATTTCATAATTTCATCCCTCATCCCCATCTTCGCAACTTAGCCAAGAGGCACAAAACGCGAAGTAAAATAAAACAAACAAACAAAGACAGCCTTAAACAGTGGCGACGATTTAGGAGATAGTTGCTCCCCATTCTTTTGCCTCCACACTATCACACTATGGTCTCTTAATGCTTGTCTCCTTGTCCACCCCCCCCCCCCACATTTTGGAACCCAATTGCCACCACTGGCCTTAAACATACAATTGTGATACCCCTTTAAAAAATGGTGTTCAGCCGCCGCCCCGAAAGGAATTCCTGGATACGTGCCTGCTGCTTCCCGTAAAATATCACTGAACTCTCCGTTCTTCTTCTTCTGTCTTTTCTTTGGCGCCGTCAATAGCTTCAACACGTTGTTTTTTTATATATATATTTGTCACATATTTGTTTTAATTAGTATTCTGCTCGTTCCGCCACCTGAACGCAGCAGCTACGGCTCAAAGGGCAGTGTAGTTACACCGGAAGAAGGCTCGGAAATGGCAGGCTTCAGAAGTTAACGCATCCAAATTAAATTAAACAGGTATGTGCTCTCTCTAAATTTAAATCATAGTTCACAAATAATTTGATTAAAAGTTTTAAAAGTATCTATTTTACTTAATAGCGTATTAATTGGTGCATTCTTCTCCAGCATAGCCATAGGCAGTGACCACACTACGGGGGGGGGGGGAGGAACGCCCCCCAATTCTCGTTCGACAATTTCTCTCTCTCTCTTATCTGCCCCCAGTAAAACGACGGAATAATAAAAATGATTGCCCCGGTAAAATATGATTTACCCCTCCATCTTTACTATTGCGCTGTCACTAGCTACAACATATTTTGATTTCTATTGTTCCCACATATTTATTTTAATTTTAGTATTGTGAATCATATTCCACTGTGTTACCTCACGTAGCCACCGCCCCCCCCTCACACACACACACACGTACGACTTCAGTTGTAAGTTTTAGACTAAGCTTGTCAAATATCCACTTATATCTTTGTATTCTTGAGCCATTTAAAAAAAATCATTTCGCCCCTTCTTCTGGACTATTTCATAGGTATGTTTTCCCACTGGAAGCCCCTTTGCAGATCGAGATCCGGGGCTATAGCCTTCCCAAGCCAGCGTCCCCTCCAAATACTCTCTTGGCCTCATGAAAGACAAATATATGTATTTCTACGAAATATTAATTTGACTTGGCAGTTCCTCTTTTCGAACAGGAATAAGTTTTAAATTTTAATAGCTTATAAATTTACACTAGCAATTTTGAGTAAAGGTTTGGCGTAACCCTAAAAGTACATTTAGAGACTGCAAGGTCAACTCTCGATATTTCAGATATATTAAAAATTTTCATCACAACGTCTTGTAATAATTATTTGTTACTTCAATAACCTCCTCGCAAATGTTTCTCGCATATTAAAACATAGATGCCAATTTCTGTTTATTTCCTTGTAATGCTGACCTCCGTGGCGAAGTGGTTAGCACAACGCTTTACGATGCCAAGGGCCCCCAGGTTCGAATCCCCGCCCGGCCATGGGTCTACTTTCCTTTCTTCAATTGCATCATATCATCACGCATCCTCATCTTTGCGATTAGCCATATGTAACAGATAAGCGAAGTAAAATAAATTAAGTCTATTAATCATTTTTTTTTAAACTCTTTAATTCTTCTTTAGCATGCCACGTTTTTGTTAAAATTATATTACGATTTGTAAAATGACGAAATTCTAAAGGAGAACACGCAAATTTCTTTGTAGCGCATCGGTCAGAAAGTTTCAGGAATATGGATTTTCAAAATACATTTTTTCACATGTACTTTGCCCCCTTTTAAAAGTAGCGCGTTTTCAATTATGTTACTAATCATTAAAAGGATGCCTCAATACCATCTTGGAGGATGACAATTATTATTTTTCCCCTCCTAAAAGTAATAATATACTTTCGCTTTCTGAATCTCCCATATAAATGCTATAGTGGAACCACGAGCTAAACAACCTGCGCAGACCCGCGAGTCCTGTGCACCTTACCCCCGCGAGTAGGGGAGGGGGAGAGTTGACCATGCTTCCTTATGGCCCGAGGTGGAGGGAAGAAGGGAAAGTTGCGCGGGGACTTCTCGTCCCAAGGTTTTTTCCCTTGTGGTCGATCTATAGGGGCTATCCACGAGTAAACAAAAACATATCGAACGGCACAATCGATAGTCGAACTGTAGCACAACAACTTCCGGTTCACGGCGGCCGGGTAATTCAAGCGCGTACTTGTGGCATTTCTTCTCGTTTTGTATACCGGATGAAATGGATCATATAAAAGCACTTAACGACGAGGAGAATAAGAGATATCAGGGCAAAGTAGAGGCCTTTGTATGTCAATTGGATGAGCAACTAGGAAGTAATACGGCATTATTCCAAGATGAGATCCATTTTGCTGATCGTCGTTTCATTGGCGATATTTGTAGCCTACATATTAAATAGAAAGTAATTTTTCCTACAGAGCGAGAGCGCTTAAATGCATACATTTATGTTTTAAGTGAAAACGTGCGAGATGTACGGACATATAAAAAACGGAAAAAGGAGCTTCTTTTCTTCTTTCTTCAGTCAGGACGAGTCAGAGGGATGCGATAATGCACACTTGCTGGTTTCGTTCTCGTTTGACCGCAGAAATACAAAACGCTCATTGTTATTTTAAGTCAGTTTTCTGCTATTTGTGTTAAACATGACGATGAAGATGAATAATAAACTGGAAAAATTAATGATGGGACAAACACAATGACACACCATTGCCTCACCATGGTGTTCAAACCTAGGACATCTTCTCCATCAATGTTGATTTGATTGATTGAGTTGGTGTTTTCAGTCCACTTTGTGCACAGTAAGGCTAATCGGGACTGGACCTACAGTTTAAATTGGGATCCGAACCACTATATGCCTCCATCGGGAATCGAACCCGGAACCCCTTGATTACAAGGCGACGAGGCTACCACTGCGCCATCGGGGAGGCACTCTATCTATCAAAGTTGAAAAGATTTCCATTGCAAAAGACGAAAATTAATAATAGTACCCGCACTTAATTTTCTGGCTACACAAAAAAAATATTTCCTCTGGTTGCACAAAAATTTATTTCCTCTGGTTACACACACACAAAAAAAATCTGGTTACACAAAAATTTAATACAGTTCGTGTGTACTTCAAGAACTTAACGTGTAACCTATCTGGCCATGACCGAGCATCTTTTGAAAGGAAAAGTAATATTTTTGGTCATATCACTAAAACAGAGAAAATCGAGATTTGAATGATTTCTCTTCTACCTTTAACGGAGTGCAAGGGGTGCGGGACGCAAAATTTTTGGTAGGGAAGGAAACAGGACGGGGTATTTTTAAAGCCCTGACGTTCAAAACGGGAAAAATAATGTTATTTCCCGACTAAATTGGGAGATTATAGGAGCGGAAAATATTCAACATTATCCGATACTAAAAAAATGTTAATTATACACACAATTTTACCCTCAGGTGATGATTTATTTTGCATTTCTGGAATAAAAACTGCTAATTTCAATAAATTTCGGACATTTAGTACAAAAAAATGTAGGGAATAAACTACTTTTAAACTATCATTTTTTCCGAAGTCTGGATCGGATTTTTTTTTTTTTTTTAGGTCCCGACTTTTTGGGTTTTTGCACATCCGTTGTCATTACTGCGCAGTCTACTCCTGCTAATGGTCTTCCAATTTTCACGCCTGACAGCTTGAATTCAATAATTTGGCGCCTAGATCTCGAGGAAATGGGTGAAGAGAGATCCATGAAAGATCATTTAGCCCTGATCGTAGTTTACATCCTCCTTGTACACACTCATTCGTTCCTTTCATACATGACACAATCTCAGCTCCCTTTAGCGGCATGTTGTGAGCCTACGAACCGGATGCTGTTGTGCTACAGGTATGGCGTCCGCGCGAAGGCACTTCCTTCCGGTGGATAGCCCCTATAGGGGCCGTCTGCTTCAGCCGAGCTCACTGCTTCTCCGGCGACGTCACGCGTTCGTGCAAGATCGGCAATCTTCGGATGGCTTTACCTAATCTCTATGTTCCTTGCTGTAACGTGTCCAGCTCACCGTTCCGGAAGTACTTTCTTTCCCCAGTCGTGTGTGACATGGAAGAACAAAAGAATCACGTAGGCAGTCAGGAGCGAACATAAAATTTTGAGAGAACAACTGTTTTTAGGGATTTATTGGTAAGTCAGCGAGATTCCCACAGGTTTCACCACCGAAGAAAAATAATCTGCGTTCATTATTTCCTCCCAATTGTTTCCATTACATGGCCTGTACGCGCTAAAGGATTATAAATTACTAGCAATCAACCATATCTAGATATACGTTCTAAACACACAACGCCATCTCTTGACGACTTTTGTTTATAATTAGGGCTGCGCATATACCGATGTATCGAAATTGGCAATATCAGCGGTATCGGTATCGGAAAGTATTTGTTATAATTTATTTACAGATACCTGCCGATACTTTTCCAGTATTTTGGCAAAAATGCCGCGGGACCCTTTCGAGCAGTTTAATTATCTGAAAATCAAGTAAAATTCGAAGTTCATTTTAATTTTGCACCAGTTTTGTGTGAAACAACTGAATTTTATGATAAAGTAACACGTAATTCTCAAACATTTTAAGCCAAAATCCTGGTAAATTGATGCATTTAATTAGAATATAGTACTTACACCCTAATATTAATCAATATTTTGATCAAGTTTTAATTATTACAATTTTTTAGCATCGGTATTGGTAGGAATTGTTGACACTATCGGTTTAGCTTCTATGCCCGGAATTTTGAGCTGTAAAGAAACTTAACACCCCCATCGACATTTGGGGTTTGAATCTCGCGAAATACCTTCTCAGTGGATGGTCACGTCATTAGGGGAACACACTCCTAAACTTTCTGGCTTCAACGTCCAAGGCTTTTACCTGTGCGTTGGTGAGAGTGGCTGGCACGGTTGGCAAGGCAATTTACTTGTTACGTTCTTTACGTAAATTTCGCGTAATTTACTACTTATAGAAAACCAGTTTTATACGCACTTTCGTAAATTAGTATTATAAAAACTACTTTAATTATATTATATATTAAACTTTAATATTCTTACATATTTCAGCACAAAATTATTATTTCCTATAGATTGTTTATACAGCCACCTCATCCTCAGTAACAGATTTCCAAAAATACGAGGGACGTTCCGAAAGCAAGTTTCGTCATTTTTTTTCACAGGGTGGCTATATTACAAACAGAAGAATGCAATGTCATAACAAAATACAATCTTTTGGCTATTTCTCCACATAGTCGCCACAGACATTGATACATTTGTCGTACCGTGAAATCAATTTCAAGAAATCCTCCTGGTAAAAATCGGTGCCCAGCGATTGAAGGAAGTTCTTCACAGCCTGTTGCACCTCTTTGTTGCTTCCGAACTGACGTCCCGACAGTGCTGACATCAACGCAGGAAAAAGGTGGAAGTCTGATAGGGCAAGATCGGGGCTGTAGGCCGGGGGATTCAATCTCTCCCATCCCTGTTCTTTCACATTTTTGAAAATTGCGAAGACTGTTGATATATCTAGCTATACGTCTTGCACTAGCACTTGTATTTATAGCATAACATAACGAATAACAGCAATTAATCTGATTGGATTTCAAAGCATTAGTAACAGCTTCAAATTCCTTCTTCATACGTATTATAAACTTGCACGGGCTAATTGTGATGTGAATATGGCAGTTTGTAAAATTCCAATATAAGACCTCATACAAATTCAGAAGAAGTTTTTTAATGCCTATTTTGTTTGTGCCAACTGTCATACATAACAATAAACATCGCAAAAAACGTGTTTTCTTTTAATTTTTATGTTTGATTCTAGTTTTTTACGTACTTTATGTTTTATGGCCTACATATTTTCCGTGTCTGTAGAAAACCTTTTTTTTTTTTACACGTAATTGCACAACCCTGGTGGGTCGGGATAAACTCGTATCTAGTTTCATTTGCTGCTGAGTGTACGGAGCGCACGAACATGAATTATTCGCAAGGCCGCCAGAGGAAGTACTTGTAACGGCAGATCAATAAGTGACGATTCTAAGAGGTCGAAACGGCTCAATCCGATTCCCACCCACGCGACTAACGTCTAGTTTACGTAGGAAAACACACATGGACACAGAGCAGCCACACACACACAGCGAGAACTTATTCTCTGGACTGAGCAAAGTGTGAACACAATGCAGTTCCTTAACTTTTCAACTTTAGACGCCACCGCTCTTTTCAATGACCCTTGCAACGAATTAACAAGGAGGAAATCACTTGTATGTTTGTTTCTTCCATTCTTTGGTTGGCATGCATTACGATGTTCAAGTGCTTACAACCACAACGCTGTGTCCGGCTTAAAAGTACAGTAACCCCACCCCCTGACTTACGTAATAACTGCACGTAGCTCTCACAATATTTTTTTTTTTTTCAAAATTGTGATTTCAATTTGTTTCTATATTCTTTTATATATTTTTCATACTTTTATAGTTTATATCCGAGTAAACAATGCTGCATGATGTTTCATTTATATAATAATACTGTGTGTATATACACAGGGTGTCTCATAAGTAATAGCGCAAACTGACACAGGTGAAGTACACGATAATAGAAGAAAAAAAAAGTCTCAGTAAATATGGGTTTGCAAACGAGCCGTTTTCGAGATAATTGCGAATGTGTGATTAAAAACCGGCACTGACTTTATTGTTTGTAAACTTCATCCTAGTTGGTAAAATGAAGTGTCAATGTCAAAATGTAAGTCACTACCCAGCACAACGTGACTCCCACAGTACTATTCGACTGTGCACTGATTGTATCCATCCTGTTTGATTGCAACGCCACCTCTCGGAAATGTTCTCTTTTGTAAACAAAGAGCAAACCTCTGACCGCGCAAGGAGTAAAGCACTGGGTGTTTACAAAATGCAATCAATGACTGCTTCTAACTACACATTCGCACACATTATTAGCATTTTACCAACTAGGACGACGTTTACAAACACTGAAGTCAGTGACGGCTTGTACCCACACATTATTAGCATTTTACCAACTAGGACGACGTTTACAAACAATGAAGTCAGTGGCTGCTTGTAATCACACATTCGGGATTATCTCGAAAACTGCTCGTTTTTCAGACCCATGTTTACTGAGACTTTTTTGCTTCTATTATCGTGTACTTCACCTGTGTCAGTTTGCGCTATTACTTATGAGACACCCTGTATATATACACATACATACATATAATAATAATAAATATTGCTGTTTCTTACGAAGTTACACTTAAGCAATTTACAAATTTGACTTACGTAAAATTCAAGTTACGTAAAGGTTTACGGAACGCATTACTTACGTAACTCGGGGGTTAGCTACTGTATAATAAAAGATAAATTAATAACGTTTAAGTTTATTAAGATATTTCCGAACAGTTCTCTTTTATCTATACCTAATACATCTCGATCTGTACACCGTTAGTGGTACGACAGATGTGCAACCTAGATTGAAGCTCAGTGCATGTGTTTTACAGCATTACTGACGTCGTGTTTGGTACACTGAAGACTACTACAGACATTACTTCGCTTGATTTTTTCTAAGGGGGTTTTGTAAAGTCTCCAGTGGACCAAACACGAGATCCTGGCCTTCCTGATCTACAACATCGCAACCGGAATGTGACGTCAGTAATGCTGCACAACACATGCGCTGAGCTTCAGTCTAGGTTGGACATCTGTCGTACCACTAGCGTATTTAAACGTTATGTTTCACTGAACATGTGAAATTAAGAATAAATATGTTCAGACTGAAAAAACATATTTCGTGTGCAAATTTCTGAGAAATCTGTTTCAAAACAGTGGCGGGTAGTAAGGAGCCTTTCAGACCGAAGCGACACTCGTCGTTTGAAAGCAAACCCCATCAATTTAATCTTTCGAACTAGTGCGACACAAGCTGCTCGTGTCGCTGGTCGGTTGCGTGTCGTTCTGACTGGACCGATGCTGCTTTTCGCTGTTTATGGCAAAATTCGGTGTTATTAATTTAAAATCTGAGTTATTTTTACATGCATTTTTACTGTTTCTTCTACGCTTAAGATTAAGATTATCACATTGTTTTAGTTGTAGAAAATTCAAACGAGTTTTCGTTTTAACGGTAAAAAATATATATGGCTTACCTTTGTGGGAAATGACCAAATTTCTTCCATTTGGAAAGCTATTTCATCTCATCAGACACTAAATACGAAATGTTTATTGAATGATAACGCTCAAATCTTGGAACAGAATCATACACATCACATTTCCCTCACAATGCCAAAAAATCCCTCTGCGACAGAGGCGGAGATCTGGAGGGGCCTGCCCCCCCCCCCCAACTTAAAAAAAGACTAAAAAAATAACACATGATTAAGTTCAGTTACTTTTGTTATGAAGCCATACCGCAAATCTTGACGTTTGGCATGATAGCATGTGCGGTAATTGCGCCGCAATACCGGGGTCTTAGACGATTTGATTGATGTGTACAGTTTGAAGAAAGAAAAACGAAAAATGACTTTGTGTGGAGTCAACAGTTACAGCTGGGGCATCAAAAGAACTTTTCAATTTCATTATTCTAAAATTTCTGAAGCTTACTATTGTACCATAACTTTTTCAAAGTAATACGAGTATTGTATCAATAAAAATTTAATGAAATGCAAAATGCAATAATCGTACTGTTTTGCTTCTTTTAAAACTGACAACCAATATACTAATTAATATTTGTTTACTTAATCGAGGAAATTTAACATTTTCATATCTAAAAGGCCTAGAACTCAGTGGTTTTAAGTTGTTTTTTTAATTTCCGGGGGAAGGCTTCCGAACCACTTATAAGTTAGGGGATATTCAACGACCCTCAGGTACATCATATGCTTCTCCCAGAGTCTGCGCCCCCCCCCCCCCCCAAAGCAAAAGCTCAAACTCCGCCCATGCTCTGCGACCTCAAAATACCGTTTTGTGTACACACACACACACACATACAACCCCCTCCCCCTCCGAAACACAACAGGTGCTCCTCCCTGAAAGTTTTCCCATACCTATAAAATTTCCCTTCTGGAAATATCCCCCCGAGCGAATTCTATTTCAGGACGAGGTTAAGCACTGTGTCATGTCTGCGCAAAACTGCAATAAATGAACCGTGACAATCTCTTTTGAATCGAACTTTCACCAGCTAGACTACAAATGACAGATCTAATAGCGCTTCCGGTAGTTCTATTTTAATAGAAGTGTTATCCCTAGTTTGTAATGCAGGAACACATAAATTCTAATGGGTTCCATTGGGTATCGCTGCTGGAGCGGAACCATTTTTTCTCGAACAATTTAAAAGTTGCGTATTGTTTCATTGAAAAATTGTTCCTGGACCGTATCTAAATTGAGCAGGAACAAAGGTTCGTAGACCGAATTCAAATACTTTACAGATAAAAAAGGGGTAAATTTCCCATATCCGGAAAACAGCTGAAATTTGCTAGTTCATTTAATTTGAATATTCGTACTTACGTATTCTGCATTGAGAAACATTGCTGAAGGTGGCATTTTGCTTATTTCACGGAAATAAGCTCTATTTGCGACATACCGAGTAAGTTTTCTTAATTGTTTCTTCCCTTCCGTAACACGCGAAATGGCGGCCACAGTTTCACTACCGTAGTCGGCATAGTGTTTCCACCCCACTCCACCCAAAAATACCTACGTAGCCCCACACACCATTGACGCATAGCCCCATGAACCATTCATACATAGCCCCACGAACCATTTCCGGTTAGGTTAGGTTGGGTCACGTTTAGGTTACAATAGTTCAAAATTGGTTTAGAAAAATATGCGTAGCCCCACACACCATTCTCGCATAGCCCCACGAACCATTGACACAGAGCCCCCTAAACCATTTGCGGAAACGTACGTTATTCAGTTACAAAAACACGTGTTTGGAAACACTGACCGGGATTACGTCATCACACACAGGCAACATCCGGCTGGAAGGATATGGATGCAACAGCTTTCGTGCATCGGTCACACATTTATATCGAAAAATAGATGATTTTCCGGCAGAATTCAATGAACAATGCGAGAAAACACTTCCCCGAACTTCCACAACTATAAAGAAACAGTATTCGGTAAGTAATTTCTCCTGTAAATTTGAAGAAATCCGTTTTCCGGATATGGGAAATTTACAAAAAAAAAACCATTTACGCTTGCTGGTTTTCTCTCCTGGACCGGAATTCAATTTATTTAAAATTCCTGGACCTTCAACAGCCCCGCTTCACACTGAGGAACAGAAATTTCCGTTTTTCAGACTTCTGAAAAATGTTGGTTATATACTCTGTCTCTGGAAGAAGGCCGCGCATAGCTTCGGACAAGGGGAGGCAATCGAGTGGGCAGAGCGAAGCAGTACACTCTGCTGCAAAGGTTGGTAAGTGCAGTCGCGCTTTCCTCCCCTCCACGCAATCCCATTCCCTCTCGCGTGTTCTTTCGTGGAGCCGTCTCGCGTCACTCCAGAGATAACCTGAACAGAGTATAGGTTCCACCTAGGGCCGGCGCTGGCTGCAACCCCACGGTCCAAGCTCCTACCCCCTTGACAGCCCCTTCCTGCCCGACCCCGCGTGGCAACCGGGCGGGTGGGCATCTGGCTGCGACCTTTCTCCGAGGCGGCATATGGGAACACGCGAGGCGGTCTATTTTTGTTCCTCCTTAATAGCTCTCGACTTTACGTGGGGCGATAAAGAAGTGCCCAGGAACAGTAACCAATCACATTACATGCTCCGATGGTTTATCAACATCTGACGTCACGGGCCGAGTGGGCGAAGGGGAAGAGGTCGCCGAGTACAAAACCAGAGAGAAATATGAAAGAAAAATTTTCCAAGAGGGCCCAATTATCTTAATTGGTATTAGGAAAGTAACTCGTCAAGTTGGATGCCTTTTTCTAGTTTCCCAGTAAAACTGGATTTCGTTGAAGAAAGTTATTGAAGTAAAAGTTTACCACAAGGGCTATGCTTTCAGAGCCGTTCAATACAGACATCAGAAACACTCTGTGGGGGGGGGGGGGATAATATGGGCATAAAATTCTACCATAATATATTTAATATTTTTATTGATTTCTACACATGCACGTTATATGTATGTATATATATATGTGGGGGGGGGTGCTGAGCTGATACTCTTATCGATCCCTACCGATATTTGAAAATTGTAACAATTAGAAGTTCTTTTCAAAATATTGGTGCCATAATTGAGAGAGTATTTTCGTCCAATTATAATCATGAATTTGGCAGAGTTTTGTTTCAAAATATTAAAAAAATACATCACGATGTAAAAATACGTGTCATACAATCAAAATATGTACAGGGTGAGTCATCCATACAAATGGTGAAAACGGTGAGTAATGTTTATTTTTCTTTTTCGGGCAATGAAAAATAGATGCCACTAACGAAGGAAGAAGGGATTGACATCATTCTGTTGATTGGGAGTGGTACCACCCTTCATGTAACACGTACATTCAATACAACCCACAGAACGCAGATAATCCATGACACCGTGGCCAAACTTATCAAAAAAATCTTCCAGGGCTGCTTTCGTCGGCGACGGAACCTGTCCTTCTGAATTTCTTGATACGTTTGGCCACGGTGTCATGGATTATCTGCGTTCTGTGGGTTGTATTGAATGTACGTGTTACATGAAGGGTGGTACCACTCCCAATCAACAGAATGATGTCAATCCCTTCTTCCTTCGTTAGTGGCATCTATTTTTCATTGCCCGAAAAAGAAAAATAAACATTACTCACCGTTTTCACCATTTGTATGGAGACTTATGACTCACCCTGTAGTTATTCACATAGTATTAGCACAAAATCAATTGAAACTTCTAATTTTGCTAACATCCTGGATAATTGGTTCTCATTTTGCAGATCCCGCGAAAAATCAGAATGTCGGAAAAGTGTCGGTTTTATATATATATAAGTATATGTGTATATATGTGTATATATAGTAGAGGTCTGCACGGGCCTAAATTGTAAGGCCCGAGTCCGGCCCGGCCCGAGGAAATGAAACCCGAACCCGACCCGAGTCCGATAATAAGTAAACATGAGCCCGGCCCGAGCCCGAAAACATAACTAAAATTAGTTTCCAATTCAGCATTTGAAAAAAAAAATGGGCACTGTTGTACTTCGTGCTCCTATTCTCATTCTCGAAGTAAACCATAATTTCAATAATTAAAAATTATTTTTCGATGACAATATTCGCTAACAAAATAGCCACGAGGCCCGGGCCCGACCCGAGCCCGAGAAGTTCTGGTTATTTATGGCCCGAGTCCGGCCCGCGGGCCGGGCCGGGCCTAGGCCCGAGGGCCTGGCCCGAGCCCGTGCAGACCTCTAATATATAGTCCTGGGTTTCCATCCCATTCTTCACCAGAGCGCTCAGAACCAAAGAATAAAATGACAGGCAAGAACTTACGGAATTAGCATTGTAGAGTGTTGCTGAAAGTGACAGAACATTTATTTACAGTATAAACAGGTCTCGGATTCTTATATTCATAGTTTCTCTAATATGGGCCCACAGCGGAACCCATAGGCGGAGTTCTGGAGGAGCCATGGGGGGCCTCCCGCCCCCCCCCCACCAACTTAAAAAAAGACTAAACAAATAACACATGATTAAGTTCAGTACTACATTTTTGTTATGAAGCCATACCGCAAATCTTGACGTTTATCATGTGCGGTAATTGCGTCGCAATACCGGGTCTTAGACGATTTGATTGGTGTGTACAGTTTGAAGAAAGAAAAACGTAAAATGACTTTGTGTTGAGTCAACAGTTACTGCTGGGGCATCAAAAGAACTTTTCAATTTATTTTTTTCTAAAATTTCTGAAGTTTACTATTGTACCGTAATTTTTTTTAAAGTAATACAAGTATTGTATCAATAAAAATTTAATGAAATGCAAAATGCAATAATCGTACTGTTTTGCTTCTCTTAAAACTGACAACCAATATACTAATTAATATTTGTTTACTTAATCGAGGAAATTTAACATTTTCATATCTAAAAGGCCTAAAACTCAGTGTTTTTACGTTGTTGTTTTTTTAATTTTCAGGGGAAGGCCTCCTAACCACTTATAAACTAGGGGATCATCATACCCTTCTCCCAGAGTCTGGACCCCCCCAAGGAAAAGCTCAAACTCCACCCATGGCGGAACCGCATTTTGGAAGCCAACATCGACGAAACTGCCTGATGCTTTGTAAACTGATAGAAGGCCGCTCAAGTCCCGTAAGATCACTCTCCACGACGTGCTGACCTTGTTTTACACAGAAATATTTCCACGTCCTAATTGCGAACAGCGCCTGAATTGTCCGAATTGCGAACACATGAAACTGAGTAATATTTCCACGGCCTAATTGCGAACAGCGACTGAATCGTCCGAATTGCGAACACATGAATGTGAGAAATATTTCCACGTCCTAATTGCGAACAGCGCCTGAATCGTCCTAATTGCGAACACATGAAACTGAGAAATATTTCCACGTCCTAATTGCGAACAGCGCCTGAATCGTCCGAATTGCGAACACATGAAACTGAGAAATATTTCCACGTCCTAATTGTGAACAGCGCCTGAATCGTTCTAATTGCGAACACATGAAACTGAGAAATATTTCCACGTCCTAATTGCGAACAGCGCCTGATTCATCCTAATTGCGAACACATGAAACTGAGAAGTATTTCCACGTCCTAATTGTGAACAGCGCCTGAATCGTCCTAATTGCGAACACATGAAACTGAGAAATATTTCCACGTCCTAATTGCGAACAGCGTCTGATTCATCCTAATTGCGAACACATGAAACTGAGAAGTATTTCCACGTCCTAATTGCGAACAGCGCCTGAATCGTCCTAATTGCGAACACATGAAACTGAGAAATATTTCCACGTCCTAATTGCGAACAGTGCCTGAATCGTCCTAATTGCGAACACATGAAACTGAGTAATATTTCCACGTCCTAATTGCGAACACATAGAACTGAAATCTGTTTTTAAAAACAAGTTAAGGATATGACGCGAGAATTCTGGTATTTGCCAGCACCAAAGGAAGAGAGACTTTGAAGACCCAAACACATTTTCTAATTTTTTTTAATGGATGGAACGTTCAAAAGCTGAGCTACCCAGTTTTCTGATATAATACCATACATGCAGACTTGGGATGTACGAATTTAGAAGCAAATGTTGTACCTCTTGTCTTTGCGTTTCCACCAGACAAGGAAAAATACGTTTATTTACGATTATTTCGATTAATCTTGAGGGAAATACCCGAGTTGAACCCTGAAACAGCGAATATTGACTTCGAGTCTGCTGCTATTTCTGCTTTGAAAGAGGTTTTAACAAAGATCAACATTCACGGTTGTTTTTTCCATTTTACACAAAGTCTTTGGAGGAAAGTTCAAGAAATTGGCATGAAAACATCTTACAAAGAAGATGAAGAAATAAGGAGGAGCATCCGTATGTGTGCGTCTCTAGCTTTTCTAAAACTAGCAGATCATGAAGAAAGATGGCTTCATATTTGCGAGCAAGTTCCTCGTAATGAAATCCTAGTGAAGCTCTTCGACTATTTTGTGGACCGGTGGCTCAAATCCCTTACTGCGAAACGATATGTGCAATTGTTTCAACAGGGACCCACAGGTCACAGAGTCTCTTTAAAAGAGAGTCAAAAGGTCTCAGGAAGTGTGAGAGAAAGTTGTAGGTCACAAGGAAGAAAAATGTGTTCGCAATTAGGACGCACCCCTTCCAGATTCCTGTTCAGGCAGGAAGTGTTCGCAATTAGGACGCACCCCTTCCAGTATATTCCTGTTCAGGCAGGAAGTGTTCGCAATTAG
Source organism: Lepisma saccharinum (assembly GCF_977018435.1). Lineage (NCBI taxonomy): Eukaryota > Metazoa > Arthropoda > Insecta > Zygentoma > Lepismatidae > Lepisma > Lepisma saccharinum. Next base: position 68,107,087 of record NC_139248.1, read on the forward strand.
GACGCACTCCTTCCAGTATATTCCTGTTCAGGCAGGAAGTGTTCGCAATTCGGACGCACCCCTTCCAGTATATTCCTGTTTAGGCAGGAGGTGTTCGCAATTAGAACGCACCCCATTCCAGTATATTCCTTTTCAGGCAGGAAGTGTTCGCAATTAGGACGCACCCCATTCCAGTATATTCCTGTTCAGGCAGGAAGTGTTCTCAATTTGGACGCACCCCTTCCAGTATATTCCTGTTCAGGCAGGAAGTGTTCGCAATTAGGACGCTCTCTTTCCAAAATATTCCTGTTTAGGCAGGAAGTGTTCGCAATTAGGACGCACCCCTTTCAGTATATTCCTGTTCAGGCAGGATGTGTTCGCAATTAGGACGCTCTCCTTCCAGTATATTCCTGTTCAGGCAGGAAGTGTTCGCAATTAGGACGCTCTCCTTCCAGTATATTCCTGTTCAGGCAGGAAGTGTTCGCAATTAAGACGACACTTTATAGATCCGGCAGTACGCACACAAGACATTCCGAGCCGAGATCGCGCTCGAGCAGAGACGGCAGTTATTACTAAATTTAGACGCGCAAAAGAATTTTTACACATCTCGTTTGCCCATCGCAAAGCAGGCAAGCATAAAAGAAGCGAATAACAAAACGGGGCCGTAAAAATGCAGACAAAGAAATTAAAAGATAAAAAGTAATGTTGCGGAAAAACCGCAAAAGAGCCCGAAAATAAAAAAGCAGAAGAGCCATAACGCCCAGACTCGCAGGCTTTCATGAAACAAGCCAGTAAAATGGATGACGGGAGGAACATGTAAAATGCTAAATGAAGCTTTGAAATATTTTTATATTTCCATATCAATACGGTCCGGCGAAAATCAAGGGGTGGGAGGAAGGTATAGCCTTCCTTTTAGTTCCTGTATTGCTTTCTGTCTGCAGGGAGTTTGTGGGGAATGTTACGACTGGTTTCAGACTATTTTAAGTGTTGCCATCGTTTCATTATCACTGTTGCCAACTTTGGTGTTTCCAGCCAGATGTGGTTACTTTGAACGCTTTATTATTTCCTAAAAATCTAAACTAGTAAGATTACTTTTGTACTTACCTTACCTTTTGTTCTGCTTCGCGGAACATTCTTTAAGGTGTATTCACGTTTTTTTTTATCAAAGTAATTGTAATTTTTCACATTACGAGTACTTCTTTCTCGTAGTCTTCTCGTTTTCCTGAGACACAATATGGTGCGTACACCTTCCTACATAATCGCGCGTCGTGCTTGTGTTTTGTCGATTTTCATTCGTTATGCAGTGTTTCAACGTTCGGAATCCAAGAAATAGCTACCCGTGCACAAAGCTCATCTGATGTAATTTTTTTTTAAAAAAAACTTTTTCGCATTTTTTTACGAAGGAAATTGTAATGTTTCGTGGCGTTATCCGTGAATGGTTTTTGGGGCTATCCGTCCGGGAGTCGGTGGGAAATTTAAACTAAAAAAATATTTTCGTTTGAAATTTTTGAGTCCAAATTTCCCACAGATTCCGGGATCCGCCCCTGGGGTAATTCACCTACCGCCCCCTACCGCTACCGCGGCCCCGCCTCCGCTCTGCTCCGGCTACCCGGCTTTCTCTATAGTCCCTGTTAAAGGCACGTAAGAAATTGGCCGGAGTCACCTGCCCCCAAATGAGCCCCAAACTTTTAAATTTGAAGAAATCTGTTTCCAGGATACGGAAAACTTACCTGAATTTCACCACGCATCCACGACACAGACAGTTCGAAACACTGGATACCCAATGAACATGAACAAAACACAATCACGACGCGTGATGATGTACGAAGGTGTAGGCGCCAAACGCTATTCTCCGTCGGAGAATTAATTTTCAACAAAGAACATGAATTTCCGCTATGAAACATTCCCACATCACAACAAAACACCTTCCCGATGTTCGACAATGCTACAGCAACTTATTACGGTAAGTAGTTTCTTCTGTAAATATGAAGAAATCTGTCCGGGGAATATCAGATTAGTACCGAATATTTTTTTCTATTATTACGTTTACAAGCTTTGTTTGTCATGTAACAGCATAGAGAAGATTTTCTTTAACCGATGAAAGCTTATTTGGCTTTATATAATATTCATTTTTTAACAAAATGCAGGAAATTTATATGCCGAATTTCTAACACTAATAAAAATTAAGTACAAAATATTTGTAATAATTGCATTATAAGTATGAATTTGAGCCATGATCAAAGATGCTCCAGTACAGCACAACGTTCATGAACGTCGCTCCACCTTGAAAAATTCTCAGCGCCGGCCCTGATCCACCTAAAGGTATTTTATCCACCTTTGAGCCCCCCTCCACGAAAAATTTCTTGCGACGCCACTGAGTCAAACACACACTACGTCTCCTGGTTGGAGATCCTGTTACAATCGCTTCTTGTAGGTGTGCATGGATCTTTTGCGATAAGCCAGCCTAGCAACACTGTTCATTATATGAAGAAACAGACGTGGGCGCTGCTCAATTAATACGGAAAATTTAACGACATACATTTCTAAGAAACAATCATTACACAAGCGTCGCCATGTTATTAAGCCTCGATATTCCGTTGTACCCCCCCTTCCCTTTCGTCCCCAACTCTAGGCCCAACAAACAGAAACATGTACCTCATTCATTTTTTCCTTCAAATCCTCCAGTATATTGCTCCCTTTCGTTTATACATCCAGTACTCACCTTCTGTTGGAGATATTATAAAAGTAAACCGGGATTTTCCTCGAGAGAAACATCACATTTCAACTGTGAGCCCAAGTCTGCTATATATTCAGATAGAGAAGTCTATACCAGTGGTATTCAAATTGTGTAAAAAATTTCGCTGGGGAGGCGAACTTTGGAAAAAATATGTCCTTTTTCTATTTTTTTTCTCTTCTTTTCGTTCTAATTCTTCTCGTGCTCAATCAGTTTCGTTCTAATTCTTTTCGCGCTTAATCAGTTTCTTTCATTCTTTTCGCGTTTAATCAGTTTCTCTCTCACTATATTCGCGCTTAATCAGTTTATCTCTCATTCTTTTCGCGCTTAATCAGTTTCTTTCATTCTTTTCGCGTTTAATCAGTTTCTCTCTCACTATATTCGCGCTTAATCAGTTTATCTCTCATTCTTTTCGCGCTTAATCAGTTTCTTTCATTCTTTTCGCGTTTAATCAGTTTCTCTCTCACTATATTCGCGCTTAATCAGTTTATCTCTCATTCTTTTCGCGCTTAATCAGTTTATCTCTCATTCTTTTCGCGCTTAATCAGTTTATCTCTCACTATATTCGCGCTTAATCAGTTTATCTCTCATTCTTTTCGCGCTTAATCAGTTTATCTCTCATTCTTCTCGCGCTTAATCGGTTTATCTCTCATTTTATTTGCGCTTAATCAGTTTATCTCGCATTCTTTTCGCGCATAATCAGTCTCTCTCTCTCATTCTTTTCGCGCATAATCAGTCTCTCTCTCATTCTTTTCGCGCATAATCAGTCTCTCTCTCATTCTTTTCGCGCTAAATCAGTCTCTCTCTCTCATTCTTTTCGCGCTAAATCAGTCTCTCTCTCATTCTTTTCGCGCTTAATCAGTGTCTCTCTAATTCTTTTCGCGCTTAATCAGTTTCTCTCTAATTCTTTTCGCGCTTAATCAGATTTGCTCTAATTCTTTTCGCGCTTAATCAGTTTCTAATTCTTCTCGCGCTTAATCCGTTTCGCTCTAATTCATTTCGCGGTTAATTCGTTTCGTGTTTAATCCTGTTACGTTTCGCGTTTCTACCCTTTCGCGCTTAGTCCGTTTCGCGGTTACTCTCTTTCGTGGTTAGTCTCTTTCGCGGTTATTCCACCACCCCAACATAGAGCTTGACGAGAAGACAGGAGATAAGGCCACATGATAATGAGAGCTGACCGCATCAAAAAGGGGTGGCTTTGGGTGGTTGGGACGCCGACCTCCAACAGGTCGTCATTCCCAGCTCGGAGAGGTTCCAGGGGGAAAGAGGGTGTGGGAGGTTTCCCTTATTTGTCGCCAACTGCAAAGGTTCATTCTGTCCCGCAAAACATTGTAAGAACTTTCAGTCAGCCTATCTGCTTGCAATACTGGAGCAGAGCCGTCAACATAACCAAAAGGTAAGTCTGGCAGAAATAGCAAAGTTCAGTGCTGAACACAGAATACAATCAAAATACACCAAGATATTTTTATGCCAAACCAAAGACCAATACACACATTAAAGCACAACAACATTGCATTACAAATGTAACAAACGTCATCCAGGTTGGAGAAACTGCTTAAGTTTTCGCTTCGTTGCATAAGTCGCATGGTTTTGAACTTGTGGAACACTCTGTAGATGCCCAGATGTGCTATAGTCTCGGACACTTCTGTGTTGTAACGATGACATGGATTTTCGATGTGGACGTTACAACAGAAAACTGTTTGTGACTGTACAACAGCAATTCAATCCTGGAGTTTCCTAACTGGAAATACATACAAAATTACACAGGAAAAACCATTGTATGAACTGAGTTTTATTCAAAATCTATGCTCGTTTAGTAATAAGGTTTGAGTAATGCAGAGTTTACGCAAGGCTTTACTAAAGTCAAAGTACTGAGCTAGCAACACAGTCAAACTACCGAGCCAACAACACTCAAGTCGAAGAATTGAGCGAGCAATACCCAGTCGAAGAATGGACCGAGGAACACCCAAGTCGAAGAGTTGAGCGAGCAACACCCAAGTCGAAGAGTTGAGCGAGCAACACCCAAGTCGAAGAGTTGAGCGAGCAACACCCAAGTCGAAGAATTGAGCGAGCAACACCCAAGTCGAAGAATTGAGCGAGCAACACCCAAGTCGAAGAATTGAGCGAACAACACCAAAGTCGAAGAGTTGAGCGAGCAACACCCAAGTCGAAGAGTTGAGCGAGCAACACCCAAGTCGAAGAGTTGAGCGAGCAACACCCAAGTCGAAGAGTTGAGCGAGCAACACCCAAGTCGAAGAATTGAGCGAACAACACCCAAGTCGAAGAATTGAGCGAGCAACACCCAAGTCGAAGAATTGAGCGAGCAACACCCAAGTCGAAGAATTGAGCGAGCAACACCCAAGTCGAAGAATTGAGCGAGCAACACCCAAGTCGAAGAATTGAGCGAGCAACACCCAAGTCGAAGAATTGAGCGAGCAACACCCAAGTCGAGAATTGAGCGAGCAACACCCAAGTCGAAGAATTGAGCGAGCAACACCCAAGTCGAAGAATTGAGCGAACAACACCCAAGTCGAAGAATTGAGCGAACAACACCCAAGTCGAAGAATTGAGCGAGCAATACCCAAGTCGAAGAATTGAGCGAACAACACCCAAGTCGAAGAATTGAGCGAGCAACACCCAAGTCGAAGAATTGAGCGAGCAACACCCAAGTCGAAGAATTGAGCGAGCAAGGGATACTTAAGTCAATACAAAGCTGACATTTCTGAAAAACCATGTCCTTAGGTCTTACGGGTCCATGTGAATGAAACGGATACCCGGCATTCCGTTACTTTAAATGTGGGGATGTCAGATACAGGACTGACTCAGCCCCTGCAACAACGTAAAAGCTATTATTCTTCAGTGGGCATTGGGCAGTCGCACGTAGAGGCGCGTTACCCGCACGTAGGCCCATTCTAGCTTGTCCGTGCCTCAAGATGCTATCAGATGGTCTCCAACATGGCGTAGACGTCAGCCCTCGGCCATAATCGTTCCGTGTGACTGTGGTGTAGCAATTACTAAGGAACGATACATCATTTGGCACCCGAAGGTCGCGGTCTGAGATTTGATTGGCTGAAATGACAAGGAAAAAGTGACGGTGTTGAAACAGAAGGCTTAAACGTTCGTTTGGTTGTCGAACGTTAATGCACAGAAGCTGAGCAGGGTTTTAAACTAATCTGCCCTCCCATGATTTATGCGGTTTTGTTGTGTTTATCGTGGCGCGAAGGAGAATTCTATGTATTTTAATGTGCATTGTGTCAATTAGGTTCGGTATATGCAGGGGCGTGCTGGCCCATAGGGCAAGTTAGGATTTGTCGGCCGAACCCCCTTGCATTCGATACTATCCCAAACAAGAAGTTACAAAATGGACATGCTTCTTTGCATTTCTACAAAGGATTAAGTCATCCGATTATATGTTGTGTAGACTGAATTTAGTTGATTACAAAGTGGATAAAAACACTAACAATATATAGGTAAAGTTCCCCGTAGCACCGTGCCATGAAGGCACATTTGGGGGATGTGGGGGGTAGGGCCCAACACATTCTCGAGTCGGTCATTTTGGAGGTGATGTGATCAGCACCACGCTCCGGCCGCCTTTAACCCCCCTCCCCCGCAGGTGCCCATTGATATTGAAATTTACCAAGTAATGCGTTTTCTAAAATAACAGTAGCCTAAATAAAAAACAGAAGAGTTAAAAAAACAAACAGTCCCCACTTATTGAAACTCTGTATCCAATGTTGTTGTTCGTTGACATGTTAGTTTTGCATTAAAGTTGCCCCTCCTCCCTAATGCTTGGGGACATCGCGAGCGAAGTGAAATGAAGAGAGAGAGGGACTTTTTCTCTGACTATCTCTACCTATCCTCGCTCTCTCTCTCTCTCTCTCTCTATCCACCATTCTGTCTTTATTTATATATACCTCCCTTTTGACTAACTTATATTCAGTGTGGTATTCGAAAAATTCCCTAATGGTGGAGATGATCGAGAACCATTCTTGTATCATTAGGTTATAAATTATATAAACACCCTCCCCTCCATCAAGGTCTTAAAATTTAGTAACCTGGAGGAGCGAATTCACCCTCATCCCCCCCGTCAAATACTGCCATGATTATATAGTTGGGGAAAACTCTTCTATTTGATTGAAATGCATAGTTATGTAATTTTGTTATCAGTGATACAATGTGTAAACAAAGTTCTGACTGGTTCTTTAATATTACAGCCAATTTTTCGAGTTAGTTTAAGCTTTGTTTCTAAGTGCTCTTTATGCACAGAAAGGCTAATCGGAACTGGACCTACAGTGGGATCCGAATCACTATGTACCTACACCGGGTGTGGAACACGGGACCCCTTGTTTACAATGCGACGATATTTAACACTATGCCATCGGGGAGGTTTTCGATTTAAGGCATTCTCTACTTTTGATCTTAAAAAACAAATTAACATTATTTCTGTTATCGAGCATGAAAAATAATAAACTTCTTTTTCTGAGTTGAAATGGGGGATCTGAATTTCCCATGGGGGTGAGGGGTTCGAACGCTTTACAAAGCTCATGATTCCCAGGCCCCTCTAGGTAAGACACTACGCCCCTGTGCATAGATGTCTGTGACTCCGGACTACATTTTCTCCGAACTCTTTCAGCGCGGTTGTTATTTTATAACAACTCTTCTGAAAATTCAATTCACATCACGTGTGGACGAAGGCACGAAGCGAGTGTACATGTCTATCCGCCAGCGTGTGTGTGCCCCTTGCGCAATAATCCACGCTTCTGCATTGTTGCGTCCAGCCACCGGTGATTTGCATACAAGCGGCAGCAAGCAAGCCACGCCACATGGCGAGTGGCAGGCGCCCACGTCCGCACGTTATTGTAGGGCGACGAGCGACTCCTGATAACTTCCTCGTCAGAAGAAACAAACAACCAGCGATTACTCTCATAAGGAAATGACGAGGCAATGATGTCACTTGTTAAGATTTGGGTGATTGTACCCGTAGACACAGAGAGAGGCGGGGGAAAGAGATAGAAAGAGAAAAGAGCGAGAGAGATAGAAAAGAGGGAGAGAACGAGACACAGAGAGGGAGAGATAAAAAGAAGGGAGGGAGATAAAAAGAGTGAAAGATAAAAACAGAGAAAAAGAGTGAGATAAAAGAAAAAGAGTGAAAGCGAAAAGGAGATATAAAAAGAGACGAAAAAGAGTGAAAGAGAAAAAGAGTGAGAGAGAAAGAGAGTGAGAGTGAAAAAGAGTGAGAGTGAAAAAGAGTGAGAGTGAAAAAAGAAAACTAACTACTAACTAACTCTCTAGCCTTCTTAAACCCGAAGGTTCATGACTGCAGCAACAAAGGCCTTCCATCTGTCCCTATCTTGAGCAAGATCTATATACTCTTTTCCATCCCTACCAATTTCCTTTAGGTCCATAGAGAAAAAGAGTGAGAGTGAAAAAGACAGAGTGAAAGAGTGAGTGAGAAAAAGAGTGAGAGAAAAAGAGTGAGAGAGAAAGAGAGAGAAAAGAGTGAGAGTGAAAAAGAGGGAGAGTGAAAAGAGGGAGAGTGAAAGAGAGTGAGAGTAAAAGAGAGTGAGAGTAAAAGAGTGAGAGTGAAAAAGAGGGAGAGAGAAAAGAGAAAAAGAGAGTGAGAGTGAAAGAGAGTGAGAGAAAAAGGGTGATAGAGAAAAAGAGAGAGAGAAAAAGAGAGAGAAAAAGTGTGAGAGAAAGAGAGGGAGAGAAAGAGATAAATACAGAGAAACAGGGAGGGAGAGGGAGAAAGAGAAATAGAAAAGAGTAGGAGAGAAAGAGAAAGTCAGAGAGAGAGAGAGAGAGAGAGAGAAAGGGATAGAATGCAGATAGACTGATTGATTTGCTTTATATTACTTCGCTTTTTGTGCCATTTTTTGCGAAGATGGGGATGAGTGATGACATAATCAAATTGATGAATAGACACAAATATCCACGTTCATGTCGGGATACGAACCCGGGGGCCCTGGCGTCGTAGCGCGATGTGCTAACCACTCCGCCACGAGGGCCGGCTGAATGGAGATAAAGAGGAAAAAGAGAGAGTGCGATTTGGATGAGGGTTTACAGAGAGCGAGAGAGAGTGACAGAGACACAGAGAGAGCATAAAAGAGAGGAAGAGAGCAAAGGAATGGCAGTGTGCGAATGGGTGATAGATCCCTAACAGCTGTAATCAAACTCTTTACTTGGAGGCGGGACTTAGCCACAGCGTTGCCAACTAGACGGTCCTAACCCCACATATAAGCAATGATATAACTTTTGATTCCGCCATAAGATGACCAACATTTATTTTCTGGGGGGAGGGGTAAGACACTGCTCTGATTCATTGTCTACTTTCTCATCCTTGAAAGCAGGCCCGTACACATGGGTGGGCCACGCCCCCCCCCCCCCCCCGAACCAAGAAGTATTTTAATGTGTACCTATAAAAAACTACAGAAACAACATTGAAAAATTTTCAGATTTTACAAGAATTTCGGTTTGGTCTTTGCATAAATATATTAATGGGTTGTTTCTGAAACAACCGGAAGTCTGCAATATTTGGTAATTGTAGTTTTATAACTTTGATGCAAAGTTAAGAGACATCCCGATTCATTATTTTTAATCCCTTTCCCGATCTTTTTCAAACTGCAGTGGTGATGCGAAAATGCCATTGTTTGGTTAACTCATATTCAGACCCGTTCTTCAGTATAAGCATCATTGACAGTGACGGCGATTAGTGGGACGTGGGGGCAGTTGCTCCTCACTTGGGCACTCTTTGCTCCCGCATCAAGAGTTGTCTACCAAGAGAAATGAAACTGTGCTTGTGTCTCTCACTAGTCGCTACTGACGCGAAAGTATTTTCTGTTATCCCAATCGAACTCAAACCAGAACGAAAGGCCATCTTTCCAGATGCTTGCCAGCTCGGGCTGCAAGTCGCCCGATTCTGATTCGAGAACGGCCCCACTGTTTTAAGTCAAATTTTGAGGCTATACCAGCGTTGCCACATGAAGGAAAATTTCCCTTTGGCAGGGAAATTCGGACTGAAGTTTTAACCAAAAGGGAATTTCGATTAAAAATATCACAATTTCAGGGGAATTTTAAGATTTCTGACTATATTATTACAGTCTATATCAAATTCCAGTTTCATTTTCACATTTTTATTTTTTTCTGATCCTCCTTATTTCTGCTCCCTTGAATATAGATAGAGCTGTATCTATTTATATTTCTCTTAAGTTTATTGTACGTCGCTTTTCTGTATCTTCGGATAATTGTAACGATTAGAATTAACGATTTAATGGATTCCTGGGACATCTGACCAGAAAGCGATGAAACTAACATGTATGTGAAAAAATTGTGCATTTTCTTATTCATACGATCATGGACCAACGGAAATTTTACTACTACTACCATTGCTAATAATAATTATTATTATTATATTTGTTTAGGTGAAGGGAAAAAATGGTCCAAAAAGGGAAATTGTGCCCCTTGGAAAGGGAAATTGTGGCAACACTGGGCTGTACGGGTGACGGCTTTGATTTCTCACCAGCACTGGCGAAAAAGGATTTCCTCTTTATCGCTGGAGAACACGGAATGAAAGGTCATCTTTCCAGGTGGTTTCCAGCTCTGGCAGCAAGTCACAAACTTCAGAACATCTTGCGGCCCGATACAATGGGCGGTTTATCGCCGACACGTTATAATCGCCAAAATATCGTGACGATATATGGCCCAGTTGATATTGCCCGGACGATATTTCCCCAATATCACGATATATCGCCCGGACGATATTTCCCCAATATCGCGATATATCGCCCGGACGATATTTCCCAATGTCGCGATATATCGCCTGGACGATATTTCCCAATGTCGCGATATATCGCCAGGACGATATTTCCCAATGTCGCGATATATCGCCTGGACGATATTTCCCAATGTCGCGATATATCGCCTGGACGATATTTCCCAATGTCGCGATATATCGCCTGGACGATATTTCCCAATGTCGCGATATATCGCCTGGTCGATATTTCCCAATGTCGCGATATATCGCCTGGTCGATATTTCCCAATGTCGCGATATATCGCCTGGTCGATATTTCCCAATGTCGCGATGTATCGCCTGGTCGATATTTCCCAATGTCGCGATGTATCGCCTGGACGATATTTCCCAATGTCGCGATGTATCGCCTGGACGATATTTCCCAATGTCGCGATATATCGCCTGGTCGATATATTCCCAATATCGACCAACACTAGCCCTAACCTCTTGAAAAGCTTACAACTCTCTCATTAGCACCGAATTAAATTTACCCTTTGAAGTTTTCAAACTTCTACTTCAGGTCTCCAGTCCAGTTCAATCGCGTCTCTTACTTCACAGATGGCAGCATAAGTTCATATTGCAACTATTGCTAATAAGACCATGAAAAAAGCTCGTATTCCACCTAGATTTGTACACATTAATACGTAATTTTAAACCCCTGAAAGATGAAAGACAACTATATACTCGTGATTAAACTATTAATGTGAATTTAAACAAAAGTTCAAAATGATACAAATGATTATGTAGCATTTTTAAAGATCATTTAACACCCCCATGCACGTTTGGTAAAATTAGATTCTATGTGCTCATTAGGCATGCTAATCAGTAATGGATCGACAGTTTACTGAGTTGTGGTTCCAACGGGAATCGAACCAAGAACAACTTGATTACAAGACCAAGCTGTTCTCTATCTCGGAAATCTCTGGAGTACGGCAGCGCATCAGGGTAGAGAAGGGGAGAAAGCGAGTTGGCGGAGCGAAGCAGTACACGCTGCTGCAAGGGCTGGCAGCTTTAGCCCCTCCATGCAATCCCGTTCAGTTGCACGTTTTCATTGGTCGAGCCCCCTGGCGTCGCTACTTGCGCAGAGGCTTGTTTTCGTTCGCTCGCTCCGGAGACTCCCGGGACAAAGTTTAAGAAGCCCAAAGTGATCCCACTAAACTGATCCTGCAATTGAAAAGTATAAACTGGTAGTAAATTTCAATAATTGTGAAAATGTGATAGGCTTATCACTTTAGTCGATATCATATTGAATATGATTCAAGGCGTCGCCAAACCGGATTCGTTAAATATACGAGTGGGTGCTGATATAGAGGATAGTGTGCAATGCAAAAATTGGCTACGTTAGGGTTTGAAACGTTGGATCACCCACCCTATTCACCTGACCTGGCCTCATCGGACTACCACCTATTCCCAAACTTAAAGAAACACTTGACGGGACAAAAATTCAGCAACATTTCTGACGCAATTGTAGCTGTAAATGCATGGTTTGACACCCAACCTAAAGAATATTTTGTGGATGGCCAAAACAAACTGCAGGGTCGCAGCAACAAATGCATACAATTGATAAATCCTTCATAAACCTTTAACTTTGTCTTCTTTTTAGGAAAGCGAAGGATTTATCAGCACCCCCTCGTATCTCGAATACTTTTACCTTCAAATTATTCCGTCTTGAGACCGAATTACAAAGCTCACAAGATTGTGTTAAGTAAAAGTTTAAAAATTCAAGGGAGGCTGATAACTTTCCAGGACCATGTATGATATTCTATCGACGTTTTTCATGATGTAAGAAAAGGTTACATTGACGAAAGTCAAGTGGAGCGATATTTGAGATATTGCTTTATCTCAGTAGCTCTTATTCATGAAAAACCAATGTTTTCTTAATCCCGGTTTAGACAAAAGCATTTTCCTTAGCATATTTCTTAACATTTACTCCATGACCAAAATCATACCGCATAAAGTGAAAAATCTTATGGCATTTCAAATGCCATGGCATATTTCATGACATTTCTCAAGGATAGGCTCGGTCCGTAGCATTTTTCGTAGCGTAACCAATCAGAAGCGACCTCTAGGTCACGAGTGCAGTTGTAATGGCGGCCGCGTGAGATGTAAACAACGTATCACCTCACGTTTTTAAAACACGATAACTATTCAACCGAGAGGAATAAGGCTTCCTGTTCAATGGTGTTAGGTACAAAAGCAATGGCACTGCTTAAATACATACTTTTCAACGTTTACTGTACACGTATGGAAGAATATTTTAGTTGTTTCAAATGTAAACACCGTCAACTCATCATAGATGGTGTAACTCGGCATGCATTTCGTGCTGTATATATTATACATTGTAATAGCAAAAGCTAACCAAAATGTTACATAAAATGCTTGCCTGTAAAATACTATGTGCTATAAGAGTTTTGGAAGCATTTACGAAGCATTTATGCCAGCAAAAATGTTTAAGGAAATGCTTTCGTCTAAAGCGGGCATTAGTTGTGTGGGGACAAGCCGGAAGGTCTAAAATATGAAAACAAATTTAGAATCTCCACAGGCGTCTCCATCGCGTGAGTGGGGGTGGGCTCTGGCCCGCCATTGAAAAGTGAGAACTAGAAAGAGAAATAAAGAAAGAAAGAAATCGAGAAAAGCTAAAGAAAAAGGGAAAAGATATGTAAACAACAGAACAAGGAAAATAGGAGAAAGAAAGAAAAATTGAAGAAAGAATGAGATAAGAGAAAGGGAACAGACAAAGGAAAAGAGATAGAGATTGATTGATTTGCTTTATTTTACTTCGCTCTTGTGACACTTTTGGCTAATTGCGAAGATGGGGATGAGCGATGACACGATGAAATTGATGTATGGACACTTGCAAACACCCATGCCCAGGACGGGATTTGAACCCGGGACCCCTGGCATCATAGCGCTATGTGCTAACCACTCCACCACGGGGGCCGGCAAAAGAGAGAGAACGGAGGAAAATAAAGTTACAAAGAAAGCGAATGAAAAACTGAGATAGACGAGATTAAGAATGAGACAAATAGAGAACAACAAATTAAATAGCGAAGCAAAATTAAAAAAAGAAGAATAGAGGTAGGCAAACAGAGTAATAAAAAGAGAGAGAGAGAGTACCTCCGCCGGGATTCATACCTAGGACTTCTTGATTACAAGGAGACGACGTTACCACTACACCATCGGAGATTACCAGAAAAATGATGAGAGGTGTGTTTGTGTGTGTGCGACGAATAGGAGAGAGAGACATGGAAATAGAGCAAAAAGTAAATAGAGAAACGGAAAAGAATGAAATACTCTGTTGTTTAAGTCTTCCAATAGAAAAACCTTACCTAATAGACCACTGCCGCTACAGAGGACATACTCAACCAACCCCTTCAGTTTGCACGGTCCACAAACGTCCAGGCGGGAATTAGCCCCTGCAGCCATCGAGGCAGAGTGGCAAAACACAATACAGGCATGTGTTTACTATAGTCAGTCGCTTGTCAACAAAGAACCCATCGATAATCGAGCTTCAGCTCCCACAGGATGCCCTTGTGTCATCCATGCTCTGTGTTTGGGCAACAGTGTCCATAGCAGAGGTAATGACGAAACTTGTTTCATTAGTGAGATGCATTATCTCCATTGCTCTTTAATTTTGCCTTAGAATATGCTGTTAGGAAGGTAAAAGAAACTAAAGAAGGATTAAAATTAAGTGGTGTGACTCAGCTTTTAAATATGCAGATGATGTAGACTTATTGGGGATGACGTAAATACAATTAAGAAAAATGCTAAAATATTTTCAAAAGCAGCTAAAGAGATAGCTTTAGAAGTTAGCAAAGATACAGCTAAATATATGTTTACAGGCCGAAACCAAGTGTTAGGTAATAATCAAAATGTAATTATTGATAACAACCAGTTTCCAAATGAAAATTATATTAAAGAGGAAATAAAAAGCAGGCATATTTCAGGAAATGCATGTTACTTTTCTCTTCATAAACGTTTGTCTTCTCGTTTAATAGCTAAGAAACTAAAAGTTAAAATATACAAAACAGTAATTTTGCCTGTAGTATTATATGGATGTGAAACTTGGTCCCTTACATTGAAAGATGAACATAAATTGAGAGTATTTGAAAATAAGATCCGTAGAAAAATATTTGGGCCTAAAAGGGATGAGGAGACAGGTGAGTGGAGAAGGTTACATCATTTGTATTCATGTACAGATATTATTAGAATGATTAAATCAAGAAGACTTAGGTGGGCAGGCAATGTGGCACGAATGGGAGACGAAAGAAGAGTTGACAGGATTCTTGTTGGGAAACCTGATGGTAAGAGACCAGTAGGAAGACCAAGACGAAGATGGAGGGATAATGTTGAGATGGAAAAAAGTACATAGATCTTGCTCGGGATAGGGACAGATGGAAGGTCTGTGTTACTGCACCTCTGAACCTTCGGGTTTAAGAAGGCTAGAGAGTTAGAGTTAGTTAGTTGTTCCATTAGGGTGTCTACCAAAATAACAAATCCAAAATTAGTGACTTTTTTATGAACTTCTTGCGTTTTTCATAACCTTTATTTATACGACCCCTACTTAGGTAAAGTTGGAAATTAGCTAACTAACTCTCTAGCATTCTTAAACCCGAAGTTTTATGGCTGCAGCAACACAAGCCTTCCATCTGTCCCTATCCTGGGCAAGATCAATCCAATATTTTCCTTCCTTTCCGATATCCTTCAGGTGCATCTCAACGTTATCCCTCCATCCTCGTCTTGGCCTTCCTACTGGTCTCTTACCATCAGGTTTCCCAACAAGAATCCTGTCAACTCTTCTTTCCTCTCCCATTCGTGCCACATGGCCTGCCCACCTAAGTCGTCTTGATATCATTTTTCTAATAATATGTGGACAGGAATACAAATTGTGCAGTTCTAAATTATGTAAGAGGTATAGTAGGCATGGGCGTCCGGAAGGGGGGCAAGTTGGAAAATGAATGTCCACCAAAATATTATATGTGTATTTCACACATAATTTCATTTCAGTCACAATAATTTATGTTAATTATTATAAATTTGTTGAAGAAACATGATAATTTCAGACAAATAGTGTATTTTGAGGGGCCATCACTATTAAGGTGAAAATATGCTCCTTTGCCCCCCGGAAAAAAAAATATCTTGCCTGCCCCTCCCCGGAAAAAAATTCTGCGGACGTCCATGATAGTAGGATCCTTTCACTGTGCTGGAGTAAAAGGTAGTTAAGGTAGAAACACATCAGGAACGGTCAGCAGGGTACGGAACGGCACAGCACATATCGATCCATACCCTGTCCCATCTATTTATGGAGCAAGCGAGCGAAAACAAGTCTCTGTACAAGTAGTGACGCGAAACGACTTCATCAATGAGCACGTGAAAGGGAGCGGGATTGCATGGAGAGGAAAAAGCTACTGTGGTTACTAGCCTTCGCAGCAGCGTGTACTGCTTCGCTCTGCCCACTCGATTCCTCATCCACCCCCTTTTTTTGCCGCTATGTGCGGCCATGCACTAGAAATAGCCTGGACAAGGTATAAACGATTTTAATTTATTTAATGGTTATATTACTTCTGCTTTTCTGCCACTTTGGTTAATCGCGAAGATAAGGCTGATATGATGCAATTGATGAAAAGACACAAAGAACAGGATTCGAACTCCCCCTGTAGTCGTAGCGCGCTTTAACTAACTCCCTCACCCCCCTCCACAATCACCTGCTTCCTGTGGGCATCGTAAACCAGAGGTTACGAGCTCGTTCCCCGGCCGTTATATCAACCTAGGGGTCGCTCGTCACGCCCTCACCGACGCAGCGGGTGGCCAGTAAGCGGGATCGGAAAACGGGAGGATAAAACTGACGTCATGACATTTGGCAGGAAATGAATAGCGTCCTTTCGACTCGTTAGCACTCAATTTGGGATTTTAGTTCCTCTTTATCCCGTGTAGATGTCCTTACCTGTCGCTTACTCATCGAAAACAGGAGACCACAAGAATTTTCTACCAGTTTTTGCGAATTGAACGGTCAGAGCGGTTGATGTAAACATGTTGGAGCTCTGTTTAGTGAAAATGCAATAAGGATTAATTAGTGATGGTCACCAATGAGTAATTAGTCTTAATCTAAAACTCATTCTTAGTTTATTCCCGGGATAGAGTCAATTTTATCCCCAGGAGACAGGTAGAACAGCCACAGGCTGAATTTCGCCCATGAATAAAGAATTTATAATTCTAATTTTATAAATATTCAATTGCGTGGCCAAAAACAAGGGTTGTTAAAGGTCCAGCAACCCATAAATTATAATGGGTTCTATTCGGTTCCGGTCCATTACCGGAACCTTTCTTCTCGCACCATTTAAATTCGGTCCAAATTGCGTATTGTTTCATTGAAAAAAGGTTCCTCGACCGAATTTAAATTCTGTACAGATAGAAAGGTTCCTTACGGTAGAGAACCCATTTACGCTTGCTGATTTTATCTCCTGGACCGGAATTGAATTTATTTAAAATTTTTGGACCTTTAACAACCCTGCCAAAAACTCTAAATATGGGCTACGCGGTGACTTTTTAGTTAGTATGGAAAATACCCTCTGTCCCGGAAATAGTTCGCACGGACTACGCTAGATAGTCAACGGAATTTAGAGCTTCTTCGCTCGTACAGGCAAAACCAACTGTATAAGCAGTGATGTGCGTTTACGCGTAAACAACGATAGTCTACATTCTACACGTAGACTATTTTATACACGTAGATTACGTAATCTATGTAAACAACATGGCGAAAGGTGATAACTTAGCAAAGGGCGCCTTGGAATTTAAAGAAAATTGTACTGCGTATCAGTTGCTGATGTGTAAGAAGAACTTTTCATACTCTTTTTTCCAAATTCGAACAACTTCTCGCCTAGGAGAGAAACTAATATAGGAAATATTCTAGTGTTTTATGGGAAAAAGACTTTTTGCCTCACGACTGCCATCTGTTGTCTTTTTGCATACTATTTATTTTCTTCCACAGTTGATGATAGAAGATAAGAGAAATTTTCTTGTAAATAGGATTATTTTTAGTTCGTTAGGAACCAATATAGTTAATAATGTCACTTTCCTTACATGAAACCCTTGGAAATTAATTTTAATGCAATTTAGATTGTCTACGTAGTCTATGTAAACTACAACCCAATGTAATCTACGCGAAGACAACGCATGTAGACGTAAACTTATAGTTTACGGCACATCACTGGGTATAAGCTCGAAGCCCAGTAGTACGCGTATAACAGTCATTTGTCTATGGTAGTGGGACCTCAAATATGGATCGTGAAGTGAAAGGTGCAGCGAAATTAAAACAGTGAATATAGTCGTCATCAGTGATGTGCCGTAGACTACGCGTAGATTACATTGGGTTGTAGTTTGCATAGACTACGTAGACAATCTAAAGTGCATTAAAATTAATTTTCCAGGCTTTCATGAAAGGAAAGTGACACTTTCAACTATATTGGTTCCTAACGAAATGAAAAGAATCCTATTTACAACAAAATTTCTCTTCTCTTCTATTATCAACTATGGAAGAAGATTAGTATGCAAAGAACAACAACAGATGGCAGTCGTCAGGCAAGAGTGGTCTTTCTCCCATAAAACATTAGAATATTTCCTATATTAGGTTTCTTCCTAGGTGAGAAATTGGTCGAATTTGAAAGAAAGAGCATGAAAAGTTTTTTTAACACATCAGCAACTGATACGCAGTATAATTTTATTTTAATTCCACGGCGCCCTTTACTAAGTTATAACCTTTCGCCTACATAGATTACGTCATCTACGTGTATAAAATAGTCTACGTACAGAATGTAGACTATCGTTGTTTATGCGTAGACGCACATCACTGGGTGTACCGTTCCTCTTTTATATCTCTCTACCTCTTATTTCCCTCTCTTCTCTCTCTCTCTCTCTCTGTCTGTGAGAAAGAAAAAGAGGGAGAAAGTATTTCTTCCTGCGTCTCTCCCTCGCTTCCTCTTTCTACTACCCCCTTTATACTTATTTCCCCCTCATTTTTCCTTTCTGAGAGAGAGAGAGAGAGGAAGGGAGACAGAGAGAGAGATAAGAGGGACAGCGTAGAGAGAGAGAAAGAAAATGAAAGAAGATGCGAGAAAATAAAAAGATGAGTCTGGCTCTATCTCTCTCACACACACTTTTCTCTCTCCCCAGAGGGAGCGAGGCTAAAGAAATAAGACAAAGGAAAGAAATAGCGAGCTCCCCTGCCCGCAGTCCCTACATAACGTCTCACCCTGAGAAACGATTCACACTGCTTAACCATGTTTCAGCCGCTTAAACATTCGTAAACGATTTGTTTCCCTCAAAACAGTCATCGATTTTTTTTTAATGGTGCACCCTCCTGTTACATAACGAATAACTTTCCTTTATGTTTCCCGCCGACTGCGTACGTGGGGAGAGGAAAATTATTGATTCCACTGTGAACCATTAGCCGCTGATGGGAGAATACGACAAAGCCTTTGAAAGGCCTAGTTGTCGCATCGAAGTGTGAAAAGTTGGAAAGTTTTCCTTTCGGAGGGGTGGTGAAATAACCGCGAAAGGGCACACTCGCGAAACGTAACACATGGTTAAACGCGACAAGCGAAAAGACTAAACGCGAAACAAACTGATTAAGAACGAACGGAATAAATGCGAAGGAACAAGTGCGAAACCAATACTGAATACGGGAATACGTTCGAAAGGAACAACAGAGAAACGGATTAAAAGCGAAACCAAAACTGAATACGGGAATACGTTCGAAAGGAACAACAGCGAAACGAATAAGAGCGGAACCAAAACTGAATACGTTCGAAAGGAACAACAGCGAAACGGATTAAGAGCGGAACCAAAACTGAATACAGAAATACGTTCGAAAGGAACAACAGCGAAACGGATTAAGAGCGGAACCAAACCTGAATACGGAAATACGTTCGAAAGGAACAACAGCGAAACGGATTAAAAGCGGAACCAAAACTGAATACGGGAATACGTTCGAAAGGAACAACAGCGGAACGGATTAAGTGCGAAAGGAATTGGAGCGAAACGGACTATGCACGAACGGGACAAGAGCGCAGGAATAAGAGGGAATGAATAAGAGCGAGGGAATAAGAGCCAAGGAATAAGAGCCAAGAAATAAGAGCCAAGGAAGAAGAGCCAAGGAACAAGGGCGAAAGGATAAATGCGAACGGAATAAACGTGAAAGATACAACCGCGGGAATTTCACTTTCGCGGTTCTTCTGGCGACCCCTCTTGAATTTAGGACCTCCACACTTGAACTGCACCAAATGGAGGTTGTTGAACTTTTGATGCATCAGTTGACACAGTTTAATGTGTTCATTTTGGTTTCCCTACAACCATCCTCTGTGGCTCTGTACGAAAGGTAAAAAAAACAGTATTGAAGCATGGTCTTGTCGGAAGTGACGTCACCTAGTGCATTCCCAAGGCGTCTATTAAACGGGCAATCGGATCCTTAGCATGGAGCAGGCTTCAATACTTGATTCGTGCATGAGTTGTTCACTTGTTTGAAATCACGTGGTAAGTCGAAAGTCAGCCAGATGTTGGTTGAAGTTCTTCTGATGTGTCGAAATGTAAATACAAAAGCATTCTAACATACTGTGCGATTTCTATGGCGAAAAATAAGTGTTCATAACGCGGGAAAAACAAAAAAAACACCGTGTTCTTAGTTCGTATTTGGCGCTGCAGTCGAAGTGCAATTCTAAAGACCTTCAATTCCAGTCCAAGGCTTTTTTTTTAAATTATAAAAAACATACTTTTTTATGAATATCCACACCCTATCTGATGATATAATGATTTTGTTTAAAACATCCACATAGACATGTTAATGGCTATATTTGTCCACTACAACCAGATTCCTATGTGATATTGCGTCATTTTGAATGAAGCATTACAAGAAAAGGTAGGATCGGACAAATGAACATTCAATGCATTTGCTTACATTCAAATGAAATAAAAATCTACAACTTCTAGATACAGCTATATCCAAACACTGTGCATGCACTATGCACGCGTCTAGTGATTTGGTGCTACCATCTTGCGGGCACCAACCGAAGCATGAAATGAAAGGGTTTAGCAGCAGTTCCTGTGCTTGGATGCGCAGCTAAAGGGTGGAAAATCCGGTGTCGGATGTTTATAATCGCGGCCCGAATGAAAATATCTGGTCCCAACAGATCCGCAGCGACCCGCAGTGGATTTACGCATCTCGGAAATAAACTCGCTCCGAGATTAAGGTGTCCTGTAAACTGCACGTCAGCGGACGAAGCTATAAAATATTTCAAGCGTTTGCGTCTGGATTCGTTGGAGGAGAATGTGTACGGTTGGGAGGAAAAGTTGAGGGTACGGTCTCACCACAGAAGATGAGGGTGGGGGAGGGGGTCTTTACTGCGTCATCAATTTCATTTTCATCAGTGATCCCCGCGGTTGAGATTAATCCAGCACAGCTCAAATACAAACACGTGAATAGGAAGATAAGGAATCATGATCAGTGTTTGCAGAAAATTTTCAGAAGCTGGGAGGTGCTCAGAATAAAAATAAAACCTTGTGTAACAGAAATGAAAAAAAAAGGTCGAGAGAAGAAATTTCAAATGTGACGAAATAGAGAGGTCAGGGGAAAGATACGAGAGAGAGAGAAACCGAGAGAAAAGATACATCAGAGAGAGAGAGAGATATATAGAGATATGGGCATTAACAAAGTTTGAGAAAGGAAAAGAGGAAAGACAAAAGAATGTCAAAAGAGAGGAAGGAAAATAAAAAAGAAAAGCAAACGGAATGTGGAAAGTAGTAAAAGAAACAATCAGAGAGAGAAAGGACAGAGAAAGAGAAATTCGAATAAGAGAGGGAGAGAAAAGAAATACACAAATGAGAGACAGGAACAAAAGAAGCTTGAGAGAGAGGAAGATATAAGTAGTTCAAGAAGCAGGGAGAAGGAAGATAAAAATAAGCCTGAGGAAAAGGAAGAAAGGGAAAAAACAAATGGAAAGACAGAAGAAGAATATAGAATAAAACGGAAGAGAGAAGATACTGAGGAAAATTGATAGAGAGGAAGAGAGAATAAACAATAAGAAATAGAATCTAAGATACAGGAAAGAAGGTGAACATGTTGAGAAAAAAAGAGGGGGAAATGATACAAATAATAAGCACGCAATATTTCCATTTTCCAGAGGGTCTATTTCCTTCTATAACGAACTTAAATTACGAAACTCTCCGCTCATTGAAAAGAGTCCAGATAACATGTAAAATCTC
Organism: Lepisma saccharinum; assembly: GCF_977018435.1. Classification (NCBI taxonomy): domain Eukaryota; kingdom Metazoa; phylum Arthropoda; class Insecta; order Zygentoma; family Lepismatidae; genus Lepisma; species Lepisma saccharinum. Next base: position 68,128,844 of record NC_139248.1, read on the forward strand.
CATGAAGTTCATAAGGATGAGAACTGCTCGAGTTGGCCTACAGTTTCAACTTGGACACAGCAACTATATACCTTCACCGGGTATCGAACTCTGGATCCCCTTGATTACAAGACGACGACGTTACAACCAAGGGCGCCCAGAGGGAGGGGCCAGGGGGCACTTGCCCCCCTGAGATTTCTGGAAAGAATTAATGTAATTTGAATGGTGAGATTGTAGCGGTATTTGATAACAAAAAATGTTGTTTTCTGTAACTTAATTTACATCATATTATTATTATTATAAGTAATAGGGTTAAATTTAACTTTGTCTATTTTACACAGATTTAACTATAAAATACAGCTTTTTGTCCTACATGAATTAATGTGAAGTATACAACTATGCAAATTGTATATAGATATACAGAATATGGAAATTACAAATGTATATATTTTTAAAAAAAACGTAAGTAGTAGTAATAATACTACTAATAAAAGCAGTAATAATAGCAATAATAATCATAATAATAAAAATAAAAGTTTCCATGACCTGCCCCCCTGTCAATCTTGGAGAATGAAAGGTCCTTCATCATCCTTAGTGACTAAGTGAACATAAGAGTAACAAATGGCACATTTTCACATGTCCTTCACGATATATTCTTCTGTAGGCCATATTGAGTCTAGCTTACACAGTGTTCGTTTTTCCTTCGTTTTAAGCAGGACTTTAAGATTGAAGCCTAAACTAAGTACATCGTTGTAAAGTACAAATTATGAGCTATCATAATATCCAGTGATCAGAAAGCTACGCTACTCCTGTTCGCTACTCGCTAGTTCACTACTTTTGCGCTACCTTTTCATTTTAAAAAATATGGGTTCTAATGAAGCCCCTAACAGTTGTACAAAAAAAATAGATTGTTATTTATTATTATGACACCCATCATTCTATCATTTTGATAGCAGTGTTGCCGCAGTAACCTATTTTTACTACAGTGTTTGAGAATGATGTGTGCGTATATAAGTGGAAAATTAGTACAAATTTGATGTCCGAGTATTACAATTAAGGTGTTACTCAAATTTGACATTTTTCAATAAACATATTTTTATTTATGTTTTTATATCAATATATTTGTCTTGAAGGTAAATAACATTTGGCCGGATTATATTGATGAATGTAATTTGGTTATCTGGATATTCAGAATTATTTACATATCAATGAAATAAATTACGTGGATATCTACCATCTTCCATATCAGGACATTTATCATGTAGATTATACGTATTGCCATTATCAAGTAATAGACGTGAAGTAAGTGTCATTGACGTATTTTCTTTACACTGCTGCCGCATATAAAATTTACCTCAAAACTCCAAGGAGAAATGTAGCTGGAGCGAAATTTTCGCTACAACTACAGAAATTTTGTAGCTTCGCTACAGCTACAATTACTAAAATGTAGCGCCGCTACTGCTATAAAATTTTGTAGCTAGCTACAGTAGCGTCCCTACAAGTAGCACGCTACTTTCGGCCACTATGTACTAGAAGTACAAACAATTACTTGGAAGATATAGTAAGTAATAACTTCCATATCCAACATTAGATCACGTGGAACACAGTCACGAGGTTCAGCTATTTCGCTTCTTTGTCCTGAAGTTACTGCCCTATAGGTACATCCAACAGGTTCAATCACGTCATTCGGACAGTCTATTTTTTTTATAAATGTCATACTAACGCCATCTGTTGAATTCACCACGTAACTACTTGGAAACAGCAAATAGGCCATATTGGGGTCTAGGTACCTTATATTTTGGTCATTCCAGTATTGTATGTTGCGCGTCTGCCACATTCACATCTCTTGTTCGTTACTCCAATTCGGAATAAATGTTGCCTATGCCGTGTACCAGCTAACTGTAGACCAGGCGAACGAGAACAAGTCTCTGCGCAAGTAGTGACGCGAGAAGGCTCCAGCAATGAACAGTGAGAGAAACGGGATTGCGTAATGGACGACTGGAGTTACCAGATTTCCCTGCTTCACACTATCAGCGTTGCAAACTTTTGAAAAGGATGATACCGAACGCATATGGCAAACGCACCGTATTTTTGTTTCCAGGTCTGTACGATTGGTTTAAGAATTTCTTAGGGAAATATTAGGGATAAAACTGCAAGAGCAAATTTTGACAAGCCGTGCATTTAGCGTACGGACTAAGGTCTGGACCGTAAGGTTGGCAACACTGCGCTTTCACCACTCGATTTTACTCCTCTGTCGATATGCGCGGCCCTGCTCTACAGTTAGTTGGGACAGGGTATAGTACACAAATGACCCGATCTTAGTCTATTACCTAATACAATTATATTTCTTGTACCACTGACGTCATGAAGCCATGGTTTGTGTGGCTTAAATTCAACAAATGACCTGTCTGATTCTTCAACTGTTACAAGTTCATGTCGACACCAATCAAACCATTCATTCAAAATTTTCTTCTTTACTGTAGGCAAAAGATCAGTATAGTATAAGTCTCATAGTAACGGCTTTGTGCACCTTCCCCCCACAAATATTTAAATAGCAACATGCAATTAATAGTGACTCGCTACAGAGGTATGCACCGCACGGTTAATCAACCCGCCCGCTAACTGGACCGTCCATGCCTTGCAGGAACAAAACAATTGCCGGCATGTTCCTTGACGTCAGAGACGCACCGCTTACGTCATGATCTCTGATACCCATTCCCTTTCTCCCAAATTCCAATTTCCTGATAAGAACTTATCAGCTGTTTGGAACTTTATCGGACATCTGGTACGCCATGTTCACGTTATGCACTGGCTTAGGGTATGGTCACACTGGATCCGTTATCCCCCGATTTGTTTAGTGACGTATTGTGACCGATAACTTTGGGTCACGTATAATAACGCACACGCAGGACGAAAGGGTGATTTCGAGGAACAGGTATTGTGCGCAGGAAGTGTGTTTGATTTCAGTGAGCGTGTTTAGTTACATGTGCTGAGCCGTGATCCTAGCAAAGCAAAACAACTAGGGCCGTATCCGGATTGGCAAGCGCTCCGTCACGTTCTCTCCCGTTGCTCTCGCGTGCCGTCGAAGTCACGTCCAAGTCGTCCGAATCTACATGTCCCCTTGTAGTACGGTTGTCACTTTTCCCGCCAGGTGTCAGCCCGAACTTCACCAACCGCGCTCTGGGGCGCAGGCGCATCGCACGGAAGCAGAAGGCAGACGCCGAACAAACGTGACAATGATTTCCACCTATTTACTACTCATATTAAAAATGTAACACGCTATTTCATCATTTACAATTTTTCTACATTCAGAATTATCGATAAAATGTTAAAGTATAACTGAGTTTTACATCGTCTAATCAGTAAATGTCTGTACAAAGTGAAAGTTGGAATATGGCCGCCAAGCGCAGGGTCACAGCGAGTTCAAGCGTGCATCTGTCGCCCCTCTCTGCTCTCCCCTCCGACTCCACGTCTGCCGCGAATTCGGACAACGGAGCTTGGCTGAGTCCCCGGATGTAACGGTGCTCTAGGTGACATCTGCTGCCGATTCGGACGCGGCGGACAATGGATTGCATAGTGTCGCAATAGAAGCTGTAGCTAGGCGGGTAAGAGCCTGAATGCCATTGGATAACATTGCATGGTGTGATTATGCTAAGACCAATCAAAGTCTTAGAGTTATAATGGGGTGAGTGGTGAAAAATGGACGAGAACAGAGCAGTTGGGGGCCACAAAAGGCTTAACATGAACTTCCTCGGTGAGCAAAGATTTCCTCTGTTGGCAGTAGCGCCATCAGACGTCGCGTTGAGAGTTTTCCTGCGATTGACCAAACTTCTCCGGGCGTCGAGAAAATACTTTTAAACGCATTAGACGGTAGTTTAAATCGCTAGTAAAGGTACGCTTGTGAAGAGTTGTTATTGAAACTAATTGTTACTATTATAATTCCACGCCATATTCTCTAAGAAAGAAGAAAATAGAACAGCGTAAGAAGAAAAGTTGGTATTGAATATTGGAAATAACACTGTTTATAGTGTAAAATGTAGTGAATATCAGATAAGAAGATAAATTTTCAAATATAAGGTAAAAATTAGATATTATTAGTAGTTTATTTCCTTTTGTATTAATCTTATTTACTGTTCGCTAATTAGCTAACTAAAGACTTGTGAGTGACTGGTCGGTCTGGTACTACAAGGGTTGGATAAAAAGTAATGGCAACACTGGTATAATTGCTACTTGACTGTATTGGCAGAGGAGCACGTGTTACATTCCTTCAATGTAATCGCCCCCCCCCCCCATCTCTACGACCTTCTGCCACACGTATGGAAGGCGTCGTACACCGTCAGCGCGTCCATCTCTGTCGTCCCGCAGTGACCGCCCTATAGCACGTATGATGGCTTCGCGCGTGTCTTAGTGCATCCCGCCCCGGGGTTCCTTCATTTTGGCAAAAAGGTCGTAATCACACGGTCTCATACCGGTGAATACGGCGGATGTTCCAGTACCTCCCACTACCGGTTATGCAGGAGCGCCGTCACAGTGTTCGCAGTGTGACACTTTGCATTGTCAAGCAGGATGATGGGACACCGTGCCAGAACGTGCCGTCGCTTCCTTCTTAATGCGAGACGAAGGTGGTGTTGCAAGAAGGTGCAGTAGTAGGCTGCGTTGACCGTCTGCCTAAGAGACGTTGTTCTTCTTGCCTAAACATACTGTTAGGGCGCTTGCACTCTCGTCCTCTGCTGTTTTTGACTTAATTAAATACAATCGCACCCCACTCACTATACTTCCTCGTCTGACATTCCTTTATCAACCACGAAACGGTTGTGGCGCTGTGACTCGCCCCTTTCACGGGACAGCAGTGTTGCCATTACTTTTTATCCAACCCTTGTATAAACCCACAGCTCGCAAGCCGAACCAGGTCAATATATTCGAAGCAACGTTAAAATGCCACGTCTAAATTAGAAAATAATTTAACCAAAATTAAAAACAAAAAGAGAGACGGTTGAAGTATCTGGTCGGAACAACACAATGTAAATAAGCGTGGGCGGTCAACTATTTTCATTACCGTTTACGTTGCATGCAGTTAGTGTACTAAAACGCATAGGTATTCTGTTTTGTTTGCAGCTTGCAAACCTCGTACAAGAAATTATCGGATAATGAAGATTCGGATATTGGATAATGTATAAATTAGTATATCGGACAATGTGCATTAGGTATTCGAACAATGAAAATTCGGATATCAAACAATAAAGATTTGGATATCGGACATTGAAGATCGGATGTAGGAAAATGAAGATTCGGCTGTCACACAATGAAGATTCGGATAATTTTGTGTTCGGGTTCCAACGCCCACTCTTAGTTCGCACTAAGATATACCCTCACTGAGGCGTATCTACTCCATTTCCGGAGGGCCTCCCCGATGGCGTACTGGTAACGTCTCCGCCTGGTAATCAAGGGGGATATGAGGTTCAATTCCCGGTGGAGGTGCATAGTGATTGGGACTCCACTTTCAACTGTACAGCAGCAATTCTATGCAAGTAAGACAGAAACGGAAGTCCGAAAATTTGAAATTTTGCACCAATGTCGAGGCTATATACGAGGGTTCATATATTGTGAAAAATACACGCAAGTGAAACGATAATTTATTTAATAATACTTTTGGCAGTTCCCTGACAACCCCTGGTACACAAGACCAGCATTGTTCATACATTGTTCAGTTACATACAGTGTCCTCTTCCATTAGTATACAGCCGTTATCTCGAATTCTTGTAGCGGTCCTGCATTCCCGCGGAAAAAAATAGTTGCCATGACTTATGCTCCAACCCTCGTATATGAAGAAAAAAGTTACTTTACAGGCAGTAAACATAGAAGAATACGCCACTGGTCCACAAACTCTGATCTCCGGCAAAGAAACCCATGCTCAACCTGGGACTCGAACCCGGAACTTCTCAAGTCCAATTCGCACCGCCAACGAGTGAAAAAAGCGCAAACAGAATAGCGGCAAAACATAATGAAGGATAAAGCAAGCCTCAATGACAGAATATAGCCTACACCTACACCTTGTTCAGGCGATCTTCACCCAACGTACTTACCAACCATCTCGACCGCCCCAGAAGCAAAAACCGCAGAGCTACAACACACACAAACCACGCCGTTTCCCCTCCACTCTCCAAATGAGTTTTCCGGAAAACCCAAGAAAATCTGAGGTTTCCGCGATTCTTGGAAAACGTGGCCCCGTTTTGCTGCTTCTGAAAGCGTTACTTTTGTGTTTATTTTCGATCGGAATCCCATCGTAATTTCGCTTTTGTGCGGGCCTGTCTGCAGAAACCACATATCATATTGCGGGAGTGGACTGCCAGAATCCACCTGTCCGTGTTCCTGGTATTTCTCGCGCTGTTCGCCGATCCTCCAAACCGATCCTTATTTATTAAAGTGATAAACTTCAATGTTAACAGTTCCACTCTGAATTGTCTGCATCCTGTTTTCCCCGAAACCCAACCGATTGAAAATTACATGTCCAACGTAATGATTTCTGGTCTGGCTGTGCGGTCTATAGCAAGCTTTGGGCTCAGGCTACTGGACGCACGCTGGTTCGAGTCTCCAGGGGAAGCGTAACAACTTTTCTCCTGAGATTTCGGCCTGTGTATGGGACCGATGACTACCCACCGTCGTGAGGAAATTGGGAAGCTACGAGTGAGTAGCGTAACCCGGTCACGGAAACCTACAACGACGACTGGGAATTCGTCGCACTGACGTCATCTTTGCGATTAGCCTAAAGTGGCAGAAAAGTGAAATAAAGGAAACAAATCCAAAAGTCAAATTTAAAAATAATAACATGTTTAATATTGCTTGTTGCTTTCAAATTTAAAACTGGAGACCCTTAATCATTGACACATCAAAAAAAAAATGGACAAGAAGTACACCTTTACTGCTCCGCTTTTCAGAGGAAAAAACAAAGTCAATGTGAAAAATAGTGATAAACAGGTAGCGGAAGTGGATGACTAAAAAAAATATAGGTATTTGACCTATAGAAGGTCCTAAAAAATGGGAAAAAATGACGCAATAAACGCAAAAATGACCATTAAATTTGTTAGTTTCAGGTTAAAAATTGAAATGAAAATGAAATTAAACAAAATGCAATCCTGCTTTTAAAAAAGGCACCAAATGATACCACATGCACATGCAATTAAAATATGCAACGAGGATTTCCAATGGAAACAACCGAATAATTTTAAAACAATTTTATGAAAAAGTCATAGATATACACTGAATGAATTAATGTAAAATGCATTAATTTCCCACATCTTTGCCTGGTGATATAGTGTGGTGTGTGTCTGTGGAAATTATCACGATCCACGTTAAGACAATTTTTGTTTAGAAATTTAACAAATTGTATAAAAAATATGGAAACGAAAATCAGGCCAGTCTGGCCAGGGTATTTGCAGCCTCTCCTTATCTGATCTTAAATCTGAGTTTGGCCCAGACGGACACCTGGTGGTTTCCCCCGACACAACAAAGACTGTCACCAGTTCGGCATTTCATTTGCTCGTAAATTGCAATCCTCAGAGATATATATAGGCCTATGTTCACCTTGGTGAAGAGACTCAAGAAAATTACCAAAATGAAAGAGGTGACAAAATATGACGAAACAATACACCGAATATTCCGAAAAATGACGGGAAAATGACCTAAAACCTGAAAATTGACAAAAAATGCACTTTCAAATTACCTTTTTTGGGTTCTAGACGAAGTGTAATATTGTGCATATTTAATGGGAATCGTGTCCGAGATGTCAGAAAAAAGATGACATTTCATCAACTTCCGCTCCCTAGTGATAAACGATATTAGAATTGAACATGTAAAAAACTATGCACATTGAGTAAGTCATATTCACAGTTCGAAGACCAAAAAGATGTTGAGAAAAATTTAATAAAATATCAAATGGAATTTTGAAAAGAAATTTTGGAAAACATAGGAGAAAAATTCAAATTTGATCCCATAATTTCAAAACTGACTCTTGTATGTGGTAGCGAATGTTGGACTCTTCGTCAACGGGATACAACTAGAATAAATTGTTCCCAAATTAGATTTTTTCGGTCTTTAAGTGGAGTAACGTTACGAGACAAAATTCGAAGAGAAGAAATCCGAAATAAACGGAAGGTCCAAGCAAAGGTGGAAGAAATTAACGTGTTCTGAGGATGTCAGATAACAGTTGAAAATTATCAAATGACACGCCAAACGAAGAAAGAAATTTAGAAAGACCCGGATTTGTATGTAATTACTAGTGCTCGGAAGTTGAAGACCTATAAATTGCCAAAAAAAAGACCTATCAAAAGACCGAAAAATGTCAAAAAAAGAACCTCTAAATATAAAAAAAAAGGACGTATAAATGAGATCCTCATTAATTAATAACTTGTTTTAATTACATATTTAATGAATATGCGCGGCACCTCCTTATCTGACTTGAGATCTTTGCAGGCGTGTGCTGTCTGGTCGTATACACCGTGCTGAAAGCTTCAAAACAAGAGAAAGTTGCCACTTACAGCGCAAGCTTCCAGACAAGTTACGGTTAAAGGAGCTTGTACGGTACCTCCTTTAGTCGTCCAAAAATGTTTTTCTCTCGTTTCAGGGGTGGTTCAAAAATATATATATATATATATATATATATATATATATATATATATATATATATTTCCTTACTACAGAAAGGATGTTTAAGAGGTGATGAACTGATGATGATTCGAATTGAGAATGGGCAGTAAAAACGTAGTCGAAAGAAGGTGAAGTTGCAAAACAAAAGGCGTTAAGACCTAAAGAAAGCCAAAAAACGCCGAAAAAGGCAAAAAAGGACAAATAAAACCTACCTTTTTCTGGCCTACAATGACCCAAAATGAACATATATTATGTTGGGCCTCGTCTTCGGACGCTAGGGAAAATATAGGACTTTTCCTCAACTTGCAAGCCCAGGTCATTACATATTCTATTCCTATCTACAGATACATACCTTGAACAGGAAAATGTCAACGAATTGGATAACTGAAATGATTTTGCATAAGTTTTATGTTACATATTTGCTAATTTACTTCACATAAAACAACATATTTCGGTATTTTTTTCCCAATTTTGATCGTTTTTCCTATATTTTCGATTTCTGGAACATAATGAAGAGAATTTGTAGCTCATGTGATGTCATATTTTCTAATCAAGGAGATGCATAGTGCTTACGGTAACCTACAATTGACTGCCAAGTTGAAAGACAGGATGAAGAAAAAAAAACTGGAACTGTTATTTATTGACAGATGCTGAAGTTTCCCTCCCCCCCTTTCTGTTTACATATTTCCGTTTCACTTTTATGTTCAGGCAAAGCCCCTAGAAACTTGGCATCGGTGGACAAGAAAGCTTCTTTCCTGTACGTAGCGAGTTACACAATATGTTCCCTTGTACAAAAAGTACAAAAGTAGCTATGTATTTTCACTCGATTGTTCTTTCTGCAGATGCTTCTTTTAACAATTTGTTCCGAAAGTTACAAAGAGCTCTCGTACATATTTACATATTATCCAATAATTTGCGATGTGAAAAGTAATTAATAGTTGGCAAAATTGGTTACCTAAATATGTACACGTTGCTCCGCTTTATAAATTTGATATAAATTTTAATTTGAACAACTTATGTCTAAAATTATGTTGAATATGTTCAAACAAAATAAATATCTAGCAGAATTATTGAAATGCTTGGATACTCGAGTGCTATTAATATTACATATTCTTTGATACTACATATTTAGCTACATATTATTTTGATAATACACATTTAGGTACATATTTTATCAATTATTGTTACATATTTTGTACTTTGATAATACATAAAAATCCGGTGCCTACATATCACCGATGGAATGATTCGATCAATTTGTATAGTAGCAGAACGGGCTGCGCTTTTTCTTTTTCCAGTCAACTTGTAAATGCAGGTTCATTTCTTGCCCCTCCGATTGGCTGTTGGAAAGTTACGGTGCTCTGATTGTGAGAATATCTTATTTGCGCTGTACGTTAGGTTAGGCTAGATTAGAAAGCAGCAAATTTTTCGCTGGAAATAAGATACTCTCACAATCAGAGCACCGTAACTTTCCAACAGCCAATCATAGAGCAAGAAATGAACCCGCATTCACAAGTTGACTGGAAAATAAAATTCGCGAACGGGCTTTGGTTATCCAGTCCTGCTAGAGGAAGAAGAAGACTGATTATGACGCAATTATATTTTTACAGTGGACAGACAGGCATTACAACCTGCAGGAACAACCGTCTGCGAGCGATATTCCACGTCCACTCCTTTTTCCGAAACTTCCGTCGATGTGTAACTTTCCCGGGAAAACACTAGCATGACACGGGGAATTGTTAATTAGTTAATTGGTTTTGGGAGAGGGAAGGTCCCTGATCGAAACATCCCGCCGACATGACCCGAAGCACACGCTGCCCAGACTTCCCGACTTCGATCAAACGCCTTGGGAAATCAGGATCAAACTTCAGCACGGAAATACAGTTTGGAAGTTTAAAATTAAAACTCTTCTATTCTCGCAGGGAACGCGGTTTATGATTGAAAAACAAATCAAGACACTGCATCACCCTCGCGCAGATATGCAACCATGCCTGACACAAAGGCAGGATTATTTTCTCACAAGTCAGTAACATTTCATTTCTTATCTATTATTGTTGTTATTATATTTTCCTATTTAATAATAATATCGATTGATTAATTGAATTAAAATTGTTTGGGTGCGTCGGAACTTTAGGCCATTTTGCACGAGGAAATATCTATCCCCTTACCTAAAATTCTGACTTAAAACTTTGAAACGGTAGCCGGACAATTGCAGGGCCTCCCCCATGGCGCAGTGGTAGCGTCATTGCCTTGTAATCAAGGGGTCCCGGGTTCGATACCCGGTGGAGGCACAAGTGGTTCGGATCCCACTTTAAACTGTAGGTCCAGTCCCGATTAGCCTTACTGTGCATAAAGTGGACTTAAAAACACCAACTCAAACCGGACAATTGCGATGGCGGACAATTGCGATGAACGCAGTGAGAAGTGAAAGGGACAATTCCGATGACATTTTAAAATCTTCTATCAAATTGAAGGGTGACTTAACACCCCATACAATACCTCACAAGAGAATTATATGAAATATTGAGATTTTCGTCTGGGAATTTGGTTCAATCAAGTTTTTGAACATGGGCTAGAGCTAACACACACCTTTTGAAGTCGCCCGTTTCCTCATATGTGCGAATACACTTTCCAACTCTCTTGTCACGCCTCTTCCTTTTCTGACCTTCTAGATTAAGTTCCATCCGCATGTACTTGATGTTGGTGTCTTCTGCTTGGCTCTTGAGGCAGGCCAGAACTTCATGAAGTTTTGGATGCGGTCTTCAAAGTCACCTGTTTATTCTGTTGCTCCAACCTTCTACAGCATTATTAGTTCTCTGGCGCCTTTGGTTAGGTTAGGTTAGGTCCTGATCGTGGCAATTGTCCTAGTAATTTGTAAAATTATCATCACCGTCAAAATCATCGCAATTGTCCGCCACGCAATTGTCCTAGATTCCTTTGAAACAAAGGGTATAAAAAGCCGTTTGGAAAAATTAAAAGTGAAAGGTTGTAATTGGACTTGCACAACACAAACACAACACATTAAAAAGTAAGAACCATCTAAAACTTTTCTCACAGACAGTGGAAGAATCCGGCTCTTCGCAAAACCTAAAAACATTCGATTATATTTTCTCACGATGCGCAGATATCAGAGACCACTTAATCTGCCGTCTATCACGGCACCCCTCATCCACGTTTTCACGCGCCGAACGGCTCTGCAATAAAAGTAATTCAAAATTATGGCGCGTGAAGTGTCAAGGTAATTTTCGGACTTCTGGGAACAATTTGCCGACTTTCTGGGATCTCGAACAGTCGAGAAATTCCCAAGAATCGTATTTAGGAAATTTCTTGAAATTAAGTTTTTATTCCAGAAGTGCAGAAACAGTCCTTTGAGGGAGAAATCGTGTGTAGAATTCGAGATTATCATCGCGTCCAAGGGCGTATGTAAGGGGGTCCAGGGGGGGTCCGGACCACTCCCGTACGACTTACAAAGTACTAAAATTGCAACGTCCCCCCCCCCGGTTGTACACCAGTCGTCACAAAGTTAGTTCGCTGCCACTTTTACCGGGAACATGAGACGCTTTTATCACTCATCAGGGCTTGCTGGGTAGAAAAGAAACAACACCATTCTTTTCAAAGTTAAACACAGTTTTATAATCGCTTACATTTCCTAATCACTTACCAATAAAAACACTAGAACATTCAATACTAACGTGGGCAATACACTCACATATAACGAAAGTCAAATGACATAATTAATTGTTTACTTTGAACTTATCGGCAAGAAGAAAACTCGAAAACACAAAATCTATACTTCAATTCTCTCCGTTTCCAAGTTCTTATTATTCTTCACCTTCGCCTGTCTTTCAAACTCAGTCTGTCGTCAGGTGAGAAACATTCAGGTAGGTTCACTTCCTCTGCTGAGATGAGAAAGTGACGTCAACACGAACAGATTGTGACGTATTTATAAACATATATACAAGTTCCAACCATAACTGTATCAATCTAACTATAATTGTCTGTGACAACTTGCACATTATTTGAAGTAACAAACATTTTAAAAATCTTAGCTTCTTACAAATATAAAATCTTAAACTCTCAGGTTCGTTACAAAAATTAAATAATGAAAATATTATTTTTAGCATTTGCCATATGACCAATGGTTATTAATTTCCACCGAACCTATTGCAAGGCAAGGAATCGGAATCATACGTCTTTGAACGTCATTATCAAAGATTTATGCACACTACGACTTGTGATAATAACCATAAAATATTAATTAGCAACTTTATTTTTCGTCTATTGGATCTAACTGCATTTATGTTATTCAATAATATTCAATTATTTATCTATTTGACAAATTTTCTTGTAAGGGCAGTTGTTTTTACACAAAATGTCGTAGATCAAATTAGACATGAGCTATTGTTTTATAATATTTTTACCTATTCACGTAATAACAACACAATATTAATTAATTTACATATTTAATTAATATTTTAATTTAAATATAATTATTCTATATAATTATTATTAATATTATTGAGACACTTGGCCGGAGCCGTTACACAGACAATTGTTCAATAAGTCAATTTCTTGTTCTACAGAAAAATTGTTCAACTAGTCGATTTTAAATGTTGAAAAGTTTAGTCACTAGCTAAATTATTACTATTAGTAACTTTCTGATACAGAAAAGTCAAAATTAGTTAATATCTTGCAAAGAAAAATTGTTCAAATAGTCAATTTGTTGCCATGCAGAATATTTAAGTGTACATGTATAATATACTATTGGTCGCATCCTTGTTATGTAAAAATTCAACTGTTTTCATTCAAAAATTTGTCCTCTGTCATTATTTGTGAATATTATAGTATTACAGTGGGATGGTCAAGTCACCCCTGCCAAGAATGAAAAGTTATCTTTCTTGTCTGGTTCATTAGGGGGTAGGGGGATGCCACCCAACAATTAATTCACACACAATCTCTTAATATAGTAATAGTGGTAAAAAGGATGATTTCCAAAATTTCAGTTTAGACAGGTTGAAAATGACGTCACTAATCCTTAATTTGGAGATAAAGTAATCTAGAAGTAATTGAGAGAATCAACTTCCTTTCAGGGTTGTCAGAGGTCAAGGAATTTTAAATAAATTCAATTCCGGTGCATTAGAGAAAATCAGCAAAGCTTAAATGGGTTCTGGACCAAAAAGTATCTGTTGAGTATTTCAATTCGGTCCAGGAACTTTTTCTCAATGAAACAATACGTAATTTGGACCGAATTTAAATTGTGCGAGAAAAATCGTTCCGGTCCTCTTGCGGAACCCAATATAACCCATTAGAATTTATTTAACAACCCTGTCTAGAAGTATCTGGGTGAGGCAACTTACTTTATGCAGGGGGCTAAAAATAGCACTAAAAATATAAGATCACTTACTTCTTTGGCGGCACATGCTTTGCCCCATTCCTAGCTTTCCCAAACGGCCACAGCGTGGCGCATCATCGCCTCCGGGTTCGTCCCGGGGTCGAACCCGCGACCCCCCGGTCCCCACTCTGCCTGCGTCAAGGTCCTGGCAGCAGACGCACCTCGTACAGCCGAACAAAACCGCGTCTTCCTTCGCACAACCTGCGTCACAGCGACAACAAGGTTGCTTGGTTACGAGAAGGGAGGGGGGTGTTGTCAACGGAGTCACACGACAACTGATCGTCCACCTATCTCGCAAAGTTCGGTCCAAGTTCTGGGTAAGTTCGGACCCTCAAGGGGCACTGCTGGACGGGCGCTGATTGGTCGGCTGTTGGGTGACCTCTGACCCGTAACCAGTGATCGTTTGCTTGTAGGTGGGGAAACATGTCACATTACTCTGCCACACGATGACACTTCAAAGCTTCAAACTAGCACTGGGTATCCTAATTGACGTTCTGACACGGTGCACAGCCAAGAAACCATTGTGGAACTTTTACGGATGATAACAGCAAGGATACGATTGTCACAACTTTGTCAATTTAAGTCCAAATCAGGTTACGTAGAACCGCCATTCTGTTCGCGACAGTAGTTATATGCTGGCAGCTCTTACAAAGCGTCACTGCATCCACGTTCGTCAAAAACGACGCTTCTTCCTTCGTAAGAAGAAACGCACGTCACAAATGCACGGTTCTTTCACATCGCGTATAAACAGCGCGTACCGCACCGGGAGCCGCAAGTCGCAGTGCCAGAACTGCCGCTGGAAAAACGATTCCCCGACAGACTTCGCTGCCAGGAGAGTTTTGACCAGTGTTGCCAACCTCCCAATCAGGAAAAGCTCTGGTCAATTCTTAAATTGTGCTAAATTGTTCTAGCATGTATTATTAATAACACTATTAGTATTATTTATATTATTACTGCATAATTATTAATTTATTATTATTTTCGGATAACTTAGGCTATAAGTTCAATTTATGCCATCTATTTTGGGGGAGTTTTGAACGTGCGTTATTAATTATTTACTGTAGTTAAACAATATTGGAAATTTCTCCCAATAAATTAATTACAATGGTTTAACCAATGAAATGAGATCAATATAGAAGTTGAAATAGTTTGAGAACATTTGACGACTGGGAAAGACTTGTTTTATTTGTGACCCCAACTTTCTACAGATTTCCTTCAATAAAATGTTCCTTGTGAGCTAAGTAAGGAAGATGGTGGACGAGGGGGTGGCTGGTTCGGCATGCTACCTTTTGTTTGAAACATGTCCGCGCAAATAAGATCTTTGATTGATTAGCTTTATTTTACTTCGCCTTTTGTGCCACTTTTGGCTAATTTGCGAAGATGGGGATGAATGATGATATTGATGAATGGAACATTCACAAACATCCATGCCAAGACCGGGATTCGAACCCGGGACCCCTGGCATCGTGTGCTAACCACTCCGCCGCAGGGGCCGCCACAAATAAGATCTGCGGATTTCTTTTTTAATATACGAGTAGCTATATCTTTTAAAAAAAATATATTCCTTTGAATTCAATTTATCTGTCTCTCAGGGACGCGCGTTTGCCTATTTTGCCATCATGCCAAACACAGGGTGCTGGGTGTGATCTAGTGTTGGGCTATATATAATCCAGATGATATATTGCGATATTCAAAAAATATCGTCCAGGCGATATCAGCTAGACGATATATTGTCAGGATATTTTGGCGATATATATCGTGGAGACGATATATCATCACAATATTTGCGATATATATCGTGAAGACGATATATCGTTACGATATTTGGCGATAGATATCATGGAGACGATATATCTTCACGATATTTTGGTGATATATATCGTAAAGACGATATATCGTTTCGATATTTGTGGATAGATATCGTGGAGACGATATATCTTCACGATATTTTGGTGATATATATCGTGAAGACGATCGTTACGATATTTGGCGATATATATCATGAAGACGATATATCGTCACGATATCTTGGCGACATATACACATCCATAGTGCCAACAAAGTTCACATTGTGCTAGGTTTAGCACCATTATGCTAGGGTTGGTATCACTGGTTTTGACGGTAGGGTGCGCGTCGCTCCCAGAAAGCGCACGCGCGAGCTACGATTCGAGTACTAGACATGTGCGTGACTTTCGAAACGTTCTAGGGGGGAGTGGCGTGGGGGGAGAGGGGGTCATGCCACCCCGTTCGTACTCGGCGAAGGGAAGGCAGAACTGTGTTTCTTCAAGTGTCGCTCTTGCTTATCGATTCGCTTTTTTTTTTTTCTCGTTCTTGCCCTTTCGTGCGGCGTCGGCTAGCGTCGGACCCCTGCGCCGTATAAAAATTGACCTGTTGAATGAAAGCGAACACGGCTGTTTTTTTTACCACCTCAACAACTTTTGTACGAGGGTGAGAATGGGGTTGAATCAAGGCATTCCGACAATGATTTTCGATCTTTACTTTCGTGCATGTAAAGTAGGGATGGCCAAACGGATCCGGATCCGAAAAATCCGGATCCGAAAAATCCGGATCCATTCGGATCCGGATCCAAAAGTTACGGATCTGGATCCGGATCCGAAAATTCCGGATCCGGATCCGGGTCTGAAAGTTTCGGTTCTGGATCCGGATCCGGGTCTGAAAGTTTCGGATCTGAGTTCCGAATCCGAAAGTTTCGGATCTGGATCCGGATCCGAGAGTTTCGTATCTCAATCCCATTATAATATTACCACACCTTAAAAGGTATATGATCTTCGATTACAAAGAAATTTTTCGTTAGTCCTAGAATAATTTTTTTCAAGTGTTGTTCCTAAAATACTTTGCTACGCATCGGCTAACACACTCGTGCACAAATGTCAGAGGTGTAAATGCCTTTGAAACGAATATGTATTCATTCGAATGTATTGGAAATGAAAACACACATAAATGTGAGACATTCCATTCCAGGATGAAACCTTTAACATATATAACAAGATAGAAATGTTATACAAAAATTATACAATTGTTCTACAGTTACAGTTTTACAAACTAAAATAAAACATTATAATATATCCAGTGTTAAATAATTACAAAGTGTAAGACTAACAAGGGAGGTTATCTAAGTGTCCCCCTCCGATTTCCATGAAATTTGGCAGTATAGTGGGGCCCAAAGGAAGAATTACGTGTTTTTTTTTTTTGTTTCAGCTAAAATACGGTTTTAGGGGGCAAAATCCCCTCAAATGTCAAGATGAGGACAAATTGAAGTGAGGATCTGACCCCTGTTTCCCCCTCTGATTTCCATGATACTTGGCAGGTGTGTGTATACACGGGTCCAAATGAAGAAATAGTGTTTTTTTTGTTTCAGCTAAAAAACGGTTTTATGGGGCAAAACCCCCTCAAATGTCAAGATGAGGACAAATTGAAGTGAGGATCTGACCCCTGTGCCCCTCCGATTTCCATAAAACTTGGCAGATGTATAGTGGGGCCCAATGGAAGAAATGCGTGTTTTATTTTTTCAGCTAAAAAAAAACTGTTTTAGGGGGCAAAATCCCCTCAAATGTCAAGATGAGGACAAATTGAAGTAAGAATCGGACCCCTGTGTCCCCCTCCGATTTCCATGATACTTGGCAGGTGTGTGTATAAACGGGCCCAAATGAAGATACACGTGTTTTTTTGTTTCAGCTAAAAAACGGTTTTAGGGGGCAACCCCCCCCCCCCCAAATGTCAATATGAGGACAAATTTAAGTGTGCATTTGACTTATGTGTCCCCCTCCGATTTCCATGAAACTTGGCAGATGTATAGTGGGGCCCAAATGAAGAAATACGTGTTTCTTTGTTTCGGCAAAAAAATTCTTCTAGGGGGCAACCTCCTCTCAAATGTCAAGATGAGGACAAATTGAAGTGGGGATCTGACCCCTGTGTTCCCCTCCGATTTCCATGAAACGTGGCAGGTGTATAGAGGGGCCCAAAGGAAGAATTACATGTTTTTTTTTGTTTCAGCTAAAAACTGTTTTAGGGGGCAAAATCCCCTCAAATGTCAAGATGAGGACAAATTGAAGTATGAATCTGACCCCTGTGTCCTCATCCGATTTTCATGAAACTTGGCAGGTGTATAGAGAGGCCCTATACCCCCTGTTTCTTCCTATGCCATATTTACGTAGTTTCGGGGTCAGATCCCCACTTCAATTTCTCCTCATCTTGACATTTGAGGGTTGGGGCCTCTATACACCTGCCAAGTTTCATGAAAATCGGAGGGGGAGACTTAAGACCTCCCTTGTAAGTGTATTAATTAATTACAAATCGCGCACGCGCGCACACACACTATATATATATATATATATATATATATATATATATATATATATATATATATATATATATATATATATATATTAGCAGGTAACAATAGGCCTATGTTATAAGCACATTCTTACTTTCCAAAGAAGCGCATGTGGGATGGCAAAACGGATCCGGATCCGGATCCGGATCCCAAAGCACGCGGATCCGGATCCGAAAAATTTTAGGATCCGGAACCAACCGGATCCGGATTTCGGATCCGGCAGGATCCGGATCTGGCCATCCCTAATGTAAAGTAGTGTTGTTGACGGTCCAGGAATATTAAATAAATTTAATTCCGGTCCAGGAGAGAAAATCAGAAAGTGTAAATCTCTTTATCTGAAAAGTATTTCAAATCGTTCCAGGAACCTTTTCTCCGAATCAATTAAAATACGGTCCGAGAGCCGTAGAAAGCGAACTGATCGCGACGCTAAGGATGAATGATGACATGATTAAATTAATTAAGGGTCACACACAACACACATGTCCAGGCCGGGATTCGAACCTAGGGCCCCTGGCGTCGTAGAGGGCTGTGCTAACCACTCAACCACGGCGGCCAGCTAATAATGACCTGCAAAACAGAAGGTTTATTTCTGTTCACTCCTGTTATGGTGTATCAACCAGGGGAAACAATATTAAAAACACATTTAACAAACAGATAGCTTCAGAGTTTTTTCAATATCCACGCCACTTCACTCTTAGCTCATTCATACACAGACTGAAGTGCATTATCCGGCAGGCGCATGACACACGTCACTAGTAGGAAACAGTAATCCTATCTTTCGCAAAGTCATGCGTCTTCGTGAGTATCTTGCGCTGTAGTGGTGCAACCCTACAGACAATATAGCCATTGTCTCTTTATCTAGTGACATTTCTCATGATGATCAATAACTTTTGGAAATCCCACTTCCATCAAACGGTTTCAAGGCAAAGATGAAATTGCTATTAATGGGCAAATCCGAACATACGTATTTTTCAGATATGATGAGCAGTAAACAAAGATTCGTTGGGATGAATTGCATATTCATATAGGCTACTGCCCTAATAACTACCGCCGACCTACGTGTCGGAATGGTCTCGGGTTCGAATCTCGGCCTTTGTGAGTCTCGTTCCATGATACTTCATCATATATTCACTCCTCATTGTCTCGATTAGCCGAAAGTGGAAGAAAAGCGACGCTAAATAACAAAACTCAAACCTAATAACGATCACAATATTTATTACAATTTTGCTACATCAGTTGGCACAGGAGACTGTTTCTTTCATAGACATTGTTTGATCGTATTAATTTAGTGGATCACGTGGCTGGTAAAAGTACCTTTCATGCATCAATAGTGCGTCATTAGCACTTTATGCACTGTGACGTGCCACTGGGTTGATAAAATAATATTTGCGGTGTCAATTGACACATTGTAAGTATTATGTATCCTTTTCATGCAGTGTCATGAAGTCTCATGGTGGGTGTGGAGGTTGAGCACCACATCCGTTCCCAGCTATGTAGTGAAAGTGATGTAATCAACACCACACTCTTGTCGCCCTTATTACCCTTGGGTACTCATAAATGAGAGGCTGAGTGAGCCCAAAAGCAGCTTGTACAGTAAGGAAGTTATAGTCGTTTTCATGGAATTATTTAAAGCCCAGTTCTCTCGCATGGCAGTCAGACACCCTGCTTACTGGCCCGTTGTGGCTATTGTTATAATAATAAAACTGGTTTATTTTAAATGAGGGTGGAAGAGCAAAGCCTGGGCAGACACAATTGCCATGGCACTAACGCGATAGGTTTGACATGCACCATTGTTCGGAAAATTATTTTTTAAAAGTAACAATGACAGTTACTTATTTTAATAAGTAACTCCGTTACAGTTACTAGTACTTGAAAAGTAACTAAGTTACTCCTACCGTTTCTTTCTGCAGTTGCTATTTACCGAAGGTGTAGAAATATGGACAAGATATGACCATAAATGGACATCTAGGCTTTCACTCAAAAGTGTGGAAATTAAGGATGGCCACAAAGTCCACATAACGGATACAGATTTCAAATTATCCGACATCCGTTTCGGATGCAACGGATAATCGGGATAGGACAGATTCGATGAAGGATTTGTAGAAAATCCGTACAGTGAAATACGCGAATAAAAGAATATGTGGATAGCCCGGATAAACTATAAAACAATCCGGATAATGCACACATTCGAATATCCCGATAATTCGGATAATACGAATATCAGATATCCGAATAATTCGAATATCGAATATCCGAATAATTCGAATATCCGGATTAGAATATCCGGATATTAGAATAAGCGGATAATCCGTATATCTGTATATCAGAATATTCGATATCTAGATACTTGAAATCAGGATAAAATTTTATCCGGATTTGGCCTTTCCTAGTCGAAATAAAAAGTAACAGAAAGAAACGGCTATGAATCAGGAATGTAAGATAAACTACTTATATTGAGTCTAAGGTCTCCAAATTTTCATCAAATTTTAGTATTTTCATCGAAATTCACCTCAAATTTTGGTATTTTCATCGAATTTTCCTCAAAAGGGAAATTTCCCTCAAATTTTGGTGTTTTCATCGAATTTCCTTCGAAAGAAAAATTTCCCTCCGCGTAGCAACACTGTTTAGAAGCCACCATCTTGGACATACAGCGCCACTAGTGGCAGTTCCCTGCGCCTATACACAGGTCTTTCGTTATGCACCGTTCTTTTCTGTACACCACTGCGCATATCGTATCATTGATACGATATTTAGAATGAAATTACTGAAAGAAGCAAGAAATTCCACGAATGCAGTATTCTAGTGAGAAAGATTGCAAAGGAAACAGAAAGTCGCCGCTTAACATTATCACGTGCTAAATCTCGCAATGTAGCAAGGACAAAGCTTGGGTATACGCATGTGTAATCACAACCACATTGCCATGATGTTCCCTTACCTGTCAACGTTTGGAATTAAGTCTAACCTCAAGAGCATCATTGCAAAAGTCTTCGCACTTGAAACCTTTCTCGTATAACTTCCTGGTTTATTTCTTCTACCTCTGGGAAACAGAGTCGATCAACTTCCATAGCAGAAAATCTTACCTGGAACGAAATAGAAAAACATATGTAATCAACTTGTACTTCAAACTCTACTTGTATTGAACTGATTCATACATGCTTAGTTTACACACACACTTTGTACTTATGATTACTGTACGCACAATTGCCACCAGATACATGTTCACAAATAATGTTCTATAGGCTAGAAGGTTTGGTACAGTTCCCGCCACATAGTGGCCTCGTCACTCCCGGGTGTTATTGCCAAAACTACGGTGTTTGTTGTTTCAAGTTTGCCTTCGAAAGAGTGAACTCCTTTTGAGGGAGAAATCTTCTAACTTCATCTTTCTTTTAACTTTTTGTTTTCAATACTTCTCTCTCTCTCTCTCTCTCTCTCTCTCTCTCTCTCTCTCTCTCTCTCTCTCTCTCTCTCTCTCTCTCTGATGCCCTGTTTATCTCACTCTTTGTCTCATTCAATGTATCTCTCTTTCTAATCCGTTGTCTCTTTTTCTCATCCGTTGTCTCCTTCATTATTTCTCTTCCTCCCTCTCATTCTTTTCCTCTTTCTCTGTCATTCTTTGCCTCCGTCTCTCTCATTCCTTGATACTGTATCTGTCATTCTGTTCCTTTTTCTGTTATTCATTGCCTCTTTCTCTCTCATTCTTTGTATTTCTCATTCGTTGCTTCTTTCTATCTCATTTTTGCCTATGTAATTCTCATTCTCTTCCTCTTTCTCTCTCATTTATTGCCTCTTTCTCTCTCATTCTTTGTCTTTCTCATCCGTTGCTTTTTTTCTATTTCATTTTTGCCTATGTAATTCTCATTCTTTTCCTCTCTCATTCATTGCCTCTTTCTCTCTCATTATTTGATTCTATCTGTCGTTCTTTTCCTATTTCTGTCTGTAATTCCTTTTCTCTTTCATTCTTTGAATTTTTCTTTGTCTCACTTTCTCATTCGTTGTCTCACACTCTCACTACTTGTCTCTCATTCTTTCTCTCTCAGACATTCTCTCGATCACTCGCATTCTCTGTCTCTCATTCTTCAACTTCCTCTGCCCATCATCCATTGCCTCTCTCTCTCTCTCTCTTATTCTTTGACTCCCTCTCTCTCTTCCTCTACTCTCTACTTGAGGCATCTGACGTACTTCACCGTCCAGGGCCGTCGCGCGGAGGTTGTAACCGGCGGAGGAGGAGGAAGTTCCTGCAGAGCAATTCTCTCGTGCAATGACGACATCGGTTACGTGCTCCTTTGTTTAACGCTCGCTGTTAAGGACAACAGGCAGTAAAACAGTTTATCTCATGCGCCGCAACAAAACAAACATTGAGCCGTGCGTTCGTAGGTGGTAGTTATTGTCCTAACCAAAAAAGGAAAACCGAACCAGAGGTGTAGCGGAACAACAATTTTAAATTTTCAATTATAATATACGAGGGGCGTTCGAAATATGCGCAAACTGTTTCATCAATCTGCCTTTCATCCCTTTTTTCGCATTTTATCGCATTTGGATAGAGCGAGAGAGAAGGGAATGAGCGAAAACCATTTTTAAACTTTAATCGAAATATACGAGGACCGTTCGAAATGTACAGAAAATGCGTTTCAGCGGTCTTTCCCCCCTCTATCATACATACTTTCTTTTTAGAGTCAAAGAAATAGAGAGGAGAGCGAAAACCATTTTAAAACTTCAATAAAAATATACGAGGTGCGTTCAAAATGTACCGTAACTACGACTACGACCGAGACTTCAAGATGACCGCCATGCTGGTCACATAGCATACCTGGCTCCTCCCCTTCCCTGCATCATGTACAGCTAGTTCAATTCTTATTTCACCATCCGTATTTGATCTAAATGGGTGTCTCAATAGTTACTTTGTCATTTTATTTTACTTCGCCTTTCTGACACTTTTGGCTAATCGAAAAGATAAGTGAGGATAAGATGATGGGACACCTTGTCAAGGCAGGGATTCGAACCCCGGTACCCTTAGCGTTGTAGCGTGCTATGCTAACCACTCAGCCACGATGATAAAAGGTAAAAACAAAATAGTGCTTGTGCAGGTGGAAGTGATGTGATCAGCACCAGGCTCCGGTAGCTCTTTACCCTTGAGGGTTTCCCAAAGGTACCCATTGATTGGATGAACCTCAGAGCCGCCTTATGCAGTGACATTTGACGGAAATATTCTCATCTGAAATCAGAAGAGGGCGGAATTTTATGTAATTACATATTTCTTACTTTCTACATAGCTAAACAAAAATTACAATTGTCGGCGAATTACGAGGTTGGAACCATATATGTTAATTTCATATTACATATTTTGAAGTTTATTACATACATTTATTATGACACATATTCAAACTTTGATTTCTCCAGAAACCAAAAATATGAGAAATTCAAAATGTACTTAGTGGTTGAAATTGACACGGCATGTAGTGAAACAGGAGCACTTTTACTTCATTAAGAAATAATGTATTATTAAATTAAATCCACACTTATTTTTTTTCTGATAAATCATTTTCTTCATTCAACGAGAATATTCTTCTACATTCTAGAAATTTGAATGTATCCCTCGTGGTGAAAAATATCTGGCAACACTGTACTCAAAACTGCTGCAATTCGCGTTATCAGTTTATCAGATTACGAATTTTCCAGTGTAATTTAGCACATTACAATTTCATTGAATCAAGATAACTCGAGAAATTAATTTAGTATAGTTGAAGTCCTGATTAGAACGCCACTGTACTTCAAAGAAAGTTCCGAAAGATCAGTTCCCTCTGCTACAGTAGTAAGCAATCATCTGAGCCCAGTGTATCCTCCCCTCAATCCTTTCCCACCAATAGCGTCCATCTTAGCAACTGACAGCCCTTGTGAAGTCCACGTGGAGTAAATGCGATGTTGCCAATTCAGTTTCTTTTGAGATTTCTTAACGTGAGGTTGCGGTTATCTTCGCTAGTTTGTGTTATTGTATTGTGCTATTTTATATATATATATATATATATATATATATATATATATATATATATATATATATATATATATATAAAAGTAAAGTGCTCCCCTGTGCTTAGCACCACGCCATTAAGGCGTATAGGGGTGTGGGGGTAACGCCCCACACTTTCTTGATCCGGTCGTGAGTGGGGGTGATGTGATCAGCATCACGCCCCTGACCGCCTTTACCCCCCAGGGTTTCCCCCAGGTACCCATGTTATTCGACGCTGGGTGGGCGCCGGGGCCGCATCCTACGTTAGAAAAGTTCCCGGATTTGAACCGGCCGGGGATCGAACCCGGGACCTTGAGCATATATATATATATATATATATATATATATATATATATACACACACACACATACATACATACATACATACATACATACACACACACACACACACACACACACAATCTGGAGACCTTGGGAGTATGAATGAACAAATGGATGTCTAAACAGTGCAGGTAAAAGTGGCAACAACGCTGGCTCGAAACCAGATACGCGTCCGGTCGGCTTGCTCTCGAGCTATGTCACAGATGCCGAACTGGCGTTCGAATCAGGACTTCAACTATACGATTACATTTTTTGCTACCAGGAACCTAAAAATCCATACTGGAATGAGAACGAATACGTGTGTTAGATATTTTAATTTAGTTACATATCTTTGTATATATCAGTATATTTAATTTTTCTTTTACATATTTCAGCGATTTCATCTCCATATTTATGTACATATTTCACATGCAAACATAAAAATCCGGGCCTTAGAAATCACCCACTCCGGGAATCGAATCCATGTCTTCCGCATGGGAACACCGCGGGATGTTTTTGGTAGTTACAAGCTCCGAGAAAAAATTAACTGTTTCGCTAAAATTTTCCACACTGTAGCACATCGCAAAGTGCAGTATTTGTTCTCCAAGGCACGGATAAGTCGCAGAATATGAACTGGCGACCGTCCCAAATGCGTGTCCTCAGTTACGATGGGTACAAAACGTACGATAAAGTAAACAGATTCCGTTTTTACGAGAGCCTTCGTATGATTTGCACACGTACAAAGACTTGGCAACATTCGACTCCGAAATAAAACGAAGACGCATTCCACGCATGTCAAGGGGAGCATAAGCCAAGGACGCCGCAGGGAGGAAAGGGGGGCTTCGGAGGGAAGAGATGCTGCGTTCTATCTCCATCGCCAGCTCATCTTCTCTCCCTCGTGGAAACCACGCCAGCGGATCAGCTGTCGCACCCAAGGGGACGAAATTCGCAATCAGGTTCGACTTAGAACTTTAGGCGTCATTTGGTGAGTGATGTGCACTATTAAGCTGTAATTTGGCTACTAAGACACAGCTTTTAGGATCTACTTGGCGACTAAGGCACAGGATTTAGAAGCTATTTGGCGACTAAGGTTCAGCAAATAGGAGCTGTTTGGCGACTAAGCCAGAGCATTTAGGAGCTATTTGGCGACTAACGCACAGCATTTATGTGCCATTTGGCGACTAACGCACAGCATGTACGTGCCATTTGGCGACTAACGCACAGCATGTACGTGCCATTTGGCGACTAACGCACAGCATTTACGTACCATTTGGCAACTACCGTACAGCATTTACGTACCATTTGGCGACTAACGCACAGCATTTATCTGCCTTTTGGCGACTTACGCATAACATTTATGTACCATTTGGGGACTAACGCATAACATTTATGTACCATTTGGCGACTAACGCACAGCATTTATGTGCCATTTGGCGACTAACGCACAGCATTTATGTGCCATTTGGCGACTAACGCACAGCATTTATGTGCCATTTGGCGACTAACGCACAGCATTTATGTGCCATTTGGCGACTAACGCACAGCATTTGTGTGCCATTTGGCGAGTAACTCATAGCATTTGTGTGCCATTTGACGACTAACGCCAGATATGTGTGTGTGTGTTTAAGAGAGAGAGAGAGAGAGAGAGAGAGAGAGAGAGAGAGAGAGAGAGAGAGAGAGAGAGAGAGAGATCAGTATGGTTGCTCATTTACCAAAGGAAATGGAATCCCACATTCCATTTTGTGTATAATTTCATAGTTTCTAATTAGGACACGGAGTATTTATGGACAAATTCAAAATGGAAAAAATGCTGCATCTTCGAGATGTACATTCGCTTATTCTTTCTCTAAAGTGATACCGGGGAAAGTCGCTTATATTTAAGCTACAAGAAAGAACTAACGAGTACCTTCAAACTACAGTGCCTTGAATAACGTATTGTGGAAAACGACACAAGAAACTGGTTCCCCGAGACGATGACAAGTAGATGGCAGTGCGATCGACCCAGGTGCTAATTTTGTTATGAAAGTAATGCGGCTTTGTTAGTTTTTGGAATATATTGTGTAGATTTGTTTCTCTAGAAAGGCGGTAAGTGAATTGATGGAAACAGTTATATTTGTGGAGTGATTTGCAGTCACGAAATGGCATTAATTTGGAAAGAAAAGTAAAATAAAATTAATAAATAAATAGCATGCGTAACACAAGAAGAAACATCGCAATGTGATTCCGGACGTCAGGTCTTGGACTGTGTATTAGAGTTTATTTTTCTATGTTATTAGAATATAAATAGTATCCTGAGAGATATTTCATACCGAGGCGACAAACCACAAATGTCGCTTGAAAGCGAGCAGTCTGAAATCAATGCAGCCTTTCGAACCGTAGGGACACAAGCTCTGACTGCACCGTTTCTTCAAGGAGATTTTACACCAAAGCGACACGCGACAAACGATACGAGGATTTCACACCAAAGCAACACGGGTCATTCGGTACAAGGCAACTTTCATACCGAAGCGACACATGTTGCTTGGAAAGGAGCCAATCAAGAGCAACATTTCACATCGTAGCGGCATGACGGGAAGCACAGGCCAGCGTTCGGTTGGTGAAATCCTCAAGCGATAAGTGTCTGTCGCGTGCCGCTTGTCGCTTTGGTGCGCAATCTCACTAAAGCAAGACACTCATTGCATCGCGTATGCGCGAACAACAAACCACGGCAACATGTTGCAAGCTATTGAGGAAATGGCCCAGTTTGAGCGACGTAGAAGCGACAAAGCGACACGTGTGGCTTATCGTGTGGCACCATGTCGCTTGTCAATTAGTTGGGAACTCCCCCTGTAGCTTCGGTCTCAGCACCTTCCTTCAAGGAGCTTTCCGACCGAAGTAACAAGTAGCACGCGAATACGCCATATGAACGTGTCGTTTGCTGTTTGGACCCTCATGTGCAATGAATGCTATTTTACAGTCTGGAAGTGTGTGTCACTAGTGTGACAGTGTGAACATCCTGTGTCGCTTGTCCCATTGGTTTAAAAGTTGCCTTACACTCATGTCGATGGCACTAAGAAAGTTTTGTGGGGTTCCCCTTGTCGTTTCATGCAATCATCATTATCATCATTGCCGCGATTACTTTAAAGCGGAAGAAGAGTCAGTAAATATCAAAAATACAAATGCTTCAGTGTGTATATCTTTAAAAGAAATGATGATAATAATAATGAACCTAATTCATACATAAAAATTTAGTTGCCAAGAACATTCCACGCGTATTTTTTCTCCCGTATTATTAACGAAAGTATGACGATAACAGGACGTGGTCGACTGTCTAGAATGTTCGTTAATATCTTCGCGACCACTGTACCAAATATCATAGCAATTATCACATTCATTGAAATGCTTCATGTAAAAGAATCAGACGTTGCAGCGAAAACTCCATTTACTTCCATTATAAGAAGTCGAACACCAAGCACCGGGGTCAACACCAGCGCCTCTAGCGGATCATTTTCGAGTGGAACCAGCCAGAGAGCGCAGAACCATGCCGTTTTCCACACTACGTTATTCTAGGCACTGTACTTCAAACTAAATCAGAACAGATGAAGACCCCCAACAGATGGCTGGCGAACATGAGACTATGATTCGAGATTTCTCTGTTAACTAAATTAGTATTTAGTGCAATGCGTGAGTAAGTAATTTCAATTTAATACATTAATCGTAAATATGAACACAACTTTAAAATACTTTTCACAAATATGAAGAAAATAATAACCAACTACTACCCGTGGGTAGTAAGTGGTTCATTGCATTCTTCAAAGTCAGTATTTTTAATTATCACAATTCCATTCCTAATGCATCGATATAATGCAGAGTTAAAACAATGTTTTGAGAATCATTAATGATACAAATACAGTTGAAACTGGGTTATACGTATCTCAAGGTGAAGAGAAAATAATACGTACAACTGAGAATTACTTACAATTCATATTTAGATGTCATGTCATAATTAGAATACTGTAGTTGTGTCTATTTTGAGGAAGAATATATACGTAATATTTCTGTCATAAAGTGGTAAATTAACGAATCTAAACATTTGATTCTTAAATACGAGGCACATGTCAAAACAAAGGGCCGATAATTTTTTACTTGGGACTGGCAACACTGTCGAAGCTGCGCGTCCACGGAAGCATGCTTTAGTATTCTGTGCCTGCAACAGAGGTAAATTTCTCAGTGTGGAGGTGCGTACGTGCGAGTAGCAGTAAGTAAATTGGTATGAAAATTGTATCTTGACTTTCTACATTTACTGGTCAAATTATATTTTTTATTTAATCCTTAAAAGATTTACTATTTTATTTCTAATTTCTCTCTCTCGTCTTGTCTAAAGAAAGAAACAGTTTTGCGCACAGGCTTTAAAGCTATCAAAGTGGCAGTTCGATCAAAATCTGTGCGCAAAACAGGTCAGTGAGATTTGTGCGCAATTCTGAATCTAAAGTGTGCGCAATTCGGGTGCGGCGAAAGAAATAGTAGGAAGGAGTAGAAGGAAAAAGGTAAGAAGGGAATAGAAGAAAAGAACAAAGAAAGGGAAGAATCTTTGCATACATGATGAACGAACCACCCATCCTGGTGGCGTCATTTGAACCAGGGTCCTGAGTTTGAATCCTGAGCGAGGAATTCATACTTCATTCATTCTCGACTTCACGATTAACACAAAACGACAGAGTAACGACGGAAAACAACTAATAGTATGAAAAACTCAATATGCTGACCAAGGCAGAAATTTATTTTATTATAAAACATAAATTAAACGTAACGTTTCAACCTTCTAGCAAGGTCTTCTTCAGACTCTGCACCAAGTACAAATGTAACAAGGTACATAACAGGACGATATATATACACAAAAATACTCCCCTCCAGACTATTAGAAAGTTGCTCTGGAACATTCTAGAAGGTGGCTTTCCCTTGTAAATTGTACTTTCACCTAAAAGGCTAAGCATTTTCTTCCATCGGGAATGTGGTTGGACTCTTTATCCAACGCTCTTTTTCCTTCATTCTTCTTCCTTCTTCTCTCCTCTTTCTCTCTTGTTCTTTCCACTCTTTCTAACACCTTCTTCCATTCTTTGTTTATCTTCAGTCCCCCATTCCAGTTCATTGTGTCTTCTTCACCACGCCACCTGCTAGAATGTTCCAGAACATCTTTCTAATAGTCTGGAGGGGAGTAATGTTTGTGTATATAAATCGTCCTGTTTTTGTACCTTGTTACATTTGGTGCAGAGTCTGAAGAAGACCTTGCTACAAGGTTGAAACGTTACGTTTAATTTATGTTTTATAATAAAATAAATTTCTGCCTTGGTCAGCATATCGAGTTTTTCATATCATGGAAACAAGGCTTAATGGTGTTATAAATAATAGAAGAATATCCGATCGGTAGAATTTCGAAGTCTCCCCCGTGACGTAACTCCTGGCAGCGTTGCCAACGCCTCTTGTGAGAATTCCAAGTGGGCCACTTCTCCTCTGATTCATGGCCGGCTGCTAATCAGGGTCTGTTTGCGGAGGTTGAACTGAGCCGCATTGTTCTGCGGGAATCCAGCGAGGAGAGTGCCTGGGAATGCGGCAAATGTTCAAACGGACAGAATGGGAAAGACACTGGTTGCAAACAGAACGAAGTAGGAATTTCTTGGAAAATTTCAAGGGCGTCCGCGGTATTTTTTTCTGATGGGGTGCAGCAGTGCTCAGAGTTGAAGAAACGTGGTGGGCGATGTCCCCCTCCCCCACTGCATTTTCTCAATGTTGATCCAATCAAGCACCCCCCTCACCTTTCCCTAATCTGGGCAAAACATCCCCCAAGTGAGAATGGAGCGAGAGGTTTGGTTATTTCACTTCGCTTTTCTTCCACTTTTGGGGCGTCCCCCGTGGCGGAGTGGTTAGCGCAACGCGCTACGACGCCAGGGGTCCCGGGTTTGAATCCTGCCCTGGGCATGAATGTTTGTGAGTGTCCATTCATCAATTTCATCATATCATCACTATCCCCATCTTCGCAAATTAGTCAAAAGTGGCACAAAAAGCGAAGTAAAATAAAGCAAATCAATCAATCTTCCACTTTAGGCCAATCGCGAAGATGAGGGTGAGTGATGATATGATGAAACTGATGAAGAGACAGTTAAAAATAACACCTATGCCCAGGCCGGGATTCGAACACGGGACCTTTGACGTTGTAGAGTGTTGTGCTAATCAGTCCGCCACTAAGCCACAATTAAAAATGCATCAAATTAAAGCTAATGTACTTTTCATGCATCAACTGACACACTTAAACATGTATTACTAGTTTCTTTGAAATGATTGCGTCTCATCTTCTCAAATGAAACATTTTTAGCGCATCGCACTGGAAAACAGCTGATATAAAGATCCTTTGGTGCATTTCTGCGTATATCCTGACGCATCTAAAATTAATCAGCAGTTAATGCACTTTTAAAGTGTTACTGGAGTTAACACATTTGTGTCAACAGACTCAGTTTGTGTTCAACACACCGGTGCTACATCTCCACTACCTCTAAGTACATCAGCGCTGCGCACATCTCGATCAATCATTCACACACGACGAAACGTCAAACCCAGGTGCGTAGACATGGCGTTACGAGCTGGGAAACCACATCTGCAGTTGAAGTACAAGGACTCCACAATTCTACGAAAGGCCCCTGGAATAGTGGCACTGGAGTACGCAGGATTTGTTTTCGGTGAGGCTGGAATTTGAAAAGTGGATGGCTGTTTTCTAGGGGAACACTATACACAATAAGATATTTCATATATTTAGAATATCCACTCTCAAAAATGGGAATCGGATGTCGCTTTAATGGATATCTGCATTTACCACTCTTTTCCCCCGAGTTCTCACTGCTTTTATTTGAAAATGTACATTTTCTCAAAATTTCGGAGTTGGCTGTAGCCCCATCAGTCCCCCTACTGCGTACGCAAGTGCATAGATGCGTATTTCATAGCAGACTGCCAAAGAACGACCTCAATCAGGGAACAGCTAAGAGTAAGAGAATGGGGGAAAGCGAAATATCCACGTTGTGGGTAAAAATGAAAGAGGCGCGCTGGCATGGTTCAGATTAGGTGGATGGAAACAATTAAGGAAGAGAAACGAAGCAGGGGAAACGATATGTCCTTTGTGCGATGGGGAGGAGACGGACGAGCATATCCTACTGAACTGCCCTTCTACACGTTACCTAAGGGACAAATGGATGAAAAACTTAACAGGTAGGGAGGTGATAGAAGTGGTAGACGACAGAATAAAGATAAAGGAAGCGGGGCAGCAAGTGGGGAAATACCTGGGGGAAGTAAGAGAACGGCGGGGGAAAGCTATTAGGGAAGGAAGCGAAATGAGTGATCATGCTCCAGACGAGCCATCTTTATAGTGTAAGTGTGTGTAAAGTAAAATGTATGCGTTTTTTGGTGAGAGTGCAGGAAAAGAGAAGTGGAGCGAGGAAGAAAGACTGGAAGAAGATCTGTCGAAGGAATGGAAGAATGTGTATATAGGGGACAAAGCAAGAGACAGCTTAAAATAAAACTAAATGTAAGAAAATATTGTAGAAAAATCAAAACTATGTAGTGCATACAGCCTATGGCTCCCACAAAAAGAAAATAAATCTAAATCTATTTCGTATATGCACTTTGCAACAGAAATTGGGACTTGCAAAATCCGACCCTGAAGAATGGGCGTCGCGCGGGGAAGGGGGGGAGTGGCGTCCTCGAATCCCACACACCCTCCTGGAATTTGGCACCGCTCAACTAAATCTACCAAAAATCAGAAAGCATGTGATTTTGACTGCCAATAACGGAAATAAAGCTCAGTTAGTTATTATTCGAGCAGGATAACGAAGGAAAAAAAACGTTAATTCGAAGAATGGGGTATTAAATACACACATTGGCATTTAAACCAAAAAAAATAAATGCTTTCACAATTTCGGGGAGGCCTGTTTTCTAGTGTATTAAAGACTTATTCGGTGTCTAATTCATGGACAACATGTAGGTGAGAGAGGTTCTCCGAAGGGCTCTGGGTCTGTAAGGGTTGGCCCTTTCTGAAGACACCTAAGGGTCAACTTCCACGTGTTACACCCTGGACTGCATTCAGCAGACTAACGGCTCTCTGGCGTCTGGACTCCCAACCCTCTGTGGGGTGTGTGCTGTGTCCTGTCCCTATGTGCTTTTTGATTGTCCTTCGTACATTCCATCGTATCACCATATATCCTCATCCGCGCGCTTAGCCACAAGCAGCAGAGCCGTGGCAGAGTGGTTATCGCAGCGCGCTACGTCGCCAGGTGTCCGGGTTCAAATCCTTGAATGGTCATAAGAGTCATCAATGTCATTATATCATCACTCGTCCCAGTGGCGGCGATTAGGAGGGGCGAGGGGGGCAACTCCCACACATTTCGCTACTTTTGCCCCCGCACTATGCTAAATCTTATATACAAAGTGAAATATACTGTCTTTACTCCACCGCCCAGGTTTAACACCTTGCCCCCCCCCCCCCCCGGTTTTGGAACCCAATCGCCGCCACTGGCTCGTCCTCATCTTCGCGATTAGCCAAAAGTGGCAGAAAAGCGAAGAAAATTGAATGTAATTGGTTTCTCAAGTCCACTTTATGCACAGAAAGGCTAATCGGGAATGGACCTACAGTCTAAAATGGGATCCGAACCACTGTGCAATGTGCCTCCACCGGGTATCGAACCCGGGAACCCTTGCTTACAAGGCGATGACGTTACCACTACGTCATCTGTGAAATTAAATAAACCAAATCAATCAATGACAAGCGGCAGAAATCGAAGTACAATCAATCAAATCGAATCAAATCCGGAAGGCTCTCCGAAGCTTAAATCAAAGAGAATACTTATCTTCTTTTTGTGAACAGTGACCAGTTGACCTTGACAACATGTATACTTTTTATCTAGCTGTACAGGAAATTGAAGGGCAGAGCGTGATGCACTTGTTTACAGACTATATACGTCTGAAATTCACTGAATGACAACGATTATCTTTCAAATAAAAACAAGTCTGAGCCAGCTGTGACACGTCATGTAGTGAACTGTTACGTCATTGGCAGAGTTGATATTTTTTTTGAAACTTAAACAATTCACACTAACAAGATTATTACTTGTAATGCTGTGTAAATTAAGAAGAGCGTACGAAGATTTTTTTCTCAGGTGGAATTGTGCGAGAGGTCCCCCGTTGCTCAAACCTTTGCTGCATTCTGTCTCGGGAATCTGTGGAGCAAGGTCGCACATAACAGTAGAGAAGGGGAGCAAGCCAGTGGGCGGAGCATAGCAATGCATGCTGTTGCAAATAGTTTGTAGCTGCAACCGCGTTTTCCCCTCCATGCACTCACTTCCCCTTACACGCGTTCATTGGTCGAGCCCTCTCACTACTTGCGCAGAGATTTTGTTTCGTTCGTTTGCTCCAGAACTTCCCGGGACAGAGTGTAGGTAATCGAGGACAGTGGCACCAACTTACATGAGCCCGTGGAGCTCGAGTCCACTCAATAATTTGTCATATTACAAGGTCCGCTCATAAAGAAACCGAACTGTCAAAAAAAAAGAACCAAACTAAATAAAAAGGTACCGTATTCTAGCAACACTGCAAAGAGCTATATCTAAACTTCCCGTCAGTGCACGTTTCAACCTCTTACAGGCAGTCTGTATCGGGGCAAGCGTGCGTCAGATGCAGGTCGTGTGCAGGCGGCGTACAAAATACGCGCACAAAGTTGGAACAACGTTGTAGCATAAAGTTTTGTTACAAATTGGGAAAATAGTCTAACGAAACGTTACAGACGATACGGGCAGTGTATGGTGATATTAAACCTGGTGCTTACAATATGACCTCGAAACAAAAAGAGTGCGCAGTGGGAAGGACAGTTCTCGTCCGTAAAGAGAAAAGCACGGATGTCGAAATCGAAGACAAAGGTGCTGGTGATCGCATTTTTTGATTCCCAAGGACTGATCCACCATGAATTTGTCCCTGAAAACCAAACAATCAATCAGTGGTATTGCAAGGAAGTGCTTGGTCGACTCAGAAACAGGATGAAGCGGGTTAGGAAGGACCTCTGCGCTTCTGGCCAATGGTTCCTGTTACACGTTAATGCTCGACCTCATACCGCATTGTCTGTACAACAATACCTTGCTAAGCATTCAGTGACAGTGATCACTCACCCTCCATATTCTCCGGACATATCGCCTGCTGATTTTTTCATCTTTCCCAAGCTTAAGATGGCTATGAAAGGGCGAAGAATTGACGACGTCGCGGACATTAAATTAAATGTTACGCGTATTTTGCGAACACTTACTGTCCATGACTATCAACAGTGTTTCCAAGACCTGTACAAACGCTGGTGAAAGTGTATTGCCTCCTCTGGTGATTATTTTGAACTTAATAAAGTTATTTTAAGGTAATTACTTGTTTTCTTTCCTAAAAAAAAAGTTAGTTTTTTTTTTTATGGGCGAACCTTGTATTATGTAACGTTTGCCTTACTTTTGTATTTACAAACTTTACATATTTAAAAATTGAAGAAAAGTGACGTTCAATTTTTTAGCCATCGGAGGGCGTTCCTCCTCACGATGACTCTCAGGTGCTGCCTCTAGTGGTGATTTTTGCCGCACAGGTTTGCTCGTAAAATACTGCAGCACCGGGCAAGCAGTTCGTCCCTCGCTCTCCACCTCGTAGACCCGCTGCGAACGGCTCACGCCTGTTCTTGTACACGACATCTAGTCCTCGCCGGCAAGAGATAGTACCCGACCACTGCCTGTTGAAGTGAAGCCTGCCTCGCCAACCGCTAACGGGGAGAAGCCAGTTAAATGAGTACTGTGGTCTAAGTGGAAGGATGGCGTTGCATTGTTATATGCATTGAACATTAGTGGTGAGGTACGTACAAAACAAACTCTTGACCGTGATATGGGAATATGATTATTTTTTTTTCTTCCCGCCGTTCGCTGCTGAAATTTGATTACTCACTTTCATTTTCACGGAACTTTGAAACAAGGAAAATAAGAGAGAAACTATAGTTTCTCCTCCATTCCTTTTTGCCCCCTTTGCCCTTGTTTTCACGGTGAACATTTTTGATAGTGTCTAAAACCAATGTACATATTGGTAAGTGCGCGTTGGTAGGGGCAAAAGAAAGAAAAGGTGCGTAATGCACGCGTGAACTTAATACAAATTACGCGAACGTGGTTTTCATAAACTGGTATTCATAAATGCTACATAAAGTGCGGGGCAACTAGTTAATGAACGTTCCGTAAAATATCATATGTGCAGGCAGTGCATTAAACCTGGCAGTGAAACTTATCGTTCTCGATTGCTCAGGACTTGCTTTAGAGACGTTAAATGTTCGTACTTGGTGATAAAGGATGTAGAAGGCCGCGGTACCCATCTGATTTCCCCTAGTTTGCTTATCTTGTAGTTTAATAGCCAACCTGTCCATACTTTGGTAGCACTAACGATGCTCTAAGAAACAGGGTAAAAATAAATACAGCAGCTGAAACTGAAGTAAAGAGAGGCATTTTTTTGATTAAGTAAAGATAGATGGGGGCATTCTTACTAAACACGCAATGCACGCTATTTTAGAGGGACAAATTTCCACATGTAAATTATTCTATCGTGTCGGCCAGTAAAGAAATAAGATTGTTGTTAAGCTGGTCTGTATATTTACGCTTGCGCGTGATTTGTTGAAATTGAATGAGAATTTATACAAGAAGGTAAAATAGCGCGCAGGTCGCGCGGACCGTTGTTAATATATTGTTCGTTAAAATTGCTCCCAACTCTTGCATTTTGGCATTGTTTGTACTCATAAAAATGTATTTAATTGGAACCATGAATATATCTCTTTGTTAATTGAATTGTGGGTAACTTAATTTTTATTTGTTATATTCTAGGCATTAAGACCCGCGTGACCGAAAGTTGGTCGCAAGTCAAATTGAAGTTAACATAAAAAAAAGGTGGATATTGAGAATATTTGTTGATAATAAGTAGGGGAGGAGAAAGGAGATCACGTTGGGAGAATACCACCATTAAACATTGGTTACAGTGGAGAAGGCATACATTGCTATTCATTGTCGGTCCCTTCGAAACCTTTGCGTATATTTGCGTAATATACAAGTTTCTTTATTTCAGGGATTTTGTCTCGTGCTTCTTGTGCGTGCCGCCCGTAAACTCCTGCAGCACCGTGCAGGAAGTACGACACAAAAATATAACTTGTAACAAAGTGTGGGTCTTAAATTTCATTTTTCCATATGTGATTGCCTTACGGCCGTTTCCAGTTAATTACTTCGTGCAATCACGTTTGACCCCACTGTTACGTTACAATTAATATCATATATTTGTTATCATGATTTGCAGTGAAGTGTTTACTGAAATCAGTAAATAACAATTTTTACGAAAATAAGTGGATGCATTAATACCACGATAGAAGGACTCATGATGATTTTTTGTGAATTCATAACAAACGTTTCAGACCAGCCAATTTTTATCAAAAGTTGGAGCCCCTGATCGGAACTTGCCACGTACTTACATAGGGCAATTTTTCCCAAATAATTTCCAATTTTTAAGGTTTAAATAAACATTTTAAAATTTGACGTAGAAGTAAGCGTGATTGACACAGGAATTACTGAGATGATTAAATTTTATTCATCTCGAAGCTGGTATAAATATGCAACGTGTACTCAAACGCTATCGATTGCTAGCATAGTCGATAAGATACTTATCGCAATAAAGCTCAAACGCTCCTTAAATCTATTCACTACACTTTCCTAGGTAAACGTGTAATTTCTTCCCTGAAATTCCAATTTAAAATTCTTGTCAAAATGAACTCGTACATGTAAATATAGCTTTGATGCGCTGCTGACATCTAGTGGTTTCTGAATAACATATGCAAATAATGTTTTGTCATTTATGTAAATTCCATTGGTGTAATTATTAATAAAGGATGCATTATTTTAGCATGGAGTTAATGGCAACAATGAACATGAAGTGATTATGACGGTACACACAAAAGCAACCGTAATTATGCATTGGAAAACTCTCATACCATTATTTGGAGCGACACTCATAAATCCGTCAATCACAAACACGGTAACTGACAAGCGTTAAATGAATTAAGCTTTTAATTCCGTTATCACAGAGGCCAGTTGGTCCATCAGTGGTCCCCCCCCCCTCTCTCTCTCTTTCTCTCTCTCTCTCTCTCTCTGTGTGTGTGTGTGTGTGTGTGTGTTTTCCTATCATTTTCCATTTCGCTTCTTCCTTTCTATCTCTCTCCCTATTTCAGTTCTTCTTTCTCTATCTCTATTCTAGCTTTTTTATTTCTCTCCTATCTCTCCGTATCTCCATTTTAGCTCCTTCTTTCTCTCTCTATTTTAGCAATTTCTTTTTCTCTCTATCTCTATTGTTGTTTCTCCTCTCTCTATCTAATCTATTTTAGCTTTTCCTTTCTCTCCCTCTCTCTCTCTTTTAGCTTCATTTTTCTTTCTTCTCTCTCTCTCTCTGTTTATCTCTATCTTAGACTCTTCGCCTCCCTCTCTTTCCCCTTCTCTATTTCAGTTTTTCTTTCTGCTTTAGTTCTTCTTTCTTCCTCTATCTCTATTTTAGCTTTTCCTTCCTCTATTTTTTCTTGTTTTTCTTCTTTTCTCTTAGTCCTTCCCTATCTCTTTCAACTTCTCTATTGTAGTTTTTATTCCTCTCTCTGTATCTCAATTTTTGCATTCTTCTTTCACTATCCGTCTCTCCCATCTCTTGTACATCTTTTCTACCTTTTTCTCTTTCTCTTTTCTCTATCTTAGTCACGCTCCCTCTTTCAACTTATCTTAGTTTTTCCTTCTCTCTATTTCACAGAACAAAAGTAATTTTAGTAGTGCTCGATTTCAGGAAACAATTTTTGTTTCGCCGCAGTCCCTCATAAGAGACACCTAGCGGCCTAGATGTGACCCTACGGAAGGGGGAAGACCCGAGATCTAAACTTTGAGGACTTTCACCTCCACACCCCTATTCCCCTTGACTTAATGCAATTCTAAAGGGATGAGGTCTACAACATGAAGTTGTTAGTCATTTCCCGAAAGAAACACACTTTGAAATATGATTTGATTTTTGTTTTTTAGCATCTCTCTTGTCACAGGTGCGTCATTCGCCAAATGGAATGAGTGACTACCAATCAGAGGCGTAATTCGGAACCGTGTAGAAATAGGGACACTCTCATACATAGTACAGCAAGTTCTCACCGGACCTTTGTACATGACCTATGTTTGACACTTAGTCCGGAGACCGAAGTCCCCTTCCTAGGTGCCGGGCCCAGCTAAACGGTTTGATTCCAGGGTACGTGTGACCGGATCGGTTTTTACCCCCGACGAATAGCCGACTCGTGCATAAAGTGACGTTGAATAATAATAATAATAATAATAATAATAATCAATAATAATAATAATAATGACGTAGATAATAATAATAATTGATGTTAGCTCGCAGAAATGCTTTGCTGACTTAACGTTGAACTAAAATATAAATACTAACAGTTATGAGGATTAGTATACTATTTGTATGAATACAAATTATAGTCAAACATAGATAACAAAAATGTATATTATATAACACACAAAAATAATACCTATTACACAACCCCTCGCTATCACTCAGCATTCACACACTCTCTCATACCGCAGGGGAAAAATTACATGAACATAAATACATTGGCCCTTTTTTTAGACACCATGCGATATTTAGTTTTTCTTATGAATATTAAACTGCGCCCGAAGACGTTAATTTGCTTAGAGTTAAAGATACTAAACTTTCATCTGCGCGTGCTCATTACATTCTGCCAACGGGCATGACACGTAAACTTTTTATTCTTGCAATTTATTTAGACATTTAAATAATTGTTGTAGAATTATCACTAATGCGCCTTGGAACTTCAATAACATTAGGCTTAGATATCAGCTGCAAGGCATACATGTTTACAGAATAAAAATGAAGACACTGATGTATGAATACATTAAAAATAGCACGAAGTTAATTTACTTCCTCACTTAGCAAACTTGAGAGGTGATCTATGCAAGAGATACACGATTTATGCTGTTTTTAATCAAATATTTTACCGAGTAAAGCATATAAGGTGACATAAATAAAAATTATTACTCAACAGTTCGGCGCAGAGCGTGGAAAAACAACAGTATGCTGTGAATATATCTTCCGAATTAGCAATTGTCGTGAAATTTAGATGATGCTGGCGAGAAATAATTATAATCAATACCTTTGCGACTTTTAATTTTAAATACTGGTATCTTTTCGTCCGACGGCCGATCTTTGGAGGCTTGGGTAGATGATCACTCACATATATAGAAAATTAACAGTAGTATACTATACCATCTCGACGTTCTAGACGTTCCAGCGACGTTTACCGTAGTCCTCTAAACGGCGGCGGGACGTCGATCCGCGGTCCTCTTTGCAACACTAACACTTCCCCACGCTACTTTTTAGTAGCGGCACTTCGCAATCTTCTTGGACACACCTTCCTTCTACGCTTCAACATCACGGCGATTATCTTGTCGGCCTCGTAATGGAGCGATTAATTGCTTCGCATCGTCTCTCTCTCTCTCTTTCTGAGGGGGACGGCGAAAACGGGCGAAGTTTCTTTACCGGGGGTACTCGTGGATTCTCGCTGCTAATCTCACGCGGGACATCGGCGTCGTCTCAAGACGCAGTAGGTGTCGCTTCATTATCTCAATCTTCTCTTCTAGACGGTAGATCTAAGTGTGAGCTTGTGTCGCTTCATCTTCCAATTTCTCTCTCTCTCTCTCTCTCTTTCTCTCTCATTAGAATTCTCGTCGGGCGTCGGCGTCTCGACTGGCGGCTTTCGGCGGTATCATTTCATGACTTCTAATCGGGCTGGGGGCGTCATTTGTGGCGACGTGGCGTTTGTGGCTTTTGTAGCGCTTGTGGCGGCGTTTTAGTGGTGTGACGTCGCGACGCTGAGCGATGATCTGCTGCGTTGTCGGCTTCATGCAGGCTAGGAAGACCCATAGCCCTCCTTCTCTTGATTTTAGCCCGCCATAGTTGTATTAATGTTCCTCGTCACAAAACGAATAACGCGAATCCAGTGCACAGGTCACTAATTAACACTGCGTATTCGTACAACTAGTCACTGTCACTCACTCACGCAGGATAAAATACACGGCGCGGTAGAAAAAAGACAAAGTCCCGAATCTTTACTCCGACTGTCGCAGAGGTGTTGTCGATTCAAAAACTGGCGGTAGACTGTACTTGTTTGTTCGTTCTGCCACTATATAAAGACAGCTTGAAACTTCGAATACAACGGACTGACTTTTAGGCGCGGAAATCTGAAGTTACGACGTTGGTGGTCAAGCGTCCCTCTTTTGCTTGATCCAGCTTCTTCAAGCACACGTGTTGCGTTAGAATGGGGTGAAAGGAATACTTCTACCCTCATCCGGTTCGTAACATGTTCCTCCAGTATTTGGCCTCCCACGTTGACTTTCCGTCGCCAAATGCACAAAAGTCGCTCAAAAACAGTGAAAAATTTATCACAGCAGATTGTTAGTTCCCGGCTCCTACGACCGAAAGGGGGAAAAGTCGACAAAGTCAGAGAAACACAAAAGGTTCAGAAACGTGGTGTTTTTCTACCGAAGCTTCAAGAGGATACGAAGGTTACAGAAAAATATAAAATAATGAAAACCTAGGATATAGAATAGTAAAAAAAAGTAGGTGACAAAAACTGATTGTCATAAAGTTCCCCAACTGAAAAAGCAGTGCAAGGGGGTGGGGGGGACGGTGGTTTCCTATAGGGTACAGATTTCTTTCAAATGTGTCAAAATACTCTCGTTTATTAGATTGAATGATTGAGTTGGTGTTTTAAGTCTACTTTATGCACAGTAAGGCTAATTGGGACTGGACCTACAGTTTAAAATGGAATCCGAAGCACCATGTGCCACCACCGGGTTTCGAACGCGAGACCCCTTGATTACAAGGCGACGAAGGCACTACTGCGCCATCGGTGGGGGGGCTCGTCTATGAGATTGATTGATTATTATAAGAAATTAGGTTATTTTTCTTCGCTTCTCTGCCACTTTCGGCTAATCGTGACGACGAGAGGCGATATGAACATCCATTCACAAGATTCGAACCCGGGACCACTGCGCAGGGGCGCCCACTTGTCAAAATTATTGTGGTGGGCTCTGTTAACTGAAATAAATGAATGAATGACTCACTCCCTCCCTTTCTTAAGTTTTGGCCTCAGTGTTCGGAATCTCATAAAAGCCCACGAATTCCTCAAAAATGTCATTTTTTTTATTCACAGTTCGAATGTAGAATATTAATAGTCCACGGATGGATATGTCACAAGTTTCGTCAACCATAATAGCAAAATATTCCCGTCTTTTAATATCTGCTACCACGGAGCGCAAAACAGATCTCCCTAATATATCAATGATCTCGTTCTGAATGTCATGTGAGA
Source organism: Lepisma saccharinum (assembly GCF_977018435.1). Lineage (NCBI taxonomy): Eukaryota > Metazoa > Arthropoda > Insecta > Zygentoma > Lepismatidae > Lepisma > Lepisma saccharinum. Next base: position 68,171,007 of record NC_139248.1, read on the forward strand.
GCCATTTGTAGCCGGACGTCCCATCCACTACCCTAGTTCATGCATAGCGTCTTTTGAAGCTCTTTTTAGTAAAAATGTTAACAATACTCATAATTATATACTTAGTATATAGTAGTAAGTCATGTGTTTTGCTGTCTCTGGTCATAGCCCCCTCCCCCCAAAGTTGATGGTCTAGAACATTTCAAATGTGTATTTAAAGTTAAGTTCATGTGGCACAATTCAGAGTAAACTTTACAAGAGAAGCAAAATAATACATTAGATCCTCTTAAGCAACATTATTTGGGGGGCTCTGCTCGCACATTGTTAACATTGGGGGGGCTCGAGCTCCCCAAAGCCCCATGGAGTCGGCGCCTATGGTCCTAGGCCGTTACGATAACCACTCATCCACTGTACATATTTGAAACTAGGCGATTGCGTTGGGTACCTTGATTGACCACCCACACCTTAGACACTAGCGCGCACTATCCCAGTCTGAGTAGCCACTGGTTAAATGAACAAATTTTGATGAAAATAAAAGGACAAAATTGTCGAATGCTCACCTTCAGGCGGGGTAATCTGTACCTCAATCTTCATCTTGGAGGCGACACGAGGACTGGCGGTGACAGTCTGTGAAAGAACACTACACACGACACGTCGCAGGAACACCTCACTCATACACCCACCTTCCTGTTCTCGCGAGCCACCCGCGACGCGACATGGCATACGCACGAAAGCTCCACCTGGTGGGGTGACATAAGAAGCGAGGGCTCATCTAAACAGGCGAGAGGCTTAAGCACAATCCGTCATAAATCGTTACCACGCACGTACGTGGAACAGGAGGTACTGGATGTTTAAAAGCCACTCTTGCTGGCTAGCGAGCACCAAGACTCGCTTCCGCCTGAACAGCGACCGAAAACTCCAAAACAAGAAGAGCCTTTTGCCTTGCAAGCTTTTTGAACCCTTCCCACCTGTAACCACACTTTTTTCTTTTCTCGCGCTCTCTTGTTTTATGACGTCATGGAAGTCGACCAGACTTGGCGAAACGGCAAGGTCACTCGCGAGGAAAAAGATCTTTGTGCGCACAAGCGCCTCTTGTACTCTCAATGTGCATTCTGAAGCAACGCAAGACAAAGTTGGTTTCGTTTCGTAGTAAACAAATGCTTAAGAAAGCAAACTTTGTATGCGACGTTCTGTGGTCGACAGGATTCAGCTTGCAAGGTCGTTTCATGAACAATGTGGGATTGAGTTTGTGTGTGTTTTTTTAAGTCCACTTTATGCACAGTTACGCTAATCGGGACTGGACCTACAGTGGGATCCGGACCACTATGTGCCTGCACCGGGTATCGAACCCGAACCCTTCATTACATGACGACGCTACCACTGCGCCATCGGGGAGGCCCTGCAAGGTGTGATCGGAAGGGAGGCAACACTTTTCTGATGGATTCGAACAGATGAGTGTTTGGAGCCCTAAGGCAATTGAGCAGGTTCATACCCGGTGGAGGCACATAGTGGTTCGAACTGTAGTACAGTCCCGATTAGTCTATCTGTGCGTAAAGTGTACTTAAAACTGAAATAACTACTGTGGCTTGGTAGACCTCAACGGTGAACTAGCAAGACGTCTACAGCGTGTAACGAACCTGAGGGTTTAAGGTTTTATATTTGTAAGAAGTTAAGATTTTTAAAATGTTTGTTACTTCAAATAATGTGCAAGTTGTCACAGACAACTATAGTTAGATTGATACAGTTGTGTTTGGAACTTGTATATATGTTTATAAATACGTCATAATCTGTTCGTGTTGACGTCACTTTCTCATCTCAGCAGAGGAAGTGAACCCACCTGAATGTTTCTCACCTGACGACAGACTGAGTTTGGAAAACAGGTAAAAAAGGTAAATTGTTCCCCTGTGCATAGCACCACGCCATGAAGGCGTATGGGGGGTGTGGGGGTAACGCCCCACACTTTCTTGATCCGGTCGTGAGTGGGGGTGATGTGATCAGCATCACGCCCCTGACCGCCTTTACCCCCCAGGGTTTCCCCCAGGTACCCATGTTATTCGACGCTGGGTGGGCGCCGGGGCCGCTTTCACCGTTAGAAAAGTTCCCGGATTTGAACCAGGTGAAGGATCAATAAGAACTTGGAAACGGAGAGAATTCAAGTATAGATTTGGGGTTTTGGAGTTTTCTTCTTGCCGATAAGTTGAAAATAAAGAATTAATAATGTAATTTGACTTCGCTATATGTGAGTGAATTGCCCAACGTTAGTATTGAATGTTGTAGTGTTTTATTGGTAAGTGATTATGAAATATAAGAGATTGTAAAACTCCGTTTAACTTTGAATACTGTGTTGTGTTTCTTTTCTACCCAGCAAGCCCTGATGATTTACAAAGATTCTCATGTTCCCGACTAAAGGAGTAGCGGACTAACTTTGTGACGACTGGTGTACAACCGGGAGGACGTTGCAAGCGAATACAAAATGCATGTGTGCGCTTTATTTACAATATGAAATACTTTGACCACCTGACCCCGGCTTTCACGGACCTAGGCTGGTTCGACCTTTCCACTCGCCGCCGCTTCCACGCTCTAAAGCCTGAATCACACGGAACTGGATTTCCAGTAGAAATGACCTAGTTGGCGCTGGACTGGCTACCCATTTGCTAGTTTTCACCTCAAACGATAGACTTTTGTTCCCATAGGACACTGCGCAGAGCAGACAAGCTGTAAAGATGGACGACCAATTTGAAGAATGTTGTAGGAGAATTACTGCTTCGTGCTTTTATTAAGAATTAAAAGAGAAAAGTATGGACTAGAGATTGGCTCGAAAGAAGTATGGTGATCAATGCGTACCGACAAAGCCTTTTAATTAACTCGGGTGTGCATATTCATACATGAGATTCGCAGGATTCATTGATTTTTTTAAAAAATTATGAAACATTTAATTTAATACACTTGTAATAATAAGGATTTTCATTTTCGGCTATCATATTTGTCAGGTACACATCTCATCGCTTTGCATAAATACCTAAATATTAATGAACTGAACACGAATGCACTGTACGTCATTTTTCCTTTCTTTATTGAGAAACTATCAAAAACAGCCAACACTCGGAAACCACAGACAAAAAACTCCCCTTTACAAACTCACGGATTATCTTCACATGGCCAAACTTTGCTCTGATTGGCTGTTCCAGTCGAGGAGAGTCAGTAGCAGTTAGAAAATGTCCTATTCCTCCAAACCAGTCAAGCAGCCAGCCAGGCAGCAATCACATCTGGGCAGGTAGCCAGTTCAGCGCCAACTAACTGGATATCCAGTGCCGTGTGAATCGGCTTTTACAGCGCTGTACAAAATAGTAAACTCACGAGAGCCTCCTTTCTCGATTTCAACCCCTAAGCTCAGCACACACCTTTGCCACCCGCTCGAGAGACAACTCTCTGCTGGCCATTCCCTCCCACAAGACAACGTTTTATGGAAATTCCTTAACGGTCACTGCTACCAGAGCGTGGAACGACCTCCGCAATGACATAACTCTTCTTCTTTCGGCCAATTCAAATCAAAATTAAGAAATCATCTTCTGGACGCAAGTTACCAGTACTGAAGACCGGGAAATAAAATGAAAACCTTCTTACATACAGAGAGCCGCCCGCGGTGCTCTAGTCGGTAGGGTGCCTGACTGCCAGGCGATAGCCCTGGGTTTGATTCCTGAGGTGGGTGATGTAAGATCGGAATTTTCCCGGCCTTGTCCTCGCAAAAAGCGGCTCTGGGGCTCACCCAGCCTCAAATCAATGGGTACCTGGGGGCAAGTTTTGGGTGTAAAGGCGGCCTGAGTGTGGTGCCGATCACGTCACCTCCAAAATGGTCGAGATCGAGAATGTGTGTGGCCCTACCCCAACATTCCCTAACTGTGCCTTCATAGCAGGGGGAACTTTCCCTTACATACAAACTTACCAGTGGTCCTTGGATTCAGGGTCCCGCGGCCACACAATTGTAGGGTCGTCGGTTCCCGTTTCGCGTCTCCGGTTAAGGAAAGACGAATCCTACCACCAGCTAACGGTTTAATTCCAGGTTCGTGTCACCGGATCGGTTATTTCACCCCCGGCGGTGAGCCACGTCGTGCATAAAGTGGTGTTGTTATTCATTAGAAGCAACAATAATAATAATTGTTGTAATAATAATTAACCATGCCCTTCGGATCAATACAGCATCAATTCAGAACTAAAAAAACCTAAAATATTGATATTACGAGGATATACATTTATACCTATAAATCAAGAACACCTGTAGAATAACGAATATAGACGTGCATTGGGTAAAAATAAACACAACAACAATAATATAACACATTACAATTCCCCTCACTCTCATTCAATCACGCACTCTCACACTCATGCTGCAGGGGTAAACACACGATACCATTACATGATAAAATATCAAATCGCCTCTTTTGTTTGTCTTCAGTGTACTTTCAAACATTCGGGATTGCTACTAGCCCCTTAGGCTTGCTCTCAATGTAAATACACGGGCCTAGCGCTGTCACTTATGAGACGCGGTTAGCTAAGTGGCGTTATGGCTTCCAGAAATAAACAATAATTGAAATTACATTCGTTGAGGCTTGAGGCACTACCATGCACAGAGAATCAAGTATACACTAAATGAAGAACATAAGGAAATTAACTCGATTTCAAATACACGATTACTGATAATAATATCGACGGTAATATAAACTAGGATGATTAGGCCAGTTATGCTAATAAGTACCTAATTTTCTAATATATGGTAGACCAGGGCATTACGGATCAATTTTTCTTTACAACAGTTTTTATTGGCCAAGGAATCATGCTAGCAACACAAAACTCTACCAAAAAACTAATTATAGTTTCTACTACATGTGCATAGCATTGAAAGAACCAGAAGTTGAAAATACAATTCAGAAAAAAATATTTTGTGAGACACTGCAATTGATCCGTATTGCCCTGATAGCAGGGGTAAAACGGATCACTAACGGGGCAATATGGATCAGTTTAATTTTATGTATATAACAAGATTAAAAACATAAAAAAAACATAAAAACAAGTACCGTATAATGTATTACAGTTTTGGGATCTGACATATACCGCACACAAATTGTTTTCTTCCGACAGCATTTACGCAACGCTCATGATACCATTTACGACAGGACTGACATTGAATCCAATCTCCCATCTGTGCACATCTAGGATCATCATATGAAATGTTACGAACACTACAAGAATTGCTAGCAATCATGTCTACATTCGACATGACATTTGTTCGTACGCCCTGACTAGTCCTTTTTCTTTATTAAAGGGATGCGGTATGTTCTCTTTCTCTGCAAACTTTAAAACGGATCTTCGCACAGCTTTGGGTGTTGGCCCGAATCCTCTTCGAGCTAAATCACACAATCTCGAAGAAAGAGCCTGCTCAAAATCATCACTAAACACTTGCTTTACACCAGGACGACCAACGTCATCTAATCCACCAGTTGTTCTTCGTTGCAATGAAGTATATGGCACACCACAAAGTTCCGCAGCTTGCCGAATAGTCTTTTCTCCGGATGTCACCAAACGCACAGCTTCACACATTCCTACGACAGACCACGAATTTCTGGTGGACTTCTTTTGATAATCAACTATCTGGAAATTGAAAGCGTCGTGTTAGAAGAGATACTGTTAAGTAAAAGTACGTAAAACGTACTGAAAGTGGGAGATCCGTTTTGCCCCGTTTTGGCCGATCCGTAATGCCCTGATTTGCATATTCTCGACATATGTCCATTTAAATAATAACAAATAGGGTTAGTCATATCAAATACTGGCACATCGCAAAAACACACCCTACCTTATCCCATGTTAAATTGTAGAGCACTTAAACCCCTACATTCTACAATGCAACCTTACCAAACGTCGAACAAAACTTACAATGGGTATTTTTCTGCGCCGTCTCCACCAACTTGCTTACAACAATCACTTGTCACAGACGCGCGCCAACTACCACAGCGAACAAAGACAGGCAGCGAGTAAGCGGACAGATGGCAGCATGATCCGCTACATTTTTCAAGTTCGTGCCTGCAACAGTTTTCTTTGCAGGTCACGTGAACCTTACATTGATCCATAATGCCCTGTGATCCGTAATGTCCTGGTCTACCCTATATCAAAGATCACGATAAAATATAAACAATACAAAAACACTTGGCGCGAGAATAGGAAAAACAATAACAAACCGTAGTTCTTTTACATTATAGAATATTTCGAAGGGCGAGCGAAATAGGTTCTTAATTTGGAACATTTAATGAACTTTTTATTAGATTGGCCAAAATAATTAGTTATTGCAGGCAACGTTGTTCAATTTCATTTCGCTTTGTCTTATGACGAACAGTGGCGACGTAGGTGGACAAATGTTCACTCTCACACTCAGAGATAACTTGCGAATACTATACCGACTCAATGGAGATGTGGTCCCCGCTGACGTCGACGGTTCTCGTCGCGGCGTCCTGACGGCACTCGCAGCACTATGGCTATGCCATTCTGCCCTCCTGGCGGCCAAAACTGTCCCTTCGGCGTACTTCGACGTAACATTCATTTTTCTTCCTTTTTGAATCACGGCGACAAAGATGGGGGGAAAAGTGTCTCGCTTCCATCAGTCTTCTCGTGGCGTCGCATCTGATCATGGCTTGAATGGCCGTTGGGCTATCTACGAGGTGTGGCTAGAAAAAAAACGGATTGATGTTGTTGTCGACAAACGGCAAGCTCGTCAAGGATAAGCGGTGCATGGGTGTATAACGTGATATCTTGCCTACCGGCTGTGTGATTGCCCAAGGTGCGCGGCTCTCAGTTCTTCTGTAGTTAGTGGACGAAGTGAACCGTACATCTGTGCTCCGTCGGAAAATAAATTAAGTGTGAAAGTGGAACAGCGTATCAATCTGAAGTTTCTTATCAAACTCGGAAAATCCGCCACAGAAACGTATGGTTTGTTGAAGGAAGTGTACGGAGATGTGTGTTTATCATGCACTCAAGTATTTGAGTGATTTCAAAGGTTTAGTGAGGGACGAGTAGTGATTGCGAATGACAAGCGTCCTGGACGGTCTTGCAAGTCAAAAACGGAATCAAACATTGCAAATGTCGGTGAATTGATTCGAATCGTGTACCCGAAGGTCAAACTGTCAACCAACAATATTTCATTACGATGCTGACGACCCTTCGTGGGCGAGTAAGAAGACGACGACCTGATTTGTGGAAAAGCAAGTCATGGGTTCTTCATCAGGACAATGCTCCTGCCCACGCGGCATTGCCAGACAAGGCTATATTGGCAAAGTATGGGATCCCAGTGTTAGAACATCCACCCTATTCGCCGGATCTTGGTCCGTGCGACTTTTTTTTTTATTCCCAAAGGTCAAATCAGCACTGAAAGGAACCAGATTTAAGACCGTAGAATGTGTGAAAACAAAAGCGACAGAGGTCATGAACATGGTTTCGGAAAATGATTTCCAGCACTATCTCCAGCAATAGAAGATTCGTATGGAGCGGTGTATCGATAGTGCAGGGAAGTACTTTGAAGGGGATAATGTTCATATTGTACACAATAACCAATCAAATATTTTTTAGCAACAGTCCGGTTTTTTATAGCCATACCTCGTATCTCTTCTTCTTTTCTCGGCGTAGCATCTGTCACATTGGCGTCGACGTCGTCTCTCAAATAGGTTTGGCGATTCGGGCTGTCGTCGCGGCGCGGCTTCCATTTCAGCTTAAGCGTCGTGCCGCTGTGTTCTTGGCTTGTGGCATGGCGTCGTTAAGCAAGCGTGGTGGTGCTTGACTTCAGGCATGGTAGCAGTAATCGGGAAACACGATGGTCCCCTCCATCTCGTAGTTCTAGCCGGCCATGTTCATTCACAGTCCCTCCTTACAAAAACGGAAAAACAACACATTTGTAGCACGTGAAACACTTAATTACCACTGCCGCAATTCCTGGCACTGTGGTAAACTCTTACAACAATTCACACGACGCGCGAAAAGTAAAACAAAGCAAAGTTCCTTATCTCGCGAGAAGTGACGCGGAGATAGCGTTCGGTCGCGTTATGGCGCTAAACTGTATCGGTCCTCTCGAGTCGAGGGGTATTTAAGGAAAACTCGAAACTTCAAAGATTAACCGCCTCGAAGTTCGTTAGCTTCGAAAAATCTGGACGGTTGCCTTTCTTCCCAGCTGCCCACTTGGGTGAGGAAAAGAAAACAGAGCAGTCTTAACACATGTTGGGAAAGAACTCCCCCTCGGTCGGCATCTTGGACGATCTTCCTATCGCTGGACACGAAAAGTCACCCTTAGTGTCAAAAATTTCACAACACGGTATTGTTTTCTTACCCTCGCCGTCCTGAACACCGAAAATACACAAAAAAGCACAACTGGCTACTGAAACTTGTTAAAGTATTTACGAATTTTAAAAACACACTCGCATAAACTACAAGAAGACTGGTGACAAAAGTAATTGTCACAAACTTCTAGGACCAGCACGCATATAGACTCTTCTGTATATTGCGTACTTTTGTTATGTGTGTTGCGTACGTCTATTATTCATTTTTCTTGCAGTGTAGGTGTGCTTTTTTATTTCTATTTCTTATTTAAATGTTTTTAGTTTCTACATAGCTATTCCTCAAACTATTATGTATTATAATAAATTTGTAAAATCTGAAGTGGAGATGGCTAAATGGAAGGAAAGACTTGTGCCTTGAGGAGAAACAAAATCAGATGATGAGTAGACATGTTAATACAGACATTAGTCGACTTTTATTCTTGTTAGTTAGTCTAGTTGTCCCGGTTGTCTAATCGCAAGGATGAGGTAGAGTGACGATATTGATTTGTATTATTTTACTTCGCTTTTCTGTCACTTTTGGTTAATCGAGAAGATGAGGATGAATGGGCAGTCGCCATCCATCCCCCCCCCCAAGGCCGAGAACGCATCCCCCCAAAGTCGTTCATCAAAATCCCCCCAAAAGAATTGTTCATCATACCCTCGTCCCTCCCCGAACACACCCACTCACAAAAATAGTTTGGATAAATACGCATTAATTGATTTTTGTTTGAAAGTACATTTCATTTTTTAAAAAATAAATTTTAAGGAAAACTCGAAACTTCAAAGATTAACCGCCTCGAAGTTCGTTAGCTTCGAAAAATCTGGACGGTTGCCTTTCTTCCCAGCTGCCCACTTGGGTGACGCAGGTGCGTCATGAATCCCCCTGTGAGCATCCCTGGCAGTGGCGGCAATTAGGAGGAAGGGTGAGAGGAGCAGTTGCCCCCTCCCCAACTTTTTGTCCCCACACTATATCTATCAATGGAACTTATAACTGTTCTTTAACCCCAGTTTTGAAATCCCATCGCCGCCACTGGTGAAGAGATGCTGGATAGAACACAACACGATCCCCACAAAGGATTATGCTGCCTGTGTGTCCAGACGCCAGAGCCTCGTTGGTGTGCAACAATGCAGTCCAGGCTGTACTGTAGTATGTTAGCATGTGTATCTTAGTATGTCTTATGTAGCATACTTATTTATTTTTTATTGTGTACATGTCATTTATCTATTGTAATAAACTGCTGTTTAAGGCTTGTATGCAGCTTTTCACCAGTGTAAACCAATACTTAAATAAATAAACATGAAAGGAGGTTTCCCTTTTCATCTCCCGTGTCTCTCTTTCGTGGGGAAAGGTAGATCTTTCCTTTTCTTCTTCTTCTCTCTCTCTCCCCGTCTCTCTCTCTTGATACTTAAGTACTTTCTGAAAAGGCCACTCTCTACACCCCATGAGTAATGAGTTATTGAGTTTATGCACAGTAAGGCTAATGGGAGACTAGACCTACAGTTTAAAGTGGAATCCGAACCACTATGTGCCTCCATCGGGACGCGAATTTTCTTTTTCCAGTCAACTTGTGAATGCGGTTTCATTTCTTGCTCTCTGATTGGCTGTTGAAAAGTTACGGTGCTATGATTGTGAGAATGTCTTATTTCCCATTTTTAGCGCAAATTTGCTGCTTTCTAATCTAATCTTACCTTACCTTACCTAACCTAACCTAACGTATAGCGTTACATTCTCACAATAACAGCACCGTAACTTTCGAACAGCCAATCAGAGAGCAAGAAATGAAACAGCATTCACAAGTTGACTGGAAAAAGAAAATTCGCCACCGAGACCCCTTGAAGGTGACGAATAGGCCTCGGAAGTTGAAGACCTATAAATTGCCAAAAAAAATAACTATAAAAAATACCTAAAAATATATAAAATAAGGACGTATAAATGTGATCCGAATTAATTAATAACTTCAGTTTTAATTACATATTTAATGAATAAAAAATATCCAAAATTCTGGTGGTATGGAACACACAGTGCGAAAAAACTATGAATGAAATGCATCTTCTTTCAGTCAAAAATGTTTTTCTCTCATTTCAGGGATGGTTCAGATATATTTATTTATTTATTTGTTTTTTAAATGTCTTTACTACAGAAAGGATCTTTAAGAGGTGATGAACTGATGATGATTCGAATTGAGGATGGGCAGTAAAAACGTAGTCGAAAGAAGGTGAAGTTGCAAAACAAAGCCGTTAAGACCTTAAAAAGGCTAAAGAAGGACCAATAAGCCAAACAACGCCGAAAATAGCAAAAAATGACAAATAAAACCCACCTTTTTCTGCCCTACAATGACCCAAAATGAATATATATTATTCGTCTTCGGACATTAGGGACAAAAAAGGATTTTTCCTCAACTTCCGAGCCCTAGTGATGACGTTACCACTACGCCATCGGGGAGTCCCTTGAGACACAGGGAAGAATCCGTCAAAATGAATGGAAAGGTAGATTCAACTTAAGCGTTGCACAAGCGGAAAAAAAATCTTCATCCACATATCACGTGTTACCTAATGTTGCTTCAGTGCAATCAAGGATTAAGAAACTCTTAACATCTCAGTCGGTGATTCACAGATTACCGTGGACCGACAACAAGCGCTGGTGACTTTAGTTGCAGCATTCACACATCCAGTCCTTGTCCCTCGTGTAACACACTCGCATTCAGCGTGGTTCTCCAAAGAAAAGATTTCCGAGAAGGAAACTTGAGAAGAATTTTCTTAGTAACAGAAGAAAGAATGCAAAAGAAAAAGTTACGTGTAGCAGTGACAGACAGGTATCCAGAATGGGATTTCACAGAACACTGAAAAAAGGAATGTGGGAAGACTGGATACATTATTCTTACTAATTGGACACCAGAGGTCATCACCATAGAACTATTTGCACTCGACTTATGGGAAATGGCCCTTTAACTGAACAGTGTATTCTTCCTATGTAAATCATTTCCACAACTTGACAAATGCCTTCTTAATTTATCTACTTTATTTTTAGATTATTTTGAGTCTATTTTTTTGTTTCTCTAAGTAAAGCGAGACAAGATGAACTGATGGAACAGAATAGGGATGGTACAGCCAACGGTAAATTCGTTCTACAGGGTGATGCAAAACTCAGGCTGCATAGGTGAATGGCAACCAGGTCGCCAGACCTAACACCCATGGACTATTACTTTCTTGGCCAACTCGATGAAAGGATCACAGGCGTCATCTCCCAAATCACCCCCACCACATTAGCAGACATCTTATGCAACTGGGTGCGTTCACTTGAAGCATCCATTCAAGTAGATGGTGTGACATGTCGCACAATCACGTGCATGTTTGTATGCACGTATTTTCCCCCTATGTAACCTGGCTCTTCTCGATGTGTTTCCATGGTTTAAGGTTAAAAGTGACAGTTTCATTCTCCATGAGAAATACACACGACTGTCTCAATATATAGGGTGGCACGGAAAATGTAATACCATTGAAATATCTCATTAGAGCTGTTGTTACTGGAGTATGGGTGTTGCAAACGAACCGAGAGAGCAAATGCTTCACGTCATGGAAATTACATCATGGGTCGGGTAAAGGGAAGGTTTACTCTTGAGATGAAAGTTTTCGCGGGAACAAAGGCTGTGGCAGGGATCCAGGAAAGTTCCATGTTCACTTTGAAACGTGATACGCCCCCTAAAAACAGTTGGCAGTGTGTTCCAACAATATGAAGGAAATATTCTGTGCTGGAGGAAAACCGCTCACGCCGCTTTGGTAACCTTCTTATATGATAAAAACCCTTAAGGACGAAGAGAGTGGGTTGATTTAAAGTGCCAAAAAATAAACCCGGGCTCTGATTTGGTCATGTTATTGTTCACACACATTTCTTTCTAATTTTAGTGTATACTTCTTTATAATTCATGTACCAATCTTCCCAGGAGTGCCGAGTTACACATAAAACAAACTGTATGACATCTCTCGCGCCATCTTGTATTTGTTACGTTTAATAACACTTAGCTAGCAACTGTCACATGAGGAGAAATATGTACACTACTCTGTCTCGGGAATTTGTGGAGCAAGGTCGCGCATAACGGCAAAGAAGGGGAGAAACTAGTGTGCGGAGCAAAGCAGTACGTCCTGTTGCAAACTACTGATAGACGCAGCCGCGTTTTCCCCTCCATGCACTCACTTCCCTTCACACGTGTTCACTGGTCGAGCCCTCTCGAGTCACTACTTGCGCAGAGGACTTGTTTCGTTCGCTTGCTCCAGAGATTACAGGAACAGAGTGTAGCTGCAGCCGCATTTTCCCCTCCATGCACTCACTTTCCCTCCATGCATTCATTGGTCGAGCCATTTCGAGACACTACTTGCGCAGAGGACTTGTTTCGTTCGCTTGCTCCAGAGATTCCGGGGACAGTGTGGCTGCAGTATCGTTTTCCCCTCCATGCAATCACTTTCCCTCTCACTTTCTCCACACATTCCCGGGACAGAGTGTAGATTTTATCGAAGCCTTTTCTTTTAATATTTAAATGCTGACAGAAAATTTTCCAAGTGTTGGGATTAACATAAAAGTTGTGGGTTTTATAGGCATTATGTTTAGGTCATTGAAACACAAACGTTTCAAGAGGAGAGAGAGAGAGTTGATAAGAGAAGAGATAGAGGGGAGGAAGAAATGGAGAAAAGAAAGTAACAGGGAAAGAGAGAAAGATGCGAGTGAGAGAAAGAGAAATAAATAAAGAAGCGAGATAGGAAGAAAGAAATAAGTTAGCAAAGGTAAGAGAATAAAGTAATAGAGAGAGAGGAATAAGAGATACAGGAAGGAAGGAAGATAAATAAAGACGTGAAACAGACAGAAATCTATTAGGTATGCGCTTTTTGTCCCGGTTCCTTAAAATATACCAGGACGTCAGTTGTGTGAATTCTTTACGCCCCCCCCCCCGCCTTTACATTTCTAATTTCTTACTTTAATATTACAATACATAATCTATCTATCTTCTATATATATATATATATAAATGGATGTATGTGTTTGGATGTGTGTGTGTGTATATTTGTTTGTTCCGGCATAACTCTCGAACGCCTGGAGCAATTTCAACCAAACGTGGTACACGTATCACTTGCAACCTGGAAAGAATACTTTTGGGGTAAGACACCGCTGGCACCCCTAAGGGTTGGGTGGCAAGGGATGGCATACAAAAATAATCCAAAACGACCGATGCAATCCGGACAAGGATAGTGTTTCTCGGGTTCATTGCACTACAAATAGTAACTTTTGTGTACACATTGCATCTAAAACCAGTAATTTCATGAATTATTATTAATTAATAATTATGCGTATTAATCTATCTATCTATATAAACATGGATGTATGTGTGTATATATGTATGTTTGTTGCGGCATAACTCTCGAACGCCTGGAGCAATTTCAACCAAACTTGGTACACATATGACTTACAATCCGGAAAGAAATACCGTGGGGGTAAGACACCCTTGGCACACCTAGGGGTGGGGTGGGAAGGGGTGACATGTAAAAATAATCGAAAACGATCGATATTAGTGTGGAAGCCATAGTTTTCTGGGTCGCGAAGATGAATAGTGACACTTCCAATGCCGTTCAACTTCAAGTTCATCACCTATCGGCATGGGGGGTGAAAGATAATATGTCAAAAATGACCTACATTAGTGTCGAATCCATAGTTTTCGGAGTCGCTAAGCTAATTGGTGACATTCACGATCACATTTTACACTATAGTTAGAATTAAATATTTTCCTGTCTAATACAAGATTAGGATAAGTCGGCTAGTTTATTATAAGCACCTAAAATGTCCTAAATCTTTAGCGCCTAAAAATCCTTTGCCTATAGATAACGTCTTTCTTATTTATTTCCTCGCGATAACCTAAGGTGCGGTAAGACACAGAAAGGAAAAGAGAAGGAAGAGAATTAACAGAGAGAGACAAAAATAATAAAAGACACACAAAATACCGGAGGAAACAGAAAAACGAATGGCCAAGAAGAGGGGAAGGGAAGTAAACACAAGCAGAGAGAAAAGAAGATACGACAGGAAGAAGAAAACGGTTAAAAAACAAAAGGATTGAACAAGTGGCCAAATTTCCCTTAATCCAGGGGAAAGCAAGTACTTCTTCTTGACCCTAGCTGAGGGCGTCCACGTTTGAGAACATTTCGACGGAATTGAAATAAATGTGAGAAATATGTGAAAGATTTTATCTTAGGCTGATTTCAAGCAAACAGTAGTACAAGCTTTTACGACTCGCAACTCCTCCATTCCTGGGTCAGACGTTCCTGGAATCGCAACTAAAAAACCCAAACCTCTAATCTGTTCCATTCCTGGAGGGGATGCCGCCGGACAGACGAATCATTAGCTTTCGTAACTCGGCAGATGTTTACAATCTCAGCTGTTTTTGTTTCATGGCCCCCAGATGCTCAGTTTGGTAATTTCCAGCAAAATTTGCCGGGCCAATGACCAGCAACGATACGGCTGGTATTGTGTCTCACTTTAACAAGGGCGACCCGGATTCTATGGATGTCTGTTACCACTTTTTACTTGTCACATATCTGTGAAACTACGTGATGAATGGAAAAATTGTTTCTATAAAAGTTGTTTATTATTGTAAGAGGAATAAAAATGTTAAACAACAAAATTACGGTCCATCTAAAAAAATTGAGTGACCTTCAAAATGGCCGCCTGGTAAAATATGGCATTCCATTTCAATTAACTTTTATTTAAAACATTTCTATCTTCTTTCTTTTGTAAGATATTTCGAGCTGTCAAATTATCAACCCTGTATATTTAGTATCTGTAACCAAAATACGGAATTACGTAAATGGACTTACAATAGGTGTGTTTCACCTACGTCACAAACTGTTGCATTGTGGTAAAATTAGCCGCAAACATGGCGGCTGTGCGCATCCTGACGTCACAGGAAACCCACCTATTTTGAAAAAACGCAATTTTCATTAAGCAAGGCGGCTCAAATAAAATGCATCAGGTTTACAATTACAATACAACATATGCTTTTCTTTTGTTATCAAAACAATGGAGTACCTAACTTTCTTTTAAGAGCTGAAACGTGACACTCCTTCTATTAGCTCTAAATACAGACTTACATTGACTGAAACTGTGTTCATTATCGCTACAATGGATTTCACTGCGAAAGCTTGAGTTTGTGTTCTTTATTGTTGACAAAAATGTTAGAATAATATATGCGTTGTCTATTGTCAAGTTTTAAAATAACAGTACAAAACGAACAGAATACAGATGAACTGAAAATTCTGTACCTAACACAAGGGAAACTGTAATAATAGCATGAATATGGAATATACGTCGCATAATGTTTGAAAAGGTGGAATTATATGTAAAAATAACAAAAATATGTAAATTATGTTGTGAAAGCTAATATACGAGGCTATGGTACGGCGGTATAGTGATGTAAGATAATATAAACTAACATTTATTTTAGCATCACATGAGAAAATATGTATTTACATATAAATCCGTTCAGTGGTAATAAGTGAAGGCGTTTGCAACCGGTACTGGAGAGGGAAGCAAATAATTAGTTTAAAATTATGTTAACAGATGGCTGTAGTGAATATGTTGTTATAAAATTAACAAGGCATCGTGTCAATTCGGAAATAAAATTATATTTCTATAGTGCACAATACAAAACATATAATGTTGTTTTAAATTAAGACTTCAAATATATTCATTTAAATATATGATTCTTGATATTACCGTTTAATAAAATTATTTCTTCCAAATTATTTATGCAGCGAACTTTTTAATTACATTAACATTTGTACTAAATTTGATAATTGCTCATATCGAATAAGAATGCTCTAATCTCCAAATTGTAATTTTTTTTTTTTACGATGCAATTATTTCTTCTATTCTATCATAAAATCACTATGGATATATTTCGAGGGAATTTTTGGTTTATGTCCCAAATTTGGCATCCATAAATATTTTTTGTTCTAAATTTTAAAGTAACTCCTGGAATAACTGACAAATTTGCATTCTCAATGGACGAAGTTATGTATCTTTCTTATAATAAAAACAATAATTGGGGTCAATATCTGAATGTCGGTATTTGTAAATACGCTTAAAGCAAAAAATGTTGGTCGTAACAACATCGTTGGCATTTTAGTTATGTTCATACTCAATGAACGAAGTAATAATAATTGCACATTTATAGTACTTTCCAAAAACAGTAGATGTCGGTGAGTGTTAATGAAACTATAATCATTTCAGTAATTGCAACTTAAAATATTTTTTAGAGTCCTTGTAGCTGAATTTTGGCATTTTTTAAAAAAATGATAGTTTACAACATATCAGCTGCCATGTCTATTTACAGTTGAATCATAATTACACTATTTATTGTTTAACATGATTAGAATTTTGTATATTTTCTACACAAAATGTTTGCTATTTTTGGCTATAAAAGTTATTGCATTTAAAATAAAGATAAATTTAAGTGTGTTTATAGTTTACATATTATATTTCCTTTTATATGAGCTTCACCCTATTAGTACATATATCTTGTTTCCTTTGTTAGAGCCTAATAAACACCATTAAATGATTACGAGATTAATGTACTTTCACCAAAAGTGACTCTGATCTCTACAAAATGCTTATATGCATTATTCTCTAAACTATTTTTAAAAAATCATCTGATTTAAATCAAACCTCCTTGGTTTTGGACCATTGGTATGAAATCTGCTTCTTTGATTATTTTAGTTTTCAATTTGGTTCTCCGTGTACTGTACTATTATGCTGCTCCACTGAATTCCATGAGATTTACTCCAACTATCCGTCTCGCCTTTGCGTGTGTGCTGCATCTGTTCATATATCCTTTTGTCTAGAGGGAGTCTTGATTCTCCTACGTAAGCAAGCCCACATTCACATGGCATGCTGTATATGCAGGTTTTGCTGGCTTGTATGCGGTTTCCTAGTTTTGTGTTTGATAGTACAGCACCCCACCCTCAAAAAATTAGAAATAGTACGATAAGTGGCGCAAAGCATGTATAGTCCACGCGTTTGCTTCGTTAACGTCCAAGAACTGAAGCGAGCCGCCGCCGCCACGAACGTGGGTGGGGTTAAACAACGGGCGAGTTGTTTTCGTCCAATCATACCCAACCTTCAGGCAATCGGCGCAGCTGCCATTCTGCTCGTCTACTCCACGTGGAGTCTCAGTCACGTGACTGCCGATACGCTGTTGCCGTACTTTGCAACTTCAATGTGGAGACCGTGGGAAGGTGCGGGGAGGGACAAGGTGGCGTAGAGGAGATGTGTGGCAACACTGTGCGTTGAATGTGATTGTTGCAGCTGGTGGGCGTGCTCCGTGGACTCCAAAGCCAGCCGGTCGTTAACGTAGCTAGCGCATCGACTACAAATGTTTCTCTCTACCGAATTTTGTTTCCATCTTTAGTAGTTTCTGAAGAATACCTATGGGTTGGTTTTCATTGTTGACTAGACAGACAAATGACAGATGGATCAAGTAGTTCTATATGCTCGCAGTGTCGTATTCATAGCTGGGGTAGTTTTGGAGATTTCACTGCATTTGAATCAATAGTGTAACGATTACTGATTTAATTGTTCGACTACAATGGAGACAGACGGACCAGTTAAAATAATTTATGTTGCGTTGACGTAGCATCCATCTACCAGGTCTTCATCGCAGGGTTGTTTAACCTAACCTAACCGAAACCGTAAATTCTAATGGGCTCTATTAGGTTCCACTGTAGGACCGGAACCATTTTTCTCGCACAATTTAAATTCGGTCCAAGTTGCGTATTGTTACATTGAAAAAAGGTTCCTGGACCGTAATTAAATTGATCGGGAAAAAAGGTTCCTGGACCGAATTGAAATACTTTACAGATACAAAGGTTCTTTATGGTCCAGAACCCATTTACGTTGCTGATTTTCTCTCCTGGACCGGAATTGAATTTATTTAAAATTCCTGGACCGGAATTGAATTTATTTAAAATTCCTGGACCTTTAACAACCCTGCAGTTCATCGGTAGGAAGCTTTAGATCACCAAAATTCCTAGGAGAAAGTGAAAATTTCACACAACTTATCGCAAGATAAACCTTTCCCAGTTATCAGGTACAATAGAAAAAATTATGATATGTTCTAGAAACAACCAACCCTGAACTCCGTAAGTACTCCGCAAGCTTTACGTTTATTGTTTGAGTATCAAATCGTCGGTTTTGAAGAGGGTCTCACTTATCGAACGTATACCGTGTCCCAGTATCTCTTTAGCAAGGCCGCGCATAGCGGCAAAAAAGGGGGGAAATCGAGTGGGCAGAGCGAAGCAGTACACGCTGCTGCGAAGGCCGGTAACTGGAGTCGCTCTTCAACCCCTTCACGCAATCCCATTCCCTCTCACGTGTTCAATGGTGGAGCCGTCTCGCCTCACTGCTTCCGCAGAGACTTATTTTCGTCAGCTTGCTCTTCGAGACTTTCTCTGTCAAGCGCCGTATTTAGTCTTGTGACGTCACGCTAAACATTTTCCTTGCGAGGCTAAATGTGGTGCATTTATGCTAATAGATGTAAACCTAAGCAGCCCATACTAACCACGAAAGCATTCCGCGCTTACGTCAGAAAACGGGGCTTCACCAAGAAGGTGTTTGACTTACGTGCGATGAGTCACGCCCATTTCTCCTTTCTTTTTAAGAAGATAAAACAGAGCCTTAAATGACTACACACCGAGAATGCAAGGCATGACGATAACAGGTTAGTCAACGAAATAAAAGGTTAATTGGTATTTGTTGACAAGTATGACGTCACGTTCAGGTATTTACGTTTTTCGAAGAAAAGGTAGAACCATGAAATTAAGCACCGAAGTTTTTAGTAGCCAAGGAAGTAAAAAAAAAATGTACAAAGCTTAAACATACATAAAGACTTATTTACTTGATGTAGCCGTAATAAAATAAGCATAATTATGTATTTGAAGTAACTTACATCATACTCCAATTATAATCTTGAGATAAGTATTGTACACCTCGTTCTACCAAGAACAGGTAGGCATAAATTTCCCTCTCACGTTCAATTACCCTTCAAATCTGCTAATTAGGCACAAAAGAACTCTCGTTTCTTTCGGTAAAATGTCATAAACGAATATAGCGGAACTTCCCCGAACTCATCAAATCGTCTGTGATTCTCAGTGTTGCCAATCCAGATTATTAAAAAAGAGCTAAATCAGGCTTTAAAATGGAGATAAAATCAGCTTAAAGAATCTAGATATCACAAGTATTCTAGTGACACTAATGCTAATAAAACCCCAAGAATTTTAAAGATCTTGTTTAAATATACGTTCAGCTAGATCGCTTCTCGTGTAATGTTTGAACAACAGAAGCAGTGTTTAGTTTATACCTTCCTACACTTCCTAATTCTGCGCAGAGTTTAATTGGCCTCCCCGGTGGCGCAGTGGTAGCGTCAAGGGGTCCCGGTTTCGATACCCGGTGGAGGCATATAGTGGTTCGGATTCCACTTTAAACTGTAGGTCCAGTCCCGATTAGCCTTACTGTGCATAAAGTGGACTTAAAATACCAGATCAACCAACCAACAAACGGAGTTTCATTCCATTGAAAATTTCGGATGAAGCCCTGAACACATATTTATGTTAGGCATTAATTATGCAAGTGTATCCAACTCTAATATTGAACAAAGTAGGAAATGAATTTCGTGATTTTAGAGGGTGCGAGGGCCTACAAAAGGACCAAATCTGGTTCCTAAAGAACAAAGTTGGCAGTAATGGCTTGATCGATAAGTCGAACACATGTGACTATCGATATTCCTTTGGGATGTTGGGACTCGTAAGCTGTGTTATTTACATCTAAAGGGAAATTTAACACCGAAGTGGCAAGACACTAGCACCCGAATGACAAGTCAATTGAAAACGAACTTTTCAAATCGGAGTGACGCTACCAGGGTTGAAATAGGTCCAGAAATTTTAAATAAATTCAATTCCGGTCCAGGAGAGAAAATCAGCAAGCGTAAATGGGTTCTGGACCGAAAAGAACATTTTTATCTGTAAAGTATTTCAATTCGGTCCAGGAACCTTTTTACAGTGACAATTCAAATACTTTCCAGGAACGTTCTTCAATGTAACAATACGCAACTTGGACCGAATTTAAATTATGCGACAGAAAAGGTTCCGGTCCTGCACCGGAAACCATTAGAATTTATGGATCCCTGTACCTTTAACAACCCTGTCCTCTACACAGGCCAGCCATTACACAATCATAGATGTGGCAACGCATCATTGGATGTTGTGCGCTCGTGGCACCTTTCAGGAACCACGAGCTCACGTGAACTTTTACATTTTTGTGCGCTAGTGGACTGCACCCGAAATCACAGACAAAAGAACAACTTTACTTTGCCAAATTCACAGATTATCTTCGCACGGCCAAACTTTAGCTGATTGCCTGTTCGACAGAATCTAGCAGAGAAGGCAGTTGCAATGAGAACACGGTCTAGTCAAAAACAGTCAAGCAGCCAGCCTGGCAGCCATGATTTTTAGCCAGGTAGCCAGTTCGGCGCCAACTAGGGCATTCCTACTGGTATCCAGTTCCGTGTGATTCGGCCGTTAGAAAGCACGCTTAGGTTCAAAATATCCATCACTGCAAACCACGAGAGCGCCTCTTGGCGATCTTTGGTAGACTCGCTGTTGAACAATTGAAGCCAAAACAGTTCGTAGCCGTGGACACACAAGTGCTCCTGAATTTCAGGTGAGTAGGAGGGATGGGGAAGGGTATTGTAAAGTTCAATGGTGCTGCTACAGGGAGGTTATTTCAGTCGTTCACCGCCAGAGTGACGGCCGGTCGGCGGACTCTTCATGCAACAGGTCCCGGCAAATTGCATTACAGGAAGTCCGTAACAGAAACCGCTTGTTTTCTAATGTTTCCACTTTTCACAATTACAGTTACAATTACAATTGAAATAAGCACGTACCTTGCCGCAAGGATGCTGTGGAAACGGTATCCTCCCAAATACAAATATTTCTGGCAACTTATTTCTGACATCTAATCTTAGATTAGTCATCGCTACTTTATCCTCAGTTGTCGCGACAGCGCCGGCAGCTTATCGGGGGTTGAGTGAGTTGTCTGTCAGCCGCGAGAGGGAGTTTCATACTGCACGTGTCGGCAGTGATGCCAACCGTAGGGACATGTCCCTAAGCATAGGGACTTTTCACTAAATTTCGCCCGCGTAGGAACGTAGGGACAGATTTTGCCAAATGAGGGAAAACGTAGGTACTTTTTTCAATCTTGGTAAATGACATTTTATGAATTAGTTTATCTGGATACTTTAGCGAAGAGGAGGAAAAAGAACTAACTAACAAATCTCCATCAGAATTTTGGAACATGTTATCGGTTACCAAAAACTTTCAAGGCAAGTTCCTTTTTGAAAACATTTCCACTCTCGCGAAAATAGTGCTAACATTGCCACATTCTAAAGCGGAAACGGAAAGAATATTTTCAATGTTAAGTGATACAAAAACAAAAAAGGGAAATAAAATGGGACCAGAATTGTTAAAGACTGCAGGAAATACAGCATCACCAACCAACATCTATCTCTGCACAGCAGCAGCATGTATGACTTCAAATAACATAATCAACAGTAAACGACTCAACGTTATTCATTAGGGGTGTGCGGGATCCTTTACTTTAAAAAGTCGTTAATTCTCGACGTTTTCTGCCTTGTAAGTTTCTGGAACTTATCGAAAATTGTAAGTTTTTATTCTAGAAATGCAAAAACAATCACTTAAAGTGAAAATGACTTGTAAAATTCGAGATTTCCAGTGCTTCGGGAAATTTCGAACATTTCCCGTCCCGAAAATTTTCCGACTTGGTCGGGAAATTGCAAATTTTTCAGTCCCGAATGTCGGGATTTAAAAAAATTACCGTCCCGATCCCGTCCCGACCCAAAAAATTCTGTCCCGCACACCCCTATTATTCATTAAGGCAAGAATTTCCAATACCGGACCCTTCTGTAATTTCTATGCTACGTCTTATACTCACGAAATAATTATTCGTGATGATTTATCTCAAGTTAACATGTTGGGGTGAGGGGAAAAAAATGTTAATTAACGTGTAAAAGTTGTAAAATAAGCATTTCAATTCTCGCAATGATTCTCCGTATACAAGTATGGTAGCCATATTTGTTGATATGAACAAATTACAATTAGTTACGCTGTCTACAGCGTTGCCACACTGTTGATTTCATACTTGGAGAGCATGGATTGTGTAAGAATAGGGGAAGAGAACAGTAAAAAAGTTGTTAATGTTATACAGATTGTTAGGTGGAGTGTGCAGGAGGGCTAATTAATAAACTTATTCATTTCAGTATATTGCCCAAAGAACATGCTTACATGTGACAGCGACAATCACGATGTAGAAGAACTGATTTGATTACAGGTAAATTTGGCAACATTACATCAATCATAAAATTGCAGGATACGAAAATGGCGTCTTCGATGATGTTAAAGTGCTACGAAAAAAATATTTTTTATCGGTTCGTAATCACAATTACCGCAAAACCATTCAGGAATAGCCCCACTGAGCATTCTCGGTAAGGTTAGGTTAAGTTAGGTTAGGCAAGGCAAACATAGTTAAAATTTGGGCTCGAAAAACGGGTAGCCCAACAAACCATTGACGGATAGCCCCACGAACCATTCAGGTACAAAAAAGGTAAAGTGTTCCCCTGTGCATAGCACCACGCCATGAAGGCGTATAGGGGGTGTGAGGGTAACGCCCCACACTTTCTTGATCCGGTCGTGAGTGGGGGTGATGTGATCAGCATCACGCCCCTGACCGCCTTTACCCCCCAGGGTTTCCCCCAGGTACCCATGTTATTCGACGCTGGGTAGGCGCCGGGGCCGCTTCCAGGTACGGTTAGGTTAAGTTAGGATAGGCAAATGTAAATTCGCTCCTTCATTAATTGTGGAAGCACCGAGCAGAAAGATTTGGTAAGTAAATGTGTATATTTTATCTTCTGTTTTGCATGCTCATGAGGTGATAATTTTTTTAGTCGCTTTACTTGGCGTAGGGACATTTGGTCAGTTGTAGGGACATTTTGACTACGTCTGTAGGGACATTGCCGAAAAATGGTTAGCAACACTGTCGGCTACCAGACGTAGTGAGTCTAAGCTCATGTTCACTTCTGTTTGCGTTTATCAGTACGCGTGTTGTTTATACTGTGTTATTGAGTTGGTGTGCTAGTGCTTTATTGTGTGTTAATTGTTATTCATTCATTAGTTATGTCGTTAAACAAATATAGTCTTGAACAGAGAGTTTTTATGTACGATAATTACGTGAAAACGAATTCTTGCAGAAAAGTGGTCAGGGAATTAAGATAGACAGGATCTCTTGAACCTAAGAAACGTGTTGTATTGCTGTTAAAGGAGGTCATTTTCAACATCTCTTATAACACAGGAGGTTAGTGATCATCATTATTATTACTTTTAAATATCATTTTACGCTTTCGGTTTGCTTTATGCGCCGGGATGCTGTCTTCCCTTTCTGACAACTGACGATAAAGTAGCGATGTCTAATCTAAGATTTTCTGTCAGAAATAAGGTGCCAGAAATATTTGTATTTGGGAGGACACATTTTCCAGCATCCTTGCGAAAAGGTACGTGCTTATTTCAATTGTAATTGTAACTGTAATTGTGAAAAGTGGAAACATTACAAAACAAGCTGTTTCTGTTACGGACTTCCTGAACGCAATTTGCCGGGACCTGTTGCATGAAGAGTCCGCCGACCGGCCGTCACTCTGGCGGTGAACGACTGAAATAACCTCCCTGTACATTAGACCACGCACTGAAGTGAAACTTTGAGCTGTTTCGCTCCACCACAAGTGCTTGTAATAACTGACGCTGGGTCTGTGCAGTGATTTGGCGAGCAACGAACCGCTATCATTTCGCGATTTCGATTCACGCGATTTCCCACAGCCACTATCTTCTGCAGACAAATCTTACTTTCGTTTTATTGCTCTTTGATTGTAATTGTGTTCTGTAGTTCATTGGCTGCTGTGGTAAGGAAACCTCGATCTCATCATGGCTATACAGAAACTAGCCTGTGTTGTGTTCGAGACTCTTGGTAACTTCGTCGCCTTGTAATGAAGGGGTCTGGAGTTCGATCCTCAGTAGAGGGACATAGTGGTTCGGATCCCACTTTAAACTGTAGGTCCAGTCACGCTTGGCATACCTGCTCATCAAGCGGACTTTTAAAGAAAGAGATTGTAGGTATGTATAAGAAATTCTCAGCTAAATCGAATTTGCCACATCCAGTGTTTTTAGTGGCCTGCGACCCAGGCCTGTAGATAGAATTGATGTCCCGGGGGCCTCACGGAGTTACCAGGGGGATTTGTAAACCAAGTCCATTTTTCTAAAGTTTAATAATATTAAATGAAGGTAAATTATGCATGTCGGGGGGGGGCGTCATTAAGTTAATATAAAATATAGAAATATCA
Source organism: Lepisma saccharinum (assembly GCF_977018435.1). Classification (NCBI taxonomy): domain Eukaryota; kingdom Metazoa; phylum Arthropoda; class Insecta; order Zygentoma; family Lepismatidae; genus Lepisma; species Lepisma saccharinum. The sequence goes on from NC_139248.1 coordinate 68,195,830, forward strand.
TACAAATACTACAGTTTTTTCCTATATCTTCTAAAACATCTCTTGAATGTTAATTGACTGCTTCTGACATCATCCCTCACTATACACTCCATACTACTTTTGATGATACGGATATTTATATCACTAGAAAACATGCACAGTATTCAATCATAGTTCCTACCGTACATTCCACCCCCGATGAAACTCCCCTTCGTTCTTAAAACTTGGGAGCTGTTGACCTTTGACACAGACGTGGAAGGAGTGTGGATAATGACGTCAAAGTCACAGATTTCTGTCTAAAGGGGAGGCCGCAACAGGGGCAGGGAAGGTACAGATAAAGAAACTCCCCTATGAAAGAACTTTCTAAAGTCTAAAGAATATTCTAAATACTTGGCGCTGCTTAAGACTTCTGCTCCTAAACAAGATGAACGAATGCAATAGCTATGAATTTATCCTTCACCAAGTTGTGAGCAAAATAATATCTGCTGTCTACATTTTCACTCTTCACTGCACACAAATTATACAAAATAGTTTTACCTAATGTCACGGGGGCTGAACCAGTACCAGGGGGCCTGAGCCCCTCGCCTGGCTGACTATGGGCTTGCCGCGACCAATCACTCATGCACTCCTGGGTTGGGATCGACATTTGTTATCTACTGTAATTCAAAAGGTAAAAGGGACAACTTATATATTTCAAGGCACGGACAAGGTTGGGGATTGGAGACAGAGAAGATGCCGATAATAATAAAAGGGTGTCCAAATAATATGCTTAAGAAAATACTGTATATTTACAAAATGACATTCTTTTTTACATCATTACAACGGGTAAATGTTCCGATTTAGGAATGAAAGATGACAGCCGGCATATGTTCCCGGACTAGATCGAGAGCGCGTTGCTTTAATTGTCGAACCTGTTTCCTCGAATTTTTTGATCAACTTGCGAAATGTACTCTCTCACTAGGCGCACTTCCACGTCCAAGGATTGCACGAAGCTTCCTAACACTCTCTGCATAACACTCGTCATTCTTGTAATGATGTTTCTCTATCAAAACTCGTTATCCCTTTGTTTAACGCTCCGTATCAACTAAGCTGCAACAATCACTGATAAAGGACCTTGTAACAACAGTGTTACCAACCCAACCACAAGACATGTTGCGAAAATCAAACTTGGCATTCTTAAATCGGGACATTTGCCCGTTGTAATGATGTAAAAAAATGTTGTCATTTTGTAAATATACAGTATTTTCTTAAGCATATTATTGGGACACACTTACATCGTGAGCTCTCAGCACATATCACAATACGGGGATAATTCCCTTCACTAAAACGAAATTGATGACAGGGCCTTACAAGAAAAAATGTCTGTCAAAAACTTCTTCACAAAATGTCTAAAACTTATATTGTCATAGACTCCTTACCAACACCTAAAACCTAAAGGACCTTCGAGGCTAAAATATCCATATGCTAGTTTAGTTCTTCTAAGTGTGCGTCGTGACGCTCTGGAGGGTCGTGGCTCGCTTCGCGAAATGTTCCAATATTTTAAGAGAAATTATTTCGATTTGATTTGCTTTATTTTGCTTCGCTTGGCTAGTTGCAAAGATGGAGATGAGTGATGGTGTGATAAAATTGATGAATGGACACTCGCAAACATTCATGCCCAGGCTGGGATTCGAACCCGGAACCCCTGGCATCGTAGCTCGATGTGCTAACCACTCCGCCACGGGGTAGGCTCATTGAAATGATATCGTGCGTACTGAAAGTCGTGATCAACAGGTTACAAGAAGGAAGTAAACTGTACAAAAAAGAATCTAATATATGTCTGTTAAAGTACATACCTTTATTAGTCTTCAACATAATCACCATCTAAATCGACACATTTTTGCCAACGTTCTGGAAGTTTGAAAATTCCTCTGTTGTAGAACTCCGTTCGGGCACGTCTGAGTATTCTCCTAACGGCAACTTCCACTTCCTTGTTGGTGTCATATCTGTTTTCCCGCATGTGTTCTTTCAGAAAAGAAAACAAGTGAAAGTCAGAAGGAGCCAGATCTGGACTGTAGGGAGGATGTCGAAGGAGTTCCCACCCAAATCTGGCAACTTCATCCCTCGTTAGCTGTGCTGTGTGCGGCTTGGCATTGTCGTGTTGGAGGATAACACTATCCCTGCCAGAACGTTTTTCACGAATAACACGACGAAGTTTTCTCATAGTTCCCTAACCGAAACACGCCTGTTACCCTGGATGATTTCCTGGACGCGAGCCACGTTTCTGTTGTTCGAGGCAGTTCTCGGGCGGCCTGTGCGAGGGAGATTACTGATGTGTGTGTTTCCACCTCTAAAATGTTTTATCCATCGCCTGATGCTACTGGCAGCCATACACTGATCACCATACACTTCCTGCAATCGGCGGTGGATATCTGATGCCGATGCACCTTCCTTCAACAGAAATTCAATTACTGCACGCTGGCGAAACGACGTGTCAAACGGAGCCATTACTCGCTACTCGCTAATGCGCATACGTACTGCGCCGATCACCCCACTTTCAAGTGTATGTTGTCACAATAGATGGTTCTAACTGTCTTATACAGCGCATCGCCCTACGTGAACATTTACGTCTGAAATAGAAAGTTGATCACGACTTTCAGTACGCACCAAAGTACTTACTTGTTAGCCAATGATATGACAGTACTTTTTACACATAAAATGTTTCTCAATTTGAAATCTGTGTTTATTTTTTTAACTTAAGGAAAGCAACCCAACCACACTAACTGACCTTTGCAAGTTTAGATAGGCCTACATTCTGACTTGGGAGCGGCGGAAAAATCCTGAAAGTCTCGGAAAAATTCTGAAAGTCTCGGAAAAATCCTGAAAGTCGCGGGAAAATCCTGAAAGTCGCTGAAAAATTCTGAAAGTCGCGGAAAAATCTTGAAACGCTGAGGGCGCCGTGAAACGAAAAATTAGAGTACCCTTGTCCTAGTTGAAAGCTGAGGCTGTAAAGGGACACTCAGCACACACAAGGACAACACGACCGCACAGAGGATTACCCTGGACGTGGGTCCAGGCGCCAGAACCTCGTTTGCCTGCAAGAAGCAGTTACCGGTCGTACCACGTGGAAGGGAGGTTGACTTTTGGGCCCGGATTTCTACGTTTCGTGCAAAATTTAATGACTTCGACGTATTTTTACGGCTGTGTATCCCCAGCTTAAGACATGTATTCGCAATTCTTGACGAGACGAGCGTCGGCTGTCTCATTGTGTCCTGTGAATGTCTTTTCACCAGTTTCGTCTTAAGACCACTCATCCTCATCTTCGCGATTAGACAAAAGGGGCAGAAAAGCGAAGTGAAATAAAATGGAATGTAAATAAGGAAAGGTTCCGCTCCGTTTTTGTAAATTTACAAGCGCTCTACTCTACAGTTTTTACGATAGAGTATAATAAACTCTATGGGAGTGTAACAGTGCACCTCGCGGAGAAGACTGGAATCTCAAACACGCAAGGCGAAGCAGTAAATTCAGGCCTGTCCTACAATCCACGCCCCCTGATTAATTCGTCGGAAAGATTCTGGAGTAAGTAATCACCACCGAGCGTAGCGACAAGAGCGCCATCTTGCACGGAATGCACCGTTTGCTCACATCACTGACCACACCTGGTTCGTCAACATAATGCTCTATAATCGCTGCATCACAGAGAATGAAAAAGCAATGCAACACACTAATTCATTTATCTCCTTTCCAAAATTTGATATTAGAACTGGGTTGTTACCACCGTGTACACGTACCTACATGTAGTCTACTGTTCATTACGCTACAACTTACTTCACTGCGAGTAGAAGGTTTCGGCAATTGATCTAAAAGTTATAAAATAGACATAACATGACCTGGCAATTATTTTAACATGACCAAATAATTTTAGGAATGATGATGTAAATTACTTTTGATATTAATTTGGAATAATTGCGATTTTCAATACTTCCACAGGTCTGTATGTTTGGTGGTTTACAATACTGAATAATATTTATATTTGCAGCTTCGAGAGAAATAAAAGGGCAGAGTGAGAAGAGCAGGGAAGGGAAAGGAATAGAAGAGAATAGAGGTGTAGAGAAGGGGAACAGAAGAGAAGATAGGAGGTAATAGAAGGGAAGTGAAGGAGAGAAGAGGGAAGGAGATAAAAAATAAGAGAAGGGCAGAACAGAGAAGGGAATAGAAGAGAGGGAAGGGAATAGAATAAAGGGGCAAGAGGGAAGGGGATAGAAGTGAAGGAGAGAGGGGGAAAGGAATAGAAGCTAAGAAAATGGAAGGGAATGTAAGAAAAGTAAATGGAAGGGAATGTAAAGAAAGTAAATGGAAGGGAATGGAAGAAAAGTAAATGGAAGGGAATGTAAGAAAAGTAAATGGAAGGGAATGTAAAGAAAGTAAATGGAAGGGAATGGAAGAGAAGAAAATGGAAGGAAATGGAAGAGAAGAAAATGGAAGGGAATGGAAGAAAAGTAAATGGAAGGGAATGTAAAGAAAGTAAATGGAAGGGAATGCAAGAAAAGTAAATGAAAGGGAATGGAAGAAAAGTAAATGGAAGGGAATGGAAGAAAAGTAAATGGAAGGGAATGTAAGACAAGAAAATGGAAGGGAATGTAAAGAGAGTAAATGGAAGGGAATGTAAGACAAGAAAATGGAAGGGAATGTAAGAAAAGTAAGTGGAAGGGAATGTAAGAAAAGAAAATGGAAGGGAATGGAAGAGAAGAAAAAGGAAGGAAAGGAATAGAAGATAAGAAAAGGAAATAGAAGGGAAGGAAGGGAATTCAAGAGAAGAAAGGGGATGGGAATAGAAGATGATAAGGGGTATACCATGGTTTCCGAGCCATGATGAATAGTAAGGGAACAAAATATGAAGAGTTTTTCCCATTCAATACCACTGTCCTTGCCATTAGCTTTATAAAGACGCACAATGTATTCATGTACGGCGCACCTGCATATGGAGCATGGACATAAAATCTGTTGTGATGCCTCCGGGGCGTACAAATTAATCTTCGGAAGCTTCTTCGTCTTTTAATTATAGCCTCCGTGAATAAAAGGATGGCTACAACGCAACATCCCTATAAGGAAGTGTACAGGAGGGTTTGACAAATGATTATAAATAGCAGAGTCCCGCGCTGCGAAGAAAAGGTACGACATCCTTACTTGCATTCATTGCATTGTAATTCGGTGTAATGAAAGCTGAGCCGAGCTTTCTTTTCAAGTCTGCTTTATGCACAGAAAGGCTAATCAGGAGTGGAGGTTAGGTCCAGAAAGCTATACATTCTAATGGGTTCCGCAACAGGACGGGGACCTTTCTTCTCGCACAATTTAAATTCGGTCCTACTTAATTATTGGAAAATGGACCGTATTTAAATTGTTCCGGAAAAAATGGTCCTGGATTGAATTGAAGAACATTACAGATAAAAATGTTCTTTACGGTCCCATTTACGCTTGATGACTCTCTCCTGGACCGGAATTGGATTTTTTTGAAATTCCTGGACCTTTAAGGACTCTGGTTTAAAGTGTGTTATTGTTGTTGAGGCCAAACCAGGAAGCGAGTTACAAGTGAGATCCGAACCACTATGTGCCTCCACCGGATATCGAACCCGGGACCCCGACGACTTTACCACTATGCCATCAGGGAGGCGGGCGCACTGAGTGCTTAATTTGATTTGGTATTTAGCGTTGCCTTTCTGCCACTTCTGCCTAATCGCGACGGTGAGGATGATTGGTTAATTGATTTGGTTTGTTTTACTTCGCTTTCTGGCCAATTTTGACTAATCGCGAGGATTAGGATTAGTCACAAGATTAAATTGATGAACGGACACCCATACCCAGACGGGGATTCGAACCCGGGACCCCTGGCGTCGTAGCGAGCTGCGATAACCACTCCGCTATGGAGGCCGGCTCACAATGGTTCCGATACCTCTAAACTGTAGGCCCAGTCCCGATTAACAAAAACAAACATCTTCCACCTTCTCCTCCAATTGGGATCACATTAAAAAAAAGAACACAATTTGTGTTCACAAGGAAATGGAAAAAAAAAAACTGTCTACGCAATGTTGCCAGTTAAAACTGCAGACTGTTTAAATTAACCATGCCTGTTCCGACAAAAATCCCAATTAAATTTCCCCGCGCTGCAGCAGGAACGGAAACATTCCCTCTTCATTACCATATTAGGAGATGCAGTCGGCGACCTTGGCATGGAATGTCCTTTGCGGGAGGGGGGGAGGGGGAGCAGCCCAAAAAATAAACGCCACACCGGCGCGCACTAATGGTGCAAATGGCAGAAATAAAACCAAGAAGGAGCGGATCAAGAATTATACTCCGTCGACCGTAAACCAGTTCCTTCCATCCTCCGTCTGCTCAATTAGCATGGGTATTCGGTTCGTTTCCTGCGAACCGTTCGTGCTGAAATTGAGCCGTTCTAAAGATCAGTTCGTGTGGACATTTCGCCTTTACCACAAAGTATTTTTCGGAAATTACTCACTTTTGGAGAACCCCTAATATGATATATTGTAAATTCTGAAATACACTGCCTTCCAAAAGTTATTTGAATTTGAGTGGCTGGAAATCGCTGCGGATGTAGATGTCAGTTTTGATGAGTAGCTTCCTTTTTGTAAGTAGAGAGTGAATCATCTGTACCTAGGTGCTTAATCTGTGCTCTTGAAATAGCATAAAAGCGAGGATTCCGTGCAAGAATCATCACACTTTCGTTGAAGACGCCAGCATTCTGAAGGGTTTGAGGTGCATTTAAAAGCTGATACGAAGTGTTTATAATTTTTGTAGGATTATTTGTGATAATATTCGTGTTTCTATGGCTGAAAGAAGACGAATAACAGATAGTGAGCGCTGGCGTGCTGTCGGACGCATTGAAGCAGGACAGTCAACCAAAGATGTGGCTATTTTTTTTTTTTTGGCGTTCATCATTCGGTAATTTCTCGATTATGGAAACAATTCCAAACAAGTCAAAAAGTTGTCCGGAGACCTGTGCCCGGTCGTCCAAGGGTTACCTCCCCTCTGATGATCGATATATTGCTATAGTAGACATGGGGCATCGACGAGCGACATCCACAACTGTTACATCCATGGTTGCAGCGGCACTTGGTAAGCCAGTATCAGGCAGCACTGTGCGCCGAAGGCTCCACATGACGGGATTGTACGTCCGAGTACCACGTGTTTGTGTTGCACTAACCGTACAAGCCAGAGGGGCAAGATTAAAGTGGTGTCGTCAACAAGTCAATTGGACTATCTGAGATTGGTGACGAGTCCAGATGTGCTCTGGAATCAGATGATAAGCGTGTAAGGCTAATCAGTATACATGCAATCAGGCCAAGAACATCATCGAACATCACGCATTCAGAGGTGGGAGAATCATGGTATGGGCTGGAATTTCAATGGGATATCGCACCGAGCTGCACATCTTTAAAGGTGGTTCTGTGACGGCTGCGCGGTATCGGGATGAAGTCCTAGACCCCATTGTGAGACTACGTTGCAGCAATTTGTCCTTATTTCCTCCTTATGGACGATCATGCCCGTCCCCATTGAGCCAACATCGTTGACGAGTACCTGGAAAGTGAGGGCATTTCTCGTATGGAGTGGCCGGCATATTTCCCCGACCTTAATCCCATTGAAAACCTTTGGGATGCCCTCGGGCGTGATGTCTCTGCACGTTTATCTCCTTCAGCCTGTCTCAGAGAGTTGGAAATTGCCCTAATGGAGGAATGGCCATTGCTCGCATCTGCGATGGTTGATCACCTCATTGAAAGCCTGGAAAATCGTTGTAAAGTTTGTGTGAAGGTTCGGGGTGATCACATACCATATTAATGTAAGTTTTGTTTGGTTTGTTTGCCTTTAAACATCATTATGTTAATGACCCAAATGTGACGTCATCATATAACTTACGAAAAGAATTTTTTTTTTTTCATCTTTGTATACAATTCTTGTTTTGTTTAATGCATAAACACATTTGCTACCTTCATGTAAAATTTTGTGTTAATCAAAGCTTTACTTTTGCATTTTTGTTGATTTCACCATCGCGTGCTTAACTTTTGGAAGCGTGTTTATATATAGCGTATTATAGTTTCTGTGTGTTCCCCTTCCCTATCGTCTATATATCTATGATAGAAAATGTGCTGCACCTCCTAGTAAACATCTTTCCCGCCCTTACTAGAGAGATACGTTTTACATCTCTAGAAGAAATCCTTTCCTCCACCTCAGATGATCTGTTTTCTCCTTAAGAAGGGATGTTATATTCTCTCCTTCAGAAGAAATCTTGCCTCACTTCTCCATCACAAGAAATAAATCTTGCCTGCCTTCTCCATCACAAGAAATAAATCTTGCCTGCCTTCTTCCATCACAAGAAATAAAATCTTGCCTGCCTTCTCCATCACAAGAAATAAAATCTTGCCTGCCTTCTCCATCACAAGAAATAAAATCTTGCCTGCCTTCTCCATCACAAGAAATAAAATCTTGCCTGCCTTCTCCATCACAAGAAATAAAATCTTGCCTGCCTTCTCCATCACAAGAAATAAAATCTTGCCTGCCTTCTCCATCACAAGAAATAAAATCTTGCCTGCCTTCTCCATCACAAGAAATAAAATCTTGCCTGCCTTCTCCATCACAAGAAATAAAATCTTGCCTGCCTTCTCCATCACAAGAAATAAAATCTTGCCTGCCTTCTCCATCACAAGAAATAAAATCTTGCCTGCCTTCTCCATCACAAGAAATAAAATCTTGCCTGCCTTCTGCATCACAAGAAATAAAATCTTGCCTGCCTTCTGCATCACAAGAAATAAAATATTGCCTGCCATCTCCATCACAAGAAATAAAATATTGCCTTTCTTCTCCATCAGAAATAAAATATTGCCTTTCTTCTCCATCAGAAATAAAATATTGCCTAACTTCTCCTTCAGAAGAAATCTTGCCTAACTTCTCCTTCAGAAGAAATCTTGCCTAACTTCTCCTTCAGAGGAAATCTTGCCTTCTCCTTCAGAAGAAATCTTGCTTTCCCTTTCCGAAGAAATCTTGCCTTTTCCTTCAGAAGAAATCTTGCTTTCTCTTTCAGAAGAAATCTTACCTTTTCCTTCAGAAGAAATCTTGCCTAACTTCTCCTTCAGAGGAACTCTTGCCTTTTCCTTCAGAAGAAATCTTGCTTTCTCTTTCAGAAGAAATCTTGCCTTGTCCTTCAGAGGAAATCTTGCCTTGTCCTTCAGAGGAAATCTTGCCTTGTCCTTCAGAAGAAATCTTGCTTTCTCTTTCAGAAGAAATCTTGCCTAACTTCTCCTTCAGAGGAACTCTTGCCTTTTCCTTCAGAAGAAATCTTGCTTTCTCTTTCAGAAGAAATCTTACCTTTTCCTTCAGAAGAAATCTTGCCTAACTTCTCCTTCAGAGGAAATCTTGCCTAACTTCTCCTTCAGAGGAAATCTTGCCTTCTCCTTCAGAAGAAATCTTGCTTTCTCTTTCAGAAGAAATCTTACCTTTTCCTTCAGAAGAAATCTTGCCTAACTTCTCCTTCAGAGGAACTCTTGCCTTTTCCTTCAGAAGAAATCTTGCTTTCTCTTTCAGAAGAAATCTTACCTTTTCCTTCAGAAGAAATCTTGCCTAACTTCTCCTTCAGAGGAACTCTTGCCTTTTCCTTCAGAAGAAATCTTGCTTTCTCTTTCAGAAGAAATCTTACCTTTTCCTTCAGAAGAAATCTTGCCTAACTTCTCCTTCAGAGGAACTCTTGCCTTTTCCTTCAGAAGAAATCTTGCTTTCTCTTTCAGAAGAAATCTTACCTTTTCCTTCAGAAGAAATCTTGCCTAACTTCTCCTTCAGAGGAAATCTTGCCTTCTCCTTCAGAAGAAATCTTGCCTTCTCCTTCAGAAGAAATCTTGCCTTCTCCTTCGTAAGAGATCTTGCTTTTCTCCTTCGGAAGTGACAAGAAGTTTAATTTTACATAACATGCATTTTCCATTTAGTACAAATTTCACTGTTCTAGAAGGTTTTTTTTTCTTATGTGAAAATAAGTTTTTCTGAAGGACTTTGGTATGGGAAATTCAAATCCATAATTAGAATTTCGCCGTCAGGGACAGTTTTTTTTAGATATAAGGAAATAAGGCCTAATTTTACTCAGATTCACAGTTCGTGATAAATACAGGGAATTGTCAGAGGAGCAGTTGGCAACACATGCTTCTGAACTTCTATTTCAGATGTTGGCAGTTCTGTTACTAATCTACATTATGTACCTGCAAGGTATTGTCAAAATACTAACCATTATGTTTGCAGCTTGTGTTGAAGTTGATATAGCTAGCCTGTCGAAATCAACCACATAGCTTCTTCTACATCTGTGGAGAGCTTGCCATTGCATTGCATAAGAAGAGGATTCAATATATCATAAATAAATCCTACAAACATTACCTTGGAATGGACATTGGAGGCCAGGATATGGAGTGGGCACCCCATATCTGTTGTGCAACGTGTTCTGTTAAATTGATTAACTGAAGAAAAGGTAAAAAATGTTATGATGTTTGCTGTACCCATCGTATGGATAGAACCAAAACACCTTGTCAGCGATTGTTGTCTTTGTTTGATGAATACACAGGGATTTACAAACAGGAAATCTGAGAGGTGGATACTTTAATCTACCTTCTGCAATAAGACCAGTGCCACACTCTGAAAGTCTTACAGACAAATGAAAGTGAAAAAAGTAGAAATGAGGAACTGCCATCATATCCACATACAGTAATCCTCTGGAACAGGCAACAAGTGCAATAATACTTTTTAACTCAAACGGATCTACATGATTTTTTTCCGTGACATAGTCCTAAACAACAGGTAGAACTGCTGGGTTTCAGGTTACATGAATATAATCTTCTCCATCCTAGCACAAACGTTACTAAATTTAGGCAAACGTGTAATGCTTTTATTGCCTATCTTGAAATTGACCACCTACCGACTGACGCACCCACGTTAGTGGTTTAATGAACGTTTATACGTTCTTCTAATGTCTCAAAGGAACCTGCGAGATATTAGAAGCTAACTCTCTAGCATTCCTAAACCCGAAGGTTTATGGCTTCAGCAACATAAGCTTTCCTAGGTAAGATCAATCCAATATTTTCCATCCTTACCCATTTCCTTAAGTTCCAGAGATATTAGAAGAGATCCATTTAAATATGATGAGCGTAAATGGAAGATATTTGGCGACTTCAAGATAGTTGCAATTATATTGGGGATGCATCAGGCCTACACAAAGTATACCTGCTTCCTCTGCAAGTGGTATAGCCGTGACAGAAGAACCACTACCCAAAAAATAATTGGAATTAACGAAATTGGCAAGTGGGAGAGAAAATGTACAGCATGTGATGCTAATCTTTCCCCTCTTCACTAGGCCTTACTAAACAATTTGTAAAGGCTATGAACACAACTGCAAGATGATTTAAGTGTGTTTCAAACAAATTGCCTCGTCTTTCACCAGCAAAAGGAAAGGAAGGTCTTTTGTGGGAGCTCAAATTTGAGAACCTCAGCAAAATACAGAGTTTGAAGGATGTTTAACGAAGAAAAAATAGCATTGATATAATATTATTTTTTAAATTTATTCTATTTTTGTAAAATAACTATTAGATAACAAAGAACGGAAGAAGGTATTAGAAAGAGTGGAAAGGACAAGAGGGAAAGAGGCGAGGAGAAGGAAGAAGAATGAAGGAAAAAGAGCGTGAGAAAAAAAGTCCAACCACATTCTAGATGGAAGTAAATATGTTTAGCCTTATAGGTGAAAGTACAGTTGACAAGGGAAAGCCACATGCTAGAAAGTTCCAGAACAACTTTCTAATAGTCTGGAGGAAGTAATGTTTGTGTATATATAATGCCCTGTTTTTGTATCTTGTTACATTTGTACTTGATACAGAGTCTGAAGAAGACCTTGCTAGAAGGTTGAAACGTTACGTTTAGTTTATGTTTTATAATAAAATAAATTACTGCCTTGGTCAGCATATTTAGTTTTTCATATTAGATAACAATTCTGTGTGCGACTATTGCGTCACATATCACATTTATAAATTTTAAACATAATATACTAGATACAGGGTAAGGATGAATAAATTATTCCACGAGTTCACTCAATATTCACCTTAAAATTGCAAGAATGTCAGAAAAAAATAAAATCACGATTACTCGTAAACTATCCCCGACAGAAAATCTAAATACAGATTTGTAATCAACACAAAATTTGCAATAGGAATCAGATCTTTTTCCTTCAGAAAAAATATTTTTATTATTTTTGTAGAACAGTGTTTTCAGCCTTAAAAAAGATCCTCTGAAAAATACATTTTCCTCTTTGAAAGAGGAGTTTTCACTAAAAAGTATTCTCTATCTTAGACATGTTATATATGAAAGGGTATTTCTTGACTTTCGAAATGTCGTTCCCTACCATTCTTAACATCTCAAGAAAGGGTTAGCAAAAAACTAGCAATTACAGAGCGGAGGAGGACAGCATAACGAAACCTATTAGGAGAGGAAAAACCGGGCTATTTCGGTAACCGTGGTCTACGGCGGAAGCAGCGTTTCCTTCGGCTCCTCAAGGGCTAACGAAAGGCTAAGGGCTCATCGGGTTCTCCCATTCATTCCAGAAATACAGAGCTCTCCTATTTATAATATACCCGGAATTTTCAATTCTATATTTACATGGAGCTTAGGTTGTTCAACTCGTGACCTTTCGTTAATTTCTAAACTGGTTGACAACCCTGGTGTAGGGTGACCAAAATCTCCCGTATTTCCTTGGATCTCCCGTATTAGAGCATTTTTTTATCCTCCCGTATTGGCATTCTCTCTCTCCCGTCAGTTCCCCGATGGCGCAGTGGCTTGTAATCATGGGGTCCCGGGTTCGATGCCCAGTAGAGGCACATAGTGGTTCGGATCCTACTTAAAACTGTAGGTCCAGTCCCGATTAGCCTTACTGTACATAAAAGTGGACTTAAAAACAACAATTCAATCAATCTCTCAGGTATTATTTATTAACAACCAAGATCATGAAATTTCAACTCATTCCGAGATCGAGCCATACAAATTTTCAATTCGACTGCAAGATCTTGCACGTTTAGCCTTTGGTGGGCGGAAGTGACGTCATGTCTTGCAGTACTTGATTGGTGCTTAGTTCTGCAGCAGCATCGGACAAATACACGTAAGTTGGGACGAGTGGCGGCGATTGAGGGGGGGGGGGCAGTTGCCTCCCACTTTTTGTCACTTTTGTTCCCGCAGTATGTATCAAGGGAAAGTAAATTGTTCTTGCCCCCCAGTTTTAGCACCTTGCACCCCCAGTTTTGAAACCCAATCGCCGCCACTGGTTGGGACTAAGAAACATGCAAATTTGTAAATTTTTATTCTATATTTTGATTCGTATATTATATAAAATGTAAATTCATTCTTTAGTTTAATATTGTGCTAAAATGCAGAACATTTGTGGCGACTAAATCTTCCGGAAATTCATGGCCGAAAGTTGGTCACACGAGTTGGATTGCCAACTTTGGAATTGTTCACCATTCGTACTCTAAAATTTTCAGTAAATGTTGAATCCAGCCACGTTCCTTCGGGAGCGGGTGTTAGTTATGAAACTTCCTGAAGGAAATGCCAAAGCAGCAAATTATATTGCTTATAAAAAAATACTAATATTATTTCGTCAAGGGTTCCCGTGTTCGATACGTATCTGGTGGAGTCATATTGCACAGTGGTTCGGATCCCACTTAAAATTGTAGGTTCAGTCCCGATTAGCCTTACTGTGCATAAAGTGGACTTAAAACACCAACTCAAACCAAACCAAATTATTGGATAAAATTATAAAATAATCTTCAAGCATTCAAATGAAGGAAAAGTTAGATCAGGAAACGCTGTATGATTTTATGAGAAAAAATGAAATTCTGGAATAAACAACATCGGAATCCTACTATCTCTCTCTATATATAATAAATGGATGTGTGTGTGTGTGGGGGGGTGTATATTTGTTTGTTCCGGCATAACTCTCGAACGCCTGGAGAAATTTTAACCAAACTTGGTACACGTATCACTTGCGATCTGGAAATAAATAGTGGGGGTAAGACACCCCTGGCACCCCATGGGGTGGGGTGGGAAGGGGTGATATGTAAAAATAATCGAGAACAATCGATATTAATTCTGCACAAACAGACATCCGTGACTATATGCAATCCGCACGACGATAGTGTTTCTCGGGTTGTCTAACATTCAGGTTGTGTTGCGAATGGAATCCATAGTTTTCGTGACACTCCCAATGCGGTTCAACTTCCAAATTCATTACCTATCTTCACGGGGATGAGGGGGGGGGGGTGAAAAATAAAATGCCACAAATGACCTAGATTAGTGTCGAATCCATAGTTTTCGGAGTCGCTAAGCTAATTGGTGACATTCACGATCACATTTAAAATTAGTTTACACTATAGTTAGAATTCATTATTTTCCTGTCTAATACAAGATTGGGATAAATAAATACCCGGGCAACGCCGGGTACTCAGCTAGTACATAATATAGGACAACGGGATCCGTTAAGAAGATTTCACAAAATGCAACGACTTAATTAAATAAAATCGCAGTTTAGTTATCAAAAGGACAAGATTGGTGTGCGCATAGCGTCAGCCAATCATTTAAAGGAACCAAGAATAGTAATTAAAAAAGAAACAAGCTAATTCAGCTAAGCAACAACAATTGAGTAGTAATTGCGACCATCTCTCTCTGTAAAGAAATATTGAAGAAAATAAGTAGATCGGGTCTGGTAGCTACCTAGCCTTTTTCAACATACATATAAGTAAATCCTACTCCATATATATTACAATGCCATCACTGCCATATACTGAGTCCAAGATCTGGGCTATCTCACTACGTCACGTGGTCCTAGGCTATGAATAGAAATTAGTTTACCACTCATAGGAAATGAGGTTGCCAACTCATATATGGGAAATGAGGTTGCCAACTCATATATGGGAAACGAGGTTGCCAACTCATATATGGGAAACGAGGTTGCCAACTCATATATGGGAAACGAGGTTGCCAACTCATATATGGGAAACGAGGTTGCCAACTCATATATGGGAAACGAGGTTGCCAACTCATATATGGGAAACGAGGTTGCCAACTCATATATGGGAAACGAGGTTGCCAACTCATATATGGGAAACGAGGTTGCCAACTCATATATGGGAAACGAGGTTGCCAACTCATATATGGGAAACGAGGTTGCCAACTCATATATGGGAAACGAGGTTGCCAACTCATATATGGGAAACGAGGTTGCCAACTCATATATGGGAAACGAGGTTGCCAACTCATATATGGGAAATGAGGTTGCCAACTCATATATGGGAAATGAGGTTGCCAACTCATATATGGGAAATGAGGTTGCCAACTCATATATGGGAAATGAGGTTGCCAACTCATATATGGGAAATGAGGTTGCCAACTCATATATGGGAAATGAGGTTGCCAACTCATATAGGAAATGAGGTTGCCAACTCATAGGAAATGAGGTTGCCAACTCCAGAATTACCATCATCTCACTGATATGAATAATTGTATTTACAATTTCTGATAGATTTTTCTCCTGCATTTTATTATCTAGAATTCAGGCTTCGCATATAGCCTAGCTAGCATAGAATATACGCTCCTGAATGTCATTGCACGACAGTTGTGCAAAATTAATAACTGTGCCAAACGAATGAAGAAAAGACGAAGGCGTGAGAAAAGGCTGAAGTAAGAAATAAGAAGGGATGGCAACAAATCTGGTCGAAACTTCAATATGTAAACAAAACCGTCAAGGTTGCAGTTGAAATTAGCCCACTCAATGTTTTTTTCAAAAGTTGGCACCACTGCATGCAGAACTCAAAAAGTAAAGAGAGACTTAAAAGCTCCTGAGAAACAGTGTAAGAGGCCTGCTCTTCTCAAAAAGCGAAAAGGAATCCAAACCACCACAAAAAGGTTCACTTTCGTCGAGGTTGCTTTTTGATCCGACTCAAGTGAACGAATCATTTGAAAGGGTCATCGCAATAGAGTCGCTCCCATCACCGGGTCGACGGCCTCTGCCCCTCCTGTGGCGGCGCACGTGCCCTCGCGGGGGCCGACGCGTGAGCAGGCCTCGTCGCCAATTACTAATTGCCCACACAGGCGAGGATTCGAATCACCTGCCTCCACGTAGGTGGCCGAGAGGACGATCCAAATACAGACACCGCCGAGTCACCGCCCAGGACGTGCTCCGAAGGAACAACACAGCCAGGACTGCACCCACGGACGACAGATAGGCATCTAAAGATGCTGCGTATCAATTCTGCTAGTGGAGTTGCATGACTATGAATAAACATCATTGTATTTTCCAGTAACTACCGGTGTTCGTCGCACTTCGTGTCTCATTGTTGAGTTAAGCGCGATTGTACTGCGGGAACAAACAGGCAACACATGATATGAGACCCTTAAAGTTAGCATATAAAGCAGCGTTTGCACCGAATATTACCAACAAATGTTATTAATAGGGCTAGGATTTTTATGACCTAAAAATCACCAAAATATGCAAAATAAAATATGCGCTTATGACCTAAAAATCACCAAAATATGCAAAATAAAATATGCCCTTATGACCTAAAAATCACCAAAATATGCAAAATAAAATATGCTCTTATGACCTAAAAATCACCAAAATATGCAAAATAAAATATGCTCTTATGACCTAAAAATCACCAAAATATGCAAAATAAAATATGCTCTTATGACCTAAAATCACCAAAATATGCAAAATAAAATATGCTCTTATGACCTAAAAATCACCAAAATATGCAAAATAAAATATGCTCATGACCTAAAAATCACCAAAGATGCAAAATAAAATATGCTCATGACCTAAAATTTTACAAAATATGCACTATAATTTGAAAAATATGCCCTTGTAACTGGACTGTCTCAAACATCAATATCTAACTTATGCTGAAATATTTCCATATATTACATACATTTTTAGTTCACTTTGGACCCTGATGAGTTGAAATACACAATGAATACTTTCTGTAAATTTTCAATTAAAAATGAAAGAGATTTTGCTGCAACCCCCAAAAGAACCCTCGAGTGAACATGAGAGTAAGAACGAATCCACTTCGAAAATAACTGCATATTTCTTGAAAAAGCGAAAATATGTTGAATATGACCGAAAATCCATTGTTGGAGATTGTATATAGTATTGCTTTCCGCTCGTCATTTGTTTCTATTTTACTCCCGCTGGGAGCTTCTTGCAAGAACGCGGAATTCTGGGAGCGTGATATTCTAACACAGCGGCATGGTGCATGGCGGCAGCGGGAAGGACATTTTTCAGCTAGCCTATCGGATGTGGGCTTTAGTGTATTTCATCAGTATGCAAACGCATTTAATTACTGTATAATGCCAAGTTAATTAAAGGACTTGTATCAAATTAGTTGCTGTATCCGTTGTTCCAGCTCTATGGTAAGGTATTCAATATGGCGTCATCCCCAGAGGTGCTAGATTTCTTTCATGGTGATACCTGGAAGGAATCTACAATCATCCATCAAAATACAAAATATGCTCTATCACGCAGAAATGGCCAAATATGTCAAAATATAGCCTTAAAAAGCACCTTAATTCAATTAGTTTCTTCACAATATGAATTTCTATATATTTAGGGAACATATCACCCTTACCAAAAAAAATATGCTAAGTCATAGTTATTAACTTTCTGTTACCAACACGGTTAACAACAGATGTTGGCAACAAATGTTGGTAACCAGAATACTAGTTTGTTATTATTTTGACTGCAAGATGTCGAGTGTGAAGGAAGTTGTACTCACTACGGCAGCGCGTCATTTTGCGCACCAGAGGCCTTCCACTGCGGGCAAGACTGAAGTGGCCATTCCCACTTTTTTACCTCTTCGTCTCTCTTTGATATTGGCCAATTAGCTTTTTCATCTTGCTCTGCACTTCTGCCCTGCTGATCTTCGTTTCTTTCGAAATTTCATTCCAATCCTTCGGTTATTGTATTTAAATTGTGGACAACTTTGGTCCCAGAGGACAGACTTCTCGCGGTATTCAACAAAGTTCAGCACTTGATCCATTGACCACTCCATCTCACTCAAAATATTTTCCATGATAAATAAATTCAATGCCTTGCCCGAAACGATGCTCTCGCACTCGCTGGTTGGCTGTCACTGGCTGGCGATCACGTGATCGTGTGATAGAAGGGCAGCGAGTGAAATGTTGCTAACATCGAAAAGGCTCTGGTAACATGTGTTGGTAACAAATGTTGCTAACATTCTTTGATCTTTACCGACTTCTTGTGGATAACAAAATTTCTGTTGACAACACGGGAAATCTGTTGCCAACGTTAGATGTTCATAACAAATTCACAAACCGGCCCCTGTGGCGGAGTGGTTATCACATCGCGCTACAACGCCAGGGGTCCCGGGTTCGGGTCCCTGGGCATGAATGTTTGTGAGTGTCCATTCATCAATTTCATCATATCATCACTCATCCCCATCTTCGCAAATTAGCCAGAAGTGGCACAAGAAGCGAAGTAAAACAAACCAAACAAAAAAACAAAACAAATTCACAAGCGTTTGGTCTGGCAGCATAGCGCGCCTTCATACCAACGATCGCCACAAACTGTGCAAAATGAACAGCTAAGAATCATATCTGGTGCCGATCGATTTGTTCCCAACACGCAAATTCGTGAAATACTGGACCAAGAAACGCTGCACACTCCTGTTTAGATAAAGTGGCACACTGTCCAACCTTATGGAATGTGCCACTTTACGTGAGCAGCAATGTTAGACTATGTTTGGGGCAAAACAGCCACATCATATCAACCGAACCATCAGAAATATGAGCCAACGAGATCCTAGAAATACACAAAGTAGCAAGTCGCACCAGACAATACATACTGCAACCGGCTTAATGGACAACAAAGTGAAGCAGCGTCTTCGCTGGACAGCATTCGGATGGGTGACCGCCGCAATGCAAAGTTTAATATACAGGGCTCTCGGCCCACGAACTTTGCTTATAAAAATCAAAGTATTAGTCATAATGTAATGAAATTTGCTACGGATGTATGGTGTATGAGAAGCATGGTGACGTCATTGGAGATGGCGCCACAGTCTCTCTTGTCCTTGCGTGGGTATGCGCGCACGTCTGGGCGATTCTGCCCTTAAATGCCAATCGTATGGACGTGTGCTTTCAGTCTGAGTTCTTTATCCTGCTGTTGTGACGTACCTGATAGTGGTTCGTGTTTTTTCGGTTTCACCATCCGGCAGTTTCATGCACATCCAATAATGTTCACGTTGTTTCCAGTTTCTTCACCAACATTGAATGCAAGACTTTGCAGTCGGTTTACGGGCACCAAACTGTGGTGTCGCTGGTACGCCTTTATGGACCCCGTTTCCCAGTACGTGCGAACGATAAGCACACGCTGTTCCACTGAGTACCGACTCATACTGTACTGCTTTGTTAATATGTTGTAATCACGAATCACTGATTGTAAGCATGAACTTACCACCGAATCCGAACAAACACGATTCACTATGTGGTGCGTCACAACAGCAGGGCCAAGAACTCAGACTGAAAGCATACGTCTGTAGGATTCAGACTGAAAGCACACGTCCTACGATTGGCATGTAACGGCAGAATCGCCCAGACGCATGCCCACGCAAGACATGGCGCAATTTCCAATGACGTCACCACGCTTCTCATACACCAAGGTATGTTCGTAGCAAATTTCATTACATTATGACCAATAGTTTGATTTGTATAAGCGAAAATCAGGGGCCGAGAGCGAGTGGAACCCCAACAATAAATTGAGTAAACCACTTAGAACAAGGGGAAAAAAATAAGAAGGCAAATATACAAGGTGGTATCAAAACGTTATGAGACTAGTTGTGTAACACGCGAACAGATGGCAGCACAAGGCTGCACGCACAGTCACAGGGAGCACAGACCTTCATACAGGGTGACAATTAATGAACTATATGAAATAAAACCGTCATAATTTCTGAACGGTTCGCGTGATGACGTCCAAACTGCGTGGCTGGCCACAGGGCATGATGGGAATTCGTATGCGCATGCGCACGCAACGTGTTGATGTCGGCCATTTGCAAGTGAAAATGTCCTGGAGGAGTATTTTTGGGACCGCATTCTGGCTCTGGGGTACCCAGAGGCCACTGGAAGGGGGCTATGTTAAGGACAAGGTGTACAGAAATAACCCCAAAACCATTGCAGAGATGGAAACTGCCATTCAGGAGGTCATCAATGTTTCGACACTTCAGCCGGTCATGCAGAATTTTGCTGTTCGTCCGCCGCACATCATCGCCAGAGATGGCAGACATATCGAACATGTCATAACCTAAAACCGAATGTCTGTAGTGCCGTTTACATGTGCAATACAGTTTGTGTACTACGTGGTTTGTCACTAATTTCCGTTTTATTTCATATAGTTCATTAATTGTCACCCTGTAAGTCAGTGTGCCAAGAGACTAGTGATGGGTTATGGCCGTTCCTTTTCGGGAGTCAGTTCACCGGAGCTCGCTCACCGCAAGGAGTCGTTCACGATGAGTCGTTCAAAGGAACGATGCAGCTCCTTTTGCGAGGCAGTTCACTGGAGCTTGCTCACTGAGGGAGTCGTTCAAAGGAACGACCGACACCACTCGCCGTTTTTCTTTTCGTGCAGTTGAGCGAAGGGGGTGGGGAGGATTGTTACTGGAGTTATTCTGAGTTAAAAGGATTAGGGAGGGAGGGAACTTCGCTACTACTCAACATGAAAAAAAGGAGAAGAGAACAAACACAGCAGGAAGGAAACAGTGTACCAGTCAGGGTACGAAATCATTGAAAACCAGTGATGTGCCGTAGACTATAAGTTTACGTCTACATGCGTTGTCTACACGTAATCTACGCGTAGATTACATTGGGTTGTAGTTTACATAGACTACGTAGACAACCTAAAGTGCATTAAAATTAATTTTCAAGGATTGCATGAAAGGAAAGTGACATTTTCAACTATATTGGTTCCTAACGAAATGAAAAGAATCCTATTTACAACAAAATTTCTCTTCTCTTCTATTATCAACTCTGGAAGAAGATAAATAGTATGCAAAAAACAACAACAGATGGCAGTCGTGAGGCAAGAGTGGTCTTTTCCCCATAAAACACTAGAATTTTTCCTATCTTAGGTTTCTTCCTAGGTGAGAAATTGTTCGAATTTGGAAGGAAGAGTATGAAAAGTTCTCCTCAGACATCAGCAACTGATACGCAGTATAATTTTCTTTTAATTCCACGGCGCCCTTTGCTAAGATATCACCTTTCGCCATGTTGTTTACATAGATTACGTATTCTACGTGTATTAAATAGTCTACGTGTAGAATGTAGACTATCGTTGTTTACGCGTAGACGCACATCACTGTTGAAAACTGATGAGGAGGGGGAAGGAAGATCTTAATGTTTTTCAACGTATACATTTTTCTGGCGGTAGATAACTTTGTTAGATTCTGCGTCTACTTTGTTGGATTCAGGTACGTAGCCAGGGGAGCGGTTCGGGAGGCTGAAATCCTACAAACGTGTAATTTAATTAGATTATTATGGTAATTAATTTTACTCCCTTAGCAAGATTAAACACCTTGCATAATAAGTTGTAATATACTGAGAAATTCATCATCTACACCCTTTTTTCTCCTTTAGATGGCGGCTGCTGATAAGATATGAGCCCCTCCCGGAAATGAAATTTCTGGCAAGGGGTTGGTTGGATTCATTGCTTACGTTTTCGTACCGTTAGATTAACTGTGACAATTAAACATGGACGTGCGCAGTAATTTTTTTCTGGAGGAAAGCAAACGAGCCATATTTTTCCACGTAATAGTGGGACAGTCCTTCAGTTTGAAATTGTCATGTTTCTTTTACACCATTCTAATAATGAACAAGTTACTGCGACTGAAATAAAATAATATGTGTTGAACATATAATTGTATTTTGCAAATCATTTTTGCCCCACTTACGGATGTCCATGCAATTGGATAAACGGCCAAACAAACACCCATAAGAGAATGGAGGACACAATGCTAATACTTTGATTGCAAATAATAGTACTTTAATTCACACGCTTTCCCAGTCCTCCCGCTCCCACCTTATCTTTACGATAGTAGTTCTGCCCATTGAAAGACATTTGAATAAAGAGCACAGAACAGGAACCCTGTGCGTTTCATCGGAGCTTGTTTCCGAAGTTCATTTTATAGTTATTCTCATAGTCCCATCAATAAGAACACATTCGTAGGTGTTCTTTGTTACTCGTTGTGTAATGTCGGCTATCTTTGTTAGCATTGGATAGGTAATCGCTTCTGGAGAATCTCTTCATCAGACCGGCATTTGTTGAATCTTGTGAACGTGAGTAGTATTGATCCCCGCCAACGTCGATCGCTATTTAATATTCGCAATTAATTTGCACGTACTTATAACTAATTTGCACGGGTTTTAATTAATTTGCACGTACTTAGAATTCATTTGCAAGTACTTAGAGTACTTTACATTTATGTATTTGCATGTTTATAACTTTTTATGAATATATATTTATTTATTTTATGAAAAATATGTATATAAAAGGTAATTAGAGGTACTAAATGCTATGCATATGTTTTTATATTCATTACTGCAAAGTATGTAATGTAAATCGATAATATTAATGTTTATAGTATTGAAAATACGAGTTTATGGTTTATGAACCGCTTTGAATGGTGGTAATGGTACGAAAGAAGACGGTCCCGGTACTCGAACCCGCGATATGTAATGTTATTAATTAGTACTATGTAATAATGTATGTTATTATTGTATGAAAGACGATGGTTTCACACGCCAGACAGAATACGGTCTTTGAATCTCAACTCCGCTCTGATGCCAGACAGAGAGAATGAATTAATATTCCGCGCAGGTAGAGGAGAAAGGAATTTGGGGGAAGCGCGTTCAAGGTCAAATGACGTCAGAACGTCAGAACAAAGGAAGAACCTGATTCACCAATCAGAGAACGCGTCGGTAGGTTTTCAGAACCGGTTTTTCCAAGGTTAACCAGTACGCAATAACAGGGGAAAGCTATGCAATACTGTAGGGCAGGGGAGGGATTGAACCAGACAACAAAGGATGTCTGGAAATGCGCAGCAATGGTCAAATTTTTTGAAGCTATGCGTCGCTTGTAGAACCGGTTTCCGCCGCCAATTAATATTCCGCTCAGGGTTGCCCCAAGGCACAGGACGCTTTAGCGCGGGTTTGGGGCTAGAACGCTTGCATGTCAGAACAGGTTTTTGTCTAAGTAAGCCAAGTTTGCCCAGAACACAAGAAAAAAGAATTTTTGGATACCGAATTAGATTGGAGCGAGAACTTTAATTTGAACAAGGAGAACGAAGCGTAAGGGTTTATTATCTGTACTAGGAAGAAGGGAGAGCTATCAGGGACTGGGCCTACAGTTTTCACTATTTGCTTTTATCACGGGGTAACAAATCTAGGACCCTATGATTATTGATTTAGGAAGTAAATTTATGTTACTGTGTGCTATTTAACATAACATTGAGTTTATTTTTTTTACCAAACTTTGACTTTATGTCAAATCTTTTACAAGTTTTTATGTATTTTTACCAAAATAACACTATTTATACTATTCAGGCAACATTTTTTATTAAATGTTGGACTCGCAAAGACATTTTTTCAACTTTTAACTTATTATTTTACAATTTTATGTTAATTTTTTTACCAAAATAACACTATTTGTACTATTCAGGCAACATTTTTTATTAAATTTTGCACTCACAAAGACATTTTTCAACTTTTAACTTATTATTTTACAACTTTGTTAATTTTTTACCAAAATAACACTATTTGTACTATTCAAGCAACATTTTTTATTAAATTTTGCACTCACAAAAAACATTTTTCAATTTTTAACTTATTATTTTACAATTTTATGTTAATTTTTTTACCAAAATAACAATATTTGTACTATTCAGGCAACATTTTTTATTAAATTTTGCACTCACAAAGACATTTTTCAACTTTTAACTTATTATTTTACAACTTTATGTTAATTTTTTTACCAAAATAACACTATTTGTACTATTCAAGCAACATTTTTTATTAAATTTTGCACTCACAAAAAACATTTTTCAATTTTTAACTTATTATTTTACAATTTTATGTTAATTTTTTTACCAAAATAACAATATTTGTACTATTCAGGCAACATTTTTTATTAAATTTTGCACTCACAAAAAACATTTTTCAATTTTTAACTTATTATTTTACAACTTTATGTTAATTTTTACCAAAATAACACTATTTGTACTATTCAGGCAACATTTTTTATTAAATTTTGGACTCACAAAGACATTTTTTTACAACTTTTTAACTTATTATTTTACAAGTTTATACCTATTTTTAACCTAAATAACACTATTTACACTATTCAGGAAAGACTTTTAGTTACATTTTCGGCACACAAAGTGTGTTTTCTCAACTTTTATTTGTTTATATCTCAAGTTTAGCCTAATATTTACTCAAATAGCACGATTTGATCGTGTCTTTTATTACATTTTGGACACACACACACACACACACACAGAGAGAGAGAGAGAGAGAGAGAGAGAGAGAGAGAGGTGAGAGAGAGATATTTCCAAGTTTACAGGATTATTCTCCAAGTTTACTCAAATAACACAATTTAAATGTGTTGTGAATTAGATTTTGTACACACGACGTGTGTTTTGTCAACTTTAACCCTTTCATTTTTAAGTTTATTTTACCAAAGTAAGACGGCTTAGTCTATTCAAGAAAGTTTTCAATTATATTTTGGATGCAAAAGTATATTTTGTCAAGTTCTACCCTTTTATTTTACAAGTTTAGGCTTATTTTTACTCAAATAACACAATTTCATCTATTTAGGCAACATTTTGTTTCTTATATTTTACTCACAAAGACATTTTTTTCAATTTTTAGTGTATTATTTCACAAGTTTATGTAATTTTTTATTCTAATAACACAATTTTAACTATTCAGGCAACATTTTTTATTGCGATTTGGATTTACAAAGAGATTTTTTAAATTTTTGTATTAAATTTTCTATTTATTACGTTTTGTATTTCACATTCACTAATTTTTAAAGTTTTACTTTTTATTTTTATCTAAAAACTAAAGAAAAAAGTATTTTTAACTAAAAGTTATTTTATAGTTTTCGGTTTTCAGATTTCCACAATGCTATTTTTGGTTCTGTATTTCTATATTAGGATATTACAGTTCTAAGGTGTGTATAATATTTCAAAGTATTTTCAGGGTGTATTTGTTAATGCATTTGGATGATAACTATTAGGTTTTTGGACGAACTAATGTTAAGAATATTTCAACCAATCAGAAAACGCGTCGGTTTTATTTCAACCAATCAGAGAAGGCGTCAGTTTGCTTATGAGGTATAAAAACTGCGTAAAAGCAAGCAGAAGCTATTTTGAGAAGTATTTCTGAAGCATTGCGTCAGAGAAGACATCAAGTTGTGATTATTGTCTGAGATTTGAAGACAAAGAACTCAAAAGAAGCTATAATTAAGGTAAGTGAATTGTTACATATATGTATGGTGCTTTTAAATAATGCGTAAATGCAAATATTGAAACGAAGAAAACGTCAATGCAAACCAAAAAGAATATGCGTAATGTGAACAAGTACTACAACTATTTTTCTATTTTTCAGGTGCTTCTAATTTTGTATGTGTGACTGAAAGGGACCATTAGTAAAAGATGGCGTCTTCAACCTCCACAAACAAGGCTAACCACACTGCGGTGAGTACCTCGCAAGAGATTTTACCACTGGAATGTATATTTCTCCACTAGTTTTTGAAATAATATATAAATCCAGAAAACAAAGAAACGAAAAAAGTAAATACAGAAATGAATATGCGTAATATAAACAAGTACTACAACTATGTTTCTATTTTTCAGGTGTTCTTATTTGTGTACCTGTGAGTGGAAGGATCTATTACTGGAAATAACGCCAACAAAGTAACCAACAAGGACATGAGTCAAATAATTGCATCATGTCCATGTTTTTCCAATTATATCTATAAGGACTGTGTGTTGGAGACTTTGAAGAGGTATACACCTGGCAAGTATATTATATGCTGGGGATGTTATTCTAATCAAGGCAACCAATTAGCCCACGATTGTGTAGTTAACCATTTCTACGAGTGTGAGTGCGTATGCTGTAAAGATGAAGATTTACTCTCTGAACGTTATTTTATTTGCCAAGGAGAACGCTGTTTGAATAAATGCCAACGATGTTTTTTTTTAAGTGGATGTGCGAGAGAATCCAGTATTATTTACAGGACTTGGATAACACAAAACATATTTTTGATTTTTATATTACTAACCATGAGGATGTTGCGGATGCTTTGACGGCACACGAGGTACAGACAGAATACAAAGCTTTTTATAGTGTATTATGTGAAATTTCAAACAATATCGAACTAGTGAAAACTCTTATAGATCCTATACGCTCAGCAGAGCTTACTTATGGTAGCACAGGATTTTTGTGAGAGTTGAATAGAGACTGACTAATAACACCGAAAATGGTGCAATACATTATTGATGTACAAGGATTTATTTATAACAGAAAATTTATATTGCGTGAGATTTGTGTGAGTTCTACAAATTTGGACACTGTGTATTATGCGCTTGTGAGTGTTCCCGATTATTTCAAAGAGAACAAAGAATCGCGCTGGGTTAAAGACAATCTCCATGCATTAATGTATGATATTCCTTGTGGATGTGAAATATACTATGTCCGGAGGGCAGTTAGGAACTTGAACTGTCAAGGTGGTACATTTTTCTGCAAAGGAAAATCCCAAATTATCAAAGATTTGTTTAATATTGATAACATTGTTGATTTACAAACTGTAAACTGTCCATCCCTTAAGAATTTGTATATGTTTCAAGGAGGATTGTGCAAGTATCATTCTGATACTTCTCCCCCAGCTGAACAAGGTTGCGCATTCAGAAATGTTCAAAGACTTGTATGTTGGTACAATAATAAAAATATTAATGTGTAATGTATTTAGTGCAAATAATAAAGATTTGTAAAAAAGAAATGTTTTCTATGTTGTTATTTAGTTTTAAAGCCTTTATTCAAGGTATTTTCAAGTATTACTGGTTTTTTGGCTGCATCAACACATGGGTTATTTCTATTTGGTTTATTATACGAGGCTACAATCACTATATGTCTATGAGGACTAAAATCCACTGATTGAACCTTAAAGCTTAGGTTTACTATGTATATTGATTAAACACAGGACAACACGAATCTTACAGAGGATTGTAGGAGGCATAGGCCCACACGCCAGAGCCTTATTAGCCTGCAAGAACAACTTGTATGTTGAATTGTGACTGTTTAGCAATAATATTTATAAAGTTTAAATCATTTTCATTAGATTACATATATATTTTGGATTCAAATAAAACACTCAAGTTAAGTTTTTTAAGTTTATTTTTATTTAATATACAAATATAGAATATATCAAATTTACATATATGAAAAGTACTCTACCAAAGAGCAAAAGTCACATAGGGATTACGATTTAGCCGATGCTGAAATTCTTCCATGAGGGATTTGTAGTAAGAGAGAAATTTTTGCCACTGTTTAAAGTTGAGGGTGACTCCACCAGAGATGCTGGTGATTTCCACTTTTATATTTTCTCCACTGCCCTCGAAGGTGAAGTAAGGTTCTCCTATAATGTCTATAGATCTGAATCTGTCTTTTTGTGTGGGGAATCTGTTTTTGTAAGTGTCGAAGATCACATCTGATTTGTAGACGCATGATGGGTACTCTTCTTTATTTAGGACAATGTATTTTTTTCATGTTTCAAAATCAATTCAGTGTCTGCGAAAGTACCTCGAATAATGATATCCATGTTGGCATCGATGATGAATCTGGTTTCTGGTTTTATGTTGTTCATTTGGTGTGTGCCTCTGATAGACTGCATTTTGGTTTGGTATCAATAAAAAGTTTTAAAAATATGCAACTAGTGCTACAAAAGGAACGGAAATTATCGACAATTTCTGGATTATAACTAAAATTCAGTTTGCCTTTTACATATCCAATATTTACATACCAACACTAACTAGACTTCGATTTATATAAATGTAGCAGGAACTATATTTCTGAGAATCAAACTATATTAGGATTATATGTTAAACTTATACAAAACCAGATTATTCTATGTAAGTATATTTATATTGACTGGATTATTTAACAGATCAAACAGAAAGAAGGCAAATTCCACTAAACGTAGGTGATTGCATGAAAATAACTAGGTCAAGGAGTGACCAACAGTGAGCTGAGGTTATATATAGAGGGTCGCTCTTCATAATTCTTACCTTCGCTGGATCGGCGAAGGAACGCACTTGTGGGCGGTAGAACCTGAATGGGCTCCACCAAGACATCGGAGACTCGAAGCAGATGTCTTGGTGGATGAACCCAAGTAGGGTCATAGGCGCTAGGGTCAATTTGGTTATTTCTTTTTGTATGAGGAACCAATTTGGCCAACTCCCCACATTAACTTACATTGCTTATAACTAATTAAATTTGAAGAAAAATTATAATCTCTTAGACTGTAAGCATATTTTATATTTAGGCTGCACAAGATCCAATGATAAAATTAAAAAATGGTAACCACCCAGACAGGGACTCGAACCCTGGACAGATAGGTTAAAACCCATCTGAGCACAAGGTATTCTTTTTTTGAAAAGTTAGTTATGTTAAGAAATATCGTTTGAGAACTCTTTTGGTCTGGGTCGACAGAGAAGGAGACATCATTTCCAAAATTTACAGACTGGATGTATTTTACCATCACTATAGAGGTCTTTACTATATGTAATTCGAAACGCTAGAGTTCAGTTAGCTTTCAAAATTGAAGTTACATAGTACAATATGTTGAAGTTTTTGTGTTTGGCACGCATAACAAGTTACACTATATCTAATTACGGACATATAATACTAAAACTTTGCTAGTAGTTGATGAGATGACAGTAAATTTGAGAGTTTTAGCATTATTTGTCATAATTAGATAGTGTAACTTGTTATGCGTGCCAAACACAAAAACTTCAACATATTGTACTATGTAACTTCAATTTTGAAAGCTAACTGAACTCTAGCGTTTCGAATTACATATAGTAAAGACCTCTATAGTGATGGTAAAATACATCCAGTCTGTAAATTTTGGAAATGATGTCTCCTTCTCTGTCGACCCAGACCAAAAGAGTTCTCAAACGATATTTCTTAACATAACTAACTTTTCAAAAAAAGAATACCTTGTGCTCAGATGGGTTTTAACCTATCTGTCCAGGGTTCGAGTCCCTGTCTGGGTGGTTACCATTTTTTAATTTTATCATTGGATCTTGTGCAGCCTAAATATAAAATATGCTTACAGTCTAAGAGATTATAATTTTTCTTCAAATTTAATTAGTTATAAGCAATGTAAGTTAATGTGGGGAGTTGGCCAAATTGGTTCCTCATACAAAAAGAAATAACCAAATTGACCCTAGCGCCTATGACCCTACTTGGGTTCATCCACCAAGACATCTGCTTCGAGTCTCCGATGTCTTGGTGGAGCCCATTCAGGTTCTACCGCCCACAAGTGCGTTCCTTCGCCGATCCAGCGAAGGTAAGAATTATGAAGAGCGACCCTCTATATATAACCTCAGCTCACTGTTGGTCACTCCTTGACCTAGTTATTTTCATGCAATCACCTACGTTTAGTGGAATTTGCCTTCTTTCTGTTTGATCTGTTAAATAATCCAGTCAATATAAATATACTTACATAGAATAATCTGGTTTTGTATAAGTTTAACATATAATCCTAATATAGTTTGATTCTCAGAAATATAGTTCCTGCTACATTTATATAAATCGAAGTCTAGTTAGTGTTGGTATGTAAATATTGGATATGTAAAAGGCAAACTGAATTTTAGTTATAATCCAGAAATTGTCGATAATTTCCGTTCCTTTTGTAGCACTAGTTGCATATTTTTAAAACTTTTTATTGATACCAAACCAAAATGCAGTCTATCAGAGGCACACACCAAATGAACAACATAAAACCAGAAACCAGATTCATCATCGATGCCAACATGGATATCATTATTCGAGGTACTTTCGCAGACACTGAATTGATTTTGAAACATGAAAAAAATACATTGTCCTAAATAAAGAAGAGTACCCATCATGCGTCTACAAATCAGATGTGATCTTCGACACTTACAAAAACAGATTCCCCACACAAAAAGACAGATTCAGATCTATAGACATTATAGGAGAACCTTACTTCACCTTCGAGGGCAGTGGAGAAAATATAAAAGTGGAAATCACCAGCATCTCTGGTGGAGTCACCCTCAACTTTAAACAGTGGCAAAAATTTCTCTCTTACTACAAATCCCTTATGGAAGAATTTCAGCATCGGCTAAATCGTAATCCCTATGTGACTTTTGCTCTTTGGTAGAGTACTTTTCATATATGTAAATTTGATATATTCTATATTTGTATATTAAATAAAAATAAACTTAAAAAACTTAACTTGAGTGTTTTATTTGAATCCAAAATATATATGTAATCTAATGAAAATGATTTAAACTTTATAAATATTATTGCTAAACAGTCACAATTCAACATACAAGTTGTTCTTGCAGGCTAATAAGGCTCTGGCGTGTGGGCCTATGCCTCCTACAATCCTCTGTAAGATTCGTGTTGTCCTGTGTTTAATCAATATACATAGTAAACCTAAGCTTTAAGGTTCAATCAGTGGATTTTAGTCCTCATAGACATATAGTGATTGTAGCCTCGTATAATAAACCAAATAGAAATAACCCATGTGTTGATGCAGCCAAAAAACCAGTAATACTTGAAAATACCTTGAATAAAGGCTTTAAAACTAAATAACAACATAGAAAACATTTCTTTTTTACAAATCTTTATTATTTGCACTAAATACATTACACATTAATATTTTTATTATTGTACCAACATACAAGTCTTTGAACATTTCTGAATGCGCAACCTTGTTCAGCTGGGGGAGAAGTATCAGAATGATACTTGCACAATCCTCCTTGAAACATATACAAATTCTTAAGGGATGGACAGTTTACAGTTTGTAAATCAACAATGTTATCAATATTAAACAAATCTTTGATAATTTGGGATTTTCCTTTGCAGAAAAATGTACCACCTTGACAGTTCAAGTTCCTAACTGCCCTCCGGACATAGTATATTTCACATCCACAAGGAATATCATACATTAATGCATGGAGATTGTCTTTAACCCAGCGCGATTCTTTGTTCTCTTTGAAATAATCGGGAACACTCACAAGCGCATAATACACAGTGTCCAAATTTGTAGAACTCACACAAATCTCACGCAATATAAATTTTCTGTTATAAATAAATCCTTGTACATCAATAATGTATTGCACCATTTTCGGTGTTATTAGTCAGTCTCTATTCAACTCTCACAAAAATCCTGTGCTACCATAAGTAAGCTCTGCTGAGCGTATAGGATCTATAAGAGTTTTCACTAGTTCGATATTGTTTGAAATTTCACATAATACACTATAAAAAGCTTTGTATTCTGTCTGTACCTCGTGTGCCGTCAAAGCATCCGCAACATCCTCATGGTTAGTAATATAAAAATAAAAAATATGTTTTGTGTTATCCAAGTCCTGTAAATAATACTGGATTCTCTCGCACATCCACTTAAAAAAAAACATCGTTGGCATTTATTCAAACAGCGTTCTCCTTGGCAAATAAAATAACGTTCAGAGAGTAAATCTTCATCTTTACAGCATACGCACTCACACTCGTAGAAATGGTTAACTACACAATCGTGGGCTAATTGGTTGCCTTGATTAGAATAACATCCCCAGCATATAATATACTTGCCAGGTGTATACCTCTTCAAAGTCTCCAACACACAGTCCTTATAGATATAATTGGAAAAACATGGACATGATGCAATTATTTGACTCATGTCCTTGTTGGTTACTTTGTTGGCGTTATTTCCAGTAATAGATCCTTCCACTCACAGGTACACAAATAAGAACACCTGAAAAATAGAAACATAGTTGTAGTACTTGTTTATATTACGCATATTCATTTCTGTATTTACTTTTTTCGTTTCTTTGTTTTCTGGATTTATATATTATTTCAAAAACTAGTGGAGAAATATACATTCCAGTGGTAAAATCTCTTGCGAGGTACTCACCGCAGTGTGGTTAGCCTTGTTTGTGGAGGTTGAAGACGCCATCTTTTACTAATGGTCCCTTTCAGTCACACATACAAAATTAGAAGCACCTGAAAAATAGAAAAATAGTTGTAGTACTTGTTCACATTACGCATATTCTTTTTGGTTTGCATTGACGTTTTCTTCGTTTCAATATTTGCATTTACGCATTATTTAAAAGCACCATACATATATGTAACAATTCACTTACCTTAATTATAGCTTCTTTTGAGTTCTTTGTCTTCAAATCTCAGACAATAATCACAACTTGATGTCTTCTCTGACGCAATGCTTCAGAAATACTTCTCAAAATAGCTTCTGCTTGCTTTTACGCAGTTTTTATACCTCATAAGCAAACTGACGCCTTCTCTGATTGGTTGAAATAAAACCGACGCGTTTTCTGATTGGTTGAAATATTCTTAACATTAGTTCGTCCAAAAACCTAATAGTTATCATCCAAATGCATTAACAAATACACCCTGAAAATACTTTGAAATATTATACACACCTTAGAACTGTAATATCCTAATATAGAAATACAGAACCAAAAATAGCATTGTGGAAATCTGAAAACCGAAAACTATAAAATAACTTTTAGTTAAAAATACTTTTTTCTTTAGTTTTTAGATAAAAATAAAAAGTAAAACTTTAAAAATTAGTGAATGTGAAATACAAAACGTAATAAATAGAAAATTTAATACAAAAATTTAAAAAATCTCTTTGTAAATCCAAATCGCAATAAAAAATGTTGCCTGAATAGTTAAAATTGTGTTATTAGAATAAAAAATTACATAAACTTGTGAAATAATACACTAAAAATTGAAAAAAATGTCTTTGTGAGTAAAATATAAGAAACAAAATGTTGCCTAAATAGATGAAATTGTGTTATTTGAGTAAAAATAAGCCTAAACTTGTAAAATAAAAGGGTAGAACTTGACAAAATATACTTTTGCATCCAAAATATAATTGAAAACTTTCTTGAATAGACTAAGCCGTCTTACTTTGGTAAAATAAACTTAAAAATGAAAGGGTTAAAGTTGACAAAACACACGTCGTGTGTACAAAATCTAATTCACAACACATTTAAATTGTGTTATTTGAGTAAACTTGGAGAATAATCCTGTAAACTTGGAAATATCTCTCTCTCACCTCTCTCTCTCTCTCTCTCTCTCTCTGTGTGTGTGTGTGTGTGTCCAAAATGTAATAAAAGACACGATCAAATCGTGCTATTTGAGTAAATATTAGGCTAAACTTGAGAAATAAACAAATAAAAGTTGAGAAAACACACTTTGTGTGCCGAAAATGTAACTAAAAGTCTTTCCTGAATAGTGTAAATAGTGTTATTTAGGTTAAAAATAGGTATAAACTTGTAAAATAATAAGTTAAAAAGTTGTAAAAATATCTTTCCGAGTCCAAAATTTAATAAAAAAATGTTGCCTGAATAGTATAAATAATGTTATTTGAGTAATAATAAGCCTAATAAACAGATAGAAGTTGAGAACACACACTTAGTGTGTCGAAAATGTAACTAAAAGTCTTTCCTGAACAGATTGAATTGTGTTACTTGAGTAATAATAAGCCTAAACTTGTGAAATAAACAGATTGAAGTTGAGAACACACACTTTGTGTGTCGAAAATATAACTAAAAGTCTTTCCTTAATAGTATAAATAGTGTTATTTAGGTTAAAAATAGGTACAAAATTGTAAATAATAAGTTAAAAAGTTGTAAAAAAATGTCTTTGTGAGTCCAAAATTTAATAAAAAATGTTGCCTGAATAGTACAAATAGTGTTATTTTGGTACAAATTAACATAAAGTTGTAAAATAAGTTAAAAATTGAAAAATGTTTTTTGTGAGTGCAAAATTTAATAAAAAATGTTGCCTGAATAGTACAAATATTGTTATTTTGGTAAAAAAAATTAACATAAAATTGTAAAATAATAAGTTAAAAGTTGAAAAAATGTCTTTGCGAGTCCAAAATTTAATAAAAAATGTTGCCTGAATAGTACAAATATTGTTATTTTGGTAAAAAAATTAACATAAAATTGTAAAATAATAAGTTAAAAATTGAAAAATGTTTTTTGTGAGTGCAAAATTTAATAAAAAATGTTGCTTGAATAGTACAAATAGTGTTATTTTGGTAAAAAATTAACATAAAGTTGTAAAATAATAAGTTAAAAGTTGAAAAATGTCTTTGTGAGTGCAAAATTTAATAAAAAATGTTGCCTGAATAGTACAAATAGTGTTATTTTGGTAAAAAAATTAACATAAAATTGTAAAATAATAAGTTAAAAGTTGAAAAAATGTCTTTGCGAGTCCAACATTTAATAAAAAATGTTGCCTGAATAGTATAAATAGTGTTATTTTGGTAAAAATACATAAAAACTTGTAAAAGATTTGACATAAAGTCAAAGTTTGGTAAAAAAAATAAACTCAATGTTATGTTAAATAGCACACAGTAACATAAATTTACTTCCTAAATCAATAATCATAGGGTCCTAGATTTGTTACCCCGTGATAAAAGCAAATAGTGAAAACTGTAGGCCCAATCCCTGATAGCTCTCCCTTCTTCCTAGTACAGATAATAAACCCTTACGCTTCGTTCTCCTTGTTCAAATTAAAGTTCTCGCTCCAATCTAATTCGGTATCCAAAAATTCTTTTTTCTTGTGTTCTGGGCAAACTTGGCTTACTTAGACAAAAACCTGTTCTGACATGCAAGCGTTCTAGCCCCAAACCCGCGCTAAAGCGTCCTGTGCCTTGGGGCAACCCTGAGCGGAATATTAATTGGCGGCGGAAACCGGTTCTACAAGCGACGCATAGCTTCAAAAAATTTGACCATTGCTGCGCATTTCCAGACATCCTTTGTTGTCTGGTTCAATCCCTCCCCTGCCCTACAGTATTGCATAGCTTTCCCCTGTTATTGCGTACTGGTTAACCTTGGAAAAACCGGTTCTGAAAACCTACCGACGCGTTCTCTGATTGGTGAATCAGGTTCTTCCTTTGTTCTGACGTTCTGACGTCATTTGACCTTGAACGCGCTTCCCCCAAATTCCTTTCTCCTCTACCTGCGCGGAATATTAATTCATTCTCTCTGTCTGGCATCAGAGCGGAGTTGAGATTCAAAGACCGTATTCTGTCTGGCGTGTGAAACCATCGTCTTTCATACAATAATAACATACATTATTACATAGTACTAATTAATAACATTACATATCGCGGGTTCGAGTACCGGGACCGTCTTCTTTCGTACCATTACCACCATTCAAAGCGGTTCATAAACCATAAACTCGTATTTTCAATACTATAAACATTAATATTATCGATTTACATTACATACTTTGCAGTAATGAATATAAAAACATATGCATAGCATTTAGTACCTCTAATTACCTTTTATATACATATTTTTCATAAAATAAATAAATATATATTCATAAAAAGTTATAAACATGCAAATACATAAATGTAAAGTACTCTAAGTACTTGCAAATGAATTCTAAGTACGTGCAAATTAATTAAAACCCGTGCAAATTAGTTATAAGTACGTGCAAATTAATTAAAACCCGTGCAAATTAATTATAAGTACGTGCAAATTAATTGCGAATATTAAATAGCGACCGACGTTGGCAGGGATCAATACTACTAACGTGAACGCCGCTATTCGTCTACTTCGTTGAACGTCATTTTCATGCACCAGCCTGACACCTGGGGTCAACAAGTGCAGCGAACTACAAGGGGGCTATCATAACCACTTGATACAAGTCAACGAAGTTAGTATTAAGGTGTGTTTTATACAGCGTGTATTGATACACTTGTAAGTTGAATTGTATCTTCTGCAAATATGCTGTATAAAGAAACAAACTGCCTAATTGAGGTGAGTGTACAAATTGAGGTGAGTGTACAAGTGAAATACCGAACGTGACGAAACAAGCAAAGCACAAAGTTCCAGCACATAAATTGTAACGAATCTTAGTCTTTAAGGTTTGATATTTTTAAATTGTTTGTTATTTCAAATAATGTTTAGATTATCACAGGCAACTAGAGTTAGACTGGTAAAGTTGTTATTGGAACTTGTACATATGATTTAAAATGCGTCATAATCTGTTCGTGTTGACGTCACTTTTCCATCTCAGCAGAGGAACTGTATGAACCCGCCTGTATATTTTCAACTAACGACGGGTTGTGCCGGAGAAACAAAAGAAGGGGAGGAATCAACAAGAACTTGAGAATTCTAGAATAGTTATAGGTTTCTCGAGTTTTCGTCTTGCCCATAAGTTGAAAGTAAGGAACTAATTATGTAATTAGACTTTCGCGACATGTGAGTGAATTGCACAACGTTAGTTTGAAAGTTCTAATGCTTTAATTGTTAGTTTTGGGAGAGACGGATTATCTATGTGTATGCGATTTGTAACCATATGCATGTGTGAACCTACAACAGATAATTTCAGATATTGGTGTTGTTATACTTGTTACCCAGCAAGTCCTGATGAGTTACTAAGAGTCTCATGTTCCCGACAAAAGGAGAGCGAACTAAGTTTGTGACGACTGGTGTCGAACGTTGCAAAATATTGCCCTGAAAAGCAGTCTTTGGATGTCTGACAGAGAAGGCATTGGCAGATACCGTTATATGGAGGGAAGCCCGCAGGCAGAGCTTGTAGCGGGTACATGGGACATCGATCACCACCACTTGGTTCGTGTTCGCAGATAACCCCTTAGAGATAAGGAGCTCCATCTGTCATTTCCGCCGCAATCTCCTCGCAACGAAACGTGATAGGGAGATCCCTGTGACGAAGCATCCCTCGGGGGGGCCCTGGGGGCATTAGCTCTTGGAGATGACGCTCCAGGCCTCCCAAGAACTTCCAGACGCGAAGATGACTGAAGTTACCAAACAGTTATTTATCACGAAAATGTCACATTACTCCTGCACTTACCGGGTCTTCTTTATCGCACAACGCGAGACCAACTTCATAATCTGGCGTCAGACGAGGAATGCCTACGTTGTTAGGATAGATCTGTTCGGTTCCCTTAGCATAAATACACAGAAAATGTATTGTTTATGTTGAGAGAACTAAACCTAAGAATCGTAACAATGAAAGCATTCCGCGGTGACGTCAGAATGCAACGTTGCTCTAGAGTTGTGCGATAAGGGAGACCCGCTCTTTCCACAGTGATGTGGTGTTAAAGCTCCCCATGTCATTGTCGCACTCAAAACTGACTCAAAGTGACAGTATTCAATGCGTTACTTGGTTTACAAAGTAACCGAGTTACATTTAAAGCACAACGCATGCGCTCGGGGGGTGTCAGGGGGTGCCCTCCTCGAAAATAAATAATGTAGTTAATACCATTAAAATAATGAAAATAATCTCTCTCTTTTCTCAAAACAATGCGATATTGTTCATTGACTAATTAAATTAGGTTATTTCACGTCGCTATTCTGCCACATTTGGCTAATCGCGACGATGAGGTTGAGGGATATGGTTTGATGGACACCCACAAACACTAATGCCCAGGCCGGTTCTCGAACCAGAGACCTCTGGCGTCGTAGCGCGCTGTGGTAACCACTCTGCCATGGAGGTCATCAAGTAATATTGTTTACTATAATGATCAGTAATGACGTAGTAAAGAGGATATATTTCACTTTATAAATCGCACAGATCTCCTCCACAAATCGGCCCGCACTTATCCCTCTCCCAAGCACAGCCTCAATTGCTATTGCAACCAGTGGCGTGCGGTGCTAAATCAGGCAGGGGAACAGGTGACCTGCACTTGCCCCCCCCACCTCCCAGGGAAACAGGTGACCTGCACTTGCCCCCCCCCATCTCCCATGCCTGTCGTAATATAATGCAGTAGACAAAGTAAAATTCAACCCTAACTGAAATGAACTAAATAAATATACGATACATATGTTACAAATTGTCAGAAGTGACATACATGAAGCACGTTAAAATTATGACAGTAACATTGTTAAAGCAAATATGATATAATGTAAAGAAAACATTAAAAACGAAATTGTTGATGCACAACAAAGAAAAAAATAATGAAAGCAATTTATGAGTGATCACAGGAAATAAAGGTTTGGTCGAATCCTGTTTCATCTCTCTATTTGTACATTACGTTGACATTTTTTTTGTAGAGTTGAGTATTCTTGTAATTCAAACGTCCTCAATGAAATAATTACATTCAGATGGCAGAGTTTTTTCATGACGTCCGCTAGATTTGTAGAAATTGTGACAAAACCAGAACTGTTCCAAACTCCCTTCTCAGGAACAAACAAGAACAACAATAATTTGCCGCTGGAAGAGTATCCAGTTAATCATTTTACAGAGTTGTAGTAATTTCAGGCACCTATCCAAGGGAGGGGGGCTTAGGGGGCTTAGGGGGCTCGAGCCCCCCCGAATATTTTCGGTTTACACTAGATAAAATGAGATTTTTTAACACCATTAAGCCTTGTTTCCATGATTATGAAAAAATATAAATATGCTGACCAAGGCAGTAATTTATTTTATTAAAAACAAACTAAACGTAACGTTTCAACCTTCTATTATTTTGTACTTGATACAGAGTCTGATGAAGACCTTGCTAGAAGGTTGAAACGTTACGTTTAGTTTATGTTTTTAATAAAATAAATTACTGCCTTGGTCAGCATATTTATATTTTGAGATTTGTTTCTTGTGGTGTGAAATAAAATAATGTGACGTTAATTTAAGGAGAAATAATTATCGAGGCAAGACGGAGAATGTTCTACGTATAACCCTATTATTGTAAATAGTAGGTATTCAAGGAGGGCATCAGGGGCTCGAAGCCCCCCTCCTTTCAGGATGTTTTTCTGTTTACACTAGATAAAAGTACGTAGGTTTTTGGCTTCTTGAATAATGTGATGATAATTCGAGATAAATAATTATCGAGACAAGACGGAGAATGTTCTATAACCCTGTTATTATTAATAGCGCGTATCCAAGGTGGGGATCAGGCGGCTCGAGGTGTCCCCCCACCAGGATTTTTTTTTCAAATTACACTACATATAATTAGGTTTTTGTCTTCTTGAATGATGTGACGATAATTTAAGAAGAGAAATACTTATCAAGGCAAGACGGAGAATGTTCTATAATCCTGTTTTTGAGAATATTGCACGTAAACTTGCCTTGCTCTTTCGGTGTTGTCGCAGCGAACTTAACACTATGTAGAGTCTTGTCAGAATTTGGAAGCTGCACAACAAAGGTAGCGCCACACGTAGGGCGATTCGTTGTAATTTTTAATCTGTGGAAGGCGCGAGAGGGAACGTTATTGAATAAGAGGAGTCGAACTACTGGCAATATTAACGAATAGTTTTTATATACCCTCATTATATAGAATATAATACGCGGCTTCAATTTCGCGGTTGATCTGTACAACAGAATCTGTTAATAAGACTTCAAAGGTAAGTGTGGCAATTCATGCAGTCGATTAGTGATCAGTCAGTGTCCATTGGTTGCTTTATAAGATCTAGTGATTCGAAAATGAAAAGGACTAAATACCATAAAGTAACAAAGTCTACCACTAGTTCTAGTTCGGGTCCAAAGCTGAAGACATTGACGGCAGCGGAACTTCCGGAGCATAAGAGCTGCAAACATAACATGGGAGGACAAGACACATTAGTGGTGTTCAGGCTCAAATCAGAGTGAAATATTCGAGAACTGTCAGCTTCCAGTTTGCAGCCCATAGTTTGAATTTCGTGTTGTCGAGTGGATTGTGCATCCCGTGCATGTGTAACAGCTTCGTAAAAACACTTCTGATACATAGATGTTTTGATGCCTGATGAGAAGAAATGGACAAACACACATACTGAGATGGTTCCGTTACAGCATGGAAAAAGAGGAGTTGATAGGTAGAAAGTGTTCCGATTTCACGTTCTGATGAAAATGACAGCCTTAAACAGTGGCAACGATTTAGGGGATAATTGCTCCCCATTTTTTGCCTGCACTATTACACTATGGCCTCTTAATGCTAAGCCTTGTCTACCCCCCGTTTTGGCACCCAATTGTCACCACTGGCCTTAAACATACAATTGTTAGGTTTTATCTGTAGCCCTTTAAAAAATGGTGTTCAGCCTCCCCCCCCCCCCCCCGAAAGGAATTCCTGGATACGTGCCTGAGTAACTTGTTTCAAAATGCCTTGTGTATGATTTCGTTTTAGTCATTAATCCAGTTAGGATATTATTGGTTTGCTGTCTTTTCTGTAAAGTTCAATGAATTAAAAGCTTTCGTCTTCGTCTTCAGCCGGTCGACATTCGCAACCCTACGCTCGCAACATTCGCTTTCTTGTCCTGCCGCTGCGTGCGTCTTGGGCCTTGGCTTGGAGCTGTTCCCTCTGAAGCTATTTTGCAGCGTTTAGCCAAAGCATTTAGCAGACGCTTAGACTATAGAACATTTCTCCAGTTCGTTATGAATGACAGACGCAATTTTGTAATGAAATTAGGAAAATATGGACTTACTACACTCAAAACTATCATTACGACGCAATTAAACTTTAGCACATAGCAAGAATTCGAAGGAAAAGGAATTCGATATGTCTCTCGCAGGGAACAACTAGAGAGTTCAGCTTCCGTGCTGAGGATCGTTTACCTTCGCGCGTGGTCGGAAATACTCGGCATCAGTCCGTAGAGGGTAGGTGAAGTAAACAAACGCCCGGCCACGGTGAATGTTTTTCTTCGGCGTTACTTTTGGAAATGTTGATTTCGGGAGAAAGAAGTGTTCTTATTATGTTAATATAGATAATTTAAATAGCTTCAATGGGCGATAAGTAGGAGGGAACAGCCTGTTCCCTCTGTTCCATGGAGGGACCGCCACTGATTGCAACCTATTTCAACTCACAAGGCTGTTTAGCCACATTTACTCATAATCATAACAAAAAGATTGCACTAGCAATCAAAACCACACACACAGAAAAATGCAAACCGATTTATGGACGAGCTCTGTACAATTTATCTATATATACAAAAATGGATGTGTGTGTGTGTGTGGGTGTGTATATTTGTTTGTTCCGGCATAACTCTCCAACGCCTGGAGCAATTTCAACCAAACTTGTTACGCGTATCACTTGCAATCTGGAAATAAATACTGTGGGGGTAAGACAGCCCTGGTACCCCAAGGGGTGGGGTGGGAAGGGGTGACGTGTAAAAATAATCGAGAACCACATATTAAATTACGCACAAACAGACATCCATGACTCCATGCAATTCGCACAACGAAAGTGTTTCTCGGGTTGTCCAACATTCAGGCTGTGTTGCGAATGGAATCCAGGGCTTTCGTGACACACTAAATGCGGTTCAAGTTCATCACCTATCGCCATAGAGGGTGAGAGGGGGTGAAAAATAAAATTCCACAAATGACCTAGATTAGTGTCGAATCCATAGTTTTCGGAGTCGCTAAGCTAATTGGTGACATTCACGATCGCATTTAAAATTAGTTTACACTATAGTTAGAATTCATTATTTTCCTGTCTAATACAAGATTGGGATAAATAAATGCAACGGTGAGGAATCAGCTAGTAAATGATGATAATAATAGTTTAATAACGGCAAATAGTTATGATAAGTTGTTCTGACTATTTATCTTACAGTGGACCTCAGAAGTCCTAAATGGATATTTTTTATGTATTTTAGCCACTGTCAATGGTATTACGATATAATCATTCGTTGGTGCAATGTATGTATAGGGTGCCTGCCCCATAAGAATGGACCCATAGGAGTTTTCAACAGGATGGCGGCTCTCCGCACTACAGTCCGACATTACCTTAACGTACAGTTTCCCACATATTGGATTGTACGCCGAGGATGAATGAAGTGGCCTCCAAGAAACACAGATCTCACTTTCCTGAATTTGATTTTGTGGGGCCACCTAAAAGCCGTGGTCCACAAGTTCAAATTCCAGAACATCCTCCTTAAAGAACGCACTGTGGAGCACAAACTGTAATTGTACGTGTTTTTTTCCCTATGGGTTCAGACTGTAGAATAGTATTATGACATAATTATTAGTTCTTGCCATGGAGGATCGTATCAAGAATTGTTCTTTGCGGAAATGTTTCTTTACGCACTTAACCACAATGTCTAATAGACTGATGAAGGTGAATGATGCAGCAGCTTACCTGCTTTCCTGCGCGCAGTCCAAAGGACAGGCGGAGAAGGGTTATCGGCTGTTGAAGCCAGCTTGACGTCTGGCCTGGCACCTGCGGAAGAGACAAAACAAAAATGTCAATACAAAGCGCATTAAAACAATAAGGCACAATTATTTCTGACAAACGTCCTACAGCAAGAAAGTACGAGCGTGTATAAAAAATAACAGGACTAATGGTATAATTTTAAAGACTTTCCGAGGGTAAAATCTCCATTTAAAAAAATATAAAGATTTTGGCAACACCGCGATATCCGTTGAACAGGGGAAACTGCGGGCTGTCACTGCGAGTCAGATAGTGCAGTGTTGCCACTTCTACGTGCAGCTTTACTCCGCTGAATAAAAATCTGTATAAAATCGGTTCCGCAATGTGAATTGACAATGATAATGGATTTTTAAAACATATGCAAAGAGCTTCAAGAAAAATCAATATTGTATTTGTAGGACTACCCAGTACCAAGAAAAAGTCGTTTTACAAAATTTATAAGAACGGTCTTTTGACCAATTTTATAAACCTGAAAATTAAGAATTGCGTTTAAAACACTTCTCCCTGCACCGTATTACAATTTCATCACGATCGGAACACAAGTTTTCTATTTATAGAATTTCAAAGAGAGGGATCGTTTGCAAAACTTTAAAAACCGGCACTTCTTTTGTTCTCACGACAATAGAAAATAAAAGAAATACTAAAAAAAATTATTTAGGATAGATTAACGCAGAATTGAATAAGCAAAATTTTGATGTAACTCGCTTTTATGTACGAGGGGAGAGTGATAAGTTTTGAGCCTATAGTTTCACATTATGATTTCTCTACATAATCACACCCCAGATCAATGTACTTATGCATTCTGTGCTGCAATTTGTTTACAGTCATCGGGTAGAATGATTTGTCCTGAGTCTCACACCACTCAATGACCGCCTTCGTCCGTGTGGAAGTGACGTCCTCGAAGTGAATTATTCTTAGCAGGGAAAAGATGAAAATCTGACGGGGGCAGGTCGGGGCAATAGGGTGGATGAGGAAGTGCGGTGAAGCCACAGTCGACCAAAGCAGCCTGTGCAGTGAGGCCTAGCAGACAGAGGTACCGAATCACGGCCCCGTCGGCCACTCTCTTCTCTGACACTTCGTTCAGTTTCAACCTGATAAAAAAATAGAAGAAAACATGTGAATTTCATAAAAGTTCGCACAGAGTGTCCTAAAACTCAAGCCTTACATCCTACAAAATTTTAACTACCTAGCA
The DNA here is from genome assembly GCF_977018435.1 of Lepisma saccharinum. Classification (NCBI taxonomy): domain Eukaryota; kingdom Metazoa; phylum Arthropoda; class Insecta; order Zygentoma; family Lepismatidae; genus Lepisma; species Lepisma saccharinum. The sequence continues at coordinate 68,239,494 of NC_139248.1, forward strand.
TCACTCCTTCCATGTGAGGCTCAAAACCTTTCACTCTCCCCTGATAGGTCTACTGGTTAATTTTTAATTGGAGTCCAAACTCTAGTACTAGGGTGTATCATAAAGTAAGGTGAATTTTCGATTTATTGAAAAACGTGCATAGAAAAAAATATGAAACTGTATTATGAATGACACATGGTATCACACTAAAATTCGACATAGGAACTACTGCCTTCGTGGGCATATCGTGTGAGGTGGGTCAGGGAAATGCCCATTCGGTGATGTTTTTGGTCCTCACTCAGATTTCTGGACACCCAGCGCGCACACAGTTTCCTGAAGCCAAGTTGGTCATGGACGATACTCCTCACTGAACCATATGAGATGTTCAATGCATCAGCAATGTCTCTTCTGTCTTCGCGAATCATCGCATCCACGTCTCACACATTGCTGTCGGTGATGGACGTTGCTGGTCTTCCACTTCTGTCATCATCTGCCACGCTACTCCTACCACTTGCAAATGAGTTAGTTACACCACACATACCCTTGTTTCTGCGACATAACACTCTCTCCATAGACCTCCAACAATTCTCGATGAATTTCAGATGGTTTCTTTCCCTTGACCCATGAAAAACGAATAACACTGCGCACCTCCTCCTTGGAGTAATGTTCAAGTCGTTGCGCCATCTTTGAATTACTCTAGGTACCAGACGGGTTGTCGTAGAAGACTGTAATTGCCGTCAGACTTGCATCACCTTGGTATCTGACACATACACAAAATTTAATTAGCTACACAAAAAACTCTGGGTTTTACAGACAAATTCACCTTACTTTTTGATACAACCTTGTATCTATAATTTTAATCCGATACTAGCGGGCGTGCGGTAAATTCTGTGCGAATCGTCGCGGTAAATAGATGACTGTGCACGCCGGAACCAATCTAACAATGCGAATTTTACTTTCAAAGTATTCAGTGCCGCGGTGTTTATTTGCACCGCTCCGTATTCTAACTACGGTGAAGGCTCTTCAGTTATGGCGAGTGAACTCCAAATGTAGCGTATAGGCCTTCCTTGCTTATGTGCTCTGTATGAGTTAGCAATTAGCAGTATCTTCTTCCTACCGAGTTGTTTGCGGAGCATAATGTTTGCGAAAGTGTGTCCGTTGCTTCATTTGCGTTTCCAATTCGGAGGCACAAAGAAAGGATGACCGATCTCTTCTGACAAATAACCTTGGTGATGGCCGCGTCCAATGCTTCTCCTCTCGGCTTCCTTGTTTGTTGGCTGGCGGTCGGTCGTGGAACTCTTATGCGCCGAGTGTCAAACTCATTCTATGATTGAGTTCCATAAGATTAAAGATGAAGGTAACAGTTCACTATGGGAGTGACGGATTTCTTCAAATTTACAGGAGAAAGTACTTACAGAAATCATTTTCTGTAGCGTTGTGGAAGTTTGTGAATGTAGTATTGATCCATTTTAATGGGAATACATGTTGTTTTCTGCGAAAATCTCTGTCCGACACGCTGTTGCTGCTGCCGCCATTTGCTTTCTGCACGAGAGCACAATGTTCCGTGTGTTAGATGACGTAAACCCCGTAGTCAGTGTTTCAAACTCGCCGTGTTTTCACTAGAACATGACGTGTCGGGTCTTTTTTAATTTTTTTTTAACTATGCTTGCCTAACCTAACCTAACCTTACGGAAAATGGTTTTTGGGGCTAACGTCAATGGTTTGTGAGGCTAACGTTAATGGTTTGCGTGGTATTAGCATAATTTCAAATCCGAGCACGAAAGTAGGTACTTTTCGGTAAACAAGGTTGCAACACTGCATAAATCGACAAACACTCGCACAACGCGCGATGAACCAGTACACTGTCGCCATAATGTGTGTTACAGAATCGAAATAACAAGTAACAGTAAGTACTCGTAAATCTAAGAAATAGACATTATCTTAGTTAGAAATGCATTATTTTACCTTAGGAAATGTTCCGCATTCCAAAATAGTACCTTAGCAATGTGAAAAAGTGCGAAATATATGATTTACAGGTGTCACCCCCATGGTGAACTAGTACCAAGATGAATAAGCTAATTGCATTGTTGCCTTTATTGAGCGGTTGGTTGAATTCGTTTATTGTACTTCGCTTTTCTGCTACTTTTGGCTAATTGCTAAGATTTTTAAAGTTTTCATTTGTCAGCCGAAATCAGTGTTTCAACTCACACCGCGATAGTCCACATGTGCATACGTGACTCCTGCTAGTAGACGCATACAAATTATCTGTGTCACGCCGCATTATCAACTTCCTTATAGGAAGCCTTGGTACTTCCGCTTCCGAAAACGTCTGCCACAACAGTCTTTGTTTTCTGTTTGGCCTCTGACCATTTTCCTCGTGTGGTGGAGCCCTACGAACTGGTTGGATGGATAGCTGTACAGTCATGGACACTTCTGGGTTGTAACAGTTCTTTACAAAAACAATGGTATTGTTACAACCCAGATGTGCATGTGACCATGGGCGTAACGTGGGACCTAACTTTGAGGGGGGGAGAATTAAACTGGGCCTAAGTTTGAGGGGGAAGAATCAGACTTGGGCCTAATTTTGAGGAGGCAGAATTAAACTGTGCGTATTTTTGAGGAGACACAATTAAACTTGGGCCTAATTTTGAGGGGACAGAAATAAACGGCCTAATTTTGAGGAGGCAGAATTAAACTTGGGCCTAATTTTGAGGGGACAGAAATAAACTGGGCCTAATTTTGAAGGGGCAGAATTAATCTGGGCCTAACTTTGAGGGGGAAGAATCAGACTTGGGCCTAATTTTGAGGGGGCAGAATCAAACGATGCCTTATTTTGAGAGGGAAGAATTAAACTGGGCCTAATTTTGAGGGGGCAGAATCAAAACTGGGGCTTAACTTTGGGAGAAGAGAGACTAAAAGTTTTCCATGCCATAAAAACAGCGTCCAGGATTATTTGCTAAATAACTGTTAGCTGTGACGTTTCCGAAATTACAAATATCACTCTGTATTAATTTGCTCCTCAGGTACCCCTAGCTTGTAAATTTTAATAAACCCGAAAGTTTTTTGGGGGGCAAGTGCCCCCCCCCCCCTTTGCCTCCGCCAAGTTACGCCTATGCACGTGACTCTACAAACTCATGGCGGAGAGTAAGCCCAATAGACACTGGTGGACAGTCACTTTCCTCCGGGTGAGGGAGACATCAAACTTTCCGGGGGAGGCATGTCATAGACAACAAATTATATTATTATAATAACAAAACTAGTATTCTAAAATTTCCCCTTCTTATCTCTAATACGTATTGAAAGAAAGCGTAATTTCTATAAGACTGCACAAGCTCGTCACTACCATTCTTCATAAAAATGTTGACTGACTAACCGTTAAAATAACTGCAATAACTTGAAATTTGTTACAACAATAGGCGCTTACATTACACCAGACCTGCCGCTGTACACGTGTCCATTGTTGAGTTACAATGAAATGGATTTTATTAATATATGTTACTAAAGTGCGCGTCAAATCTCCTGCATATGGCCTTGAACGACTAAACAGCACCAGCGAATCACAGACGTGCGGCGTTGCCGTGCTCTCCGTGACAAGACGTTTCGCTCAACCACGCTGTCGCTTTTCCGTGCGAAATTTCGACATGGCACCGCTGCAGTGCGCTGCTATTGGCTATCGCCATATGCAGGAGATTTGACGCGCACTCTACTTAGCAGTTATCAAAACTGACAACAATTGAAATTCGTTCATTATTTTGACTTTTAATTCTTACAAAGATGACGGAAATAGTGCTTATAATTACGAAAGAGCCAGAAAAAGTTGGTTCTACTTTAAATTAAGTGAATGAAACAAGGCCAAAGAAAGCATGGTTGCCAAATGTCTTAGTCATTGTCCGAATGCTCTTCCATGTTGAAATTTTCTGGGGGGACTTTAATATTTCCGGGGTGGGGGGTTCCCTACCCCGGGCCACCCCTGAGTTCATCACTGGTTGATAAGGCGAACACCGTATATAGTTCTCATCATTATGTAGCCTTTTGTACAGCCAACAGCAAAAATAATAGTAGGCAAAGTGTCCATCGCTATTATCATTTTTTATTCTAAGATCATGCGCCGTTTAAAAGAACGGAATTCTGTTGATTCGAAGCAGATGACGTTCTCTACTAATGGACTTTTTAATTTCAATTCATAATCATCACATTGTGGAAAATAGACTGAATGAAAATGGTGATAGGCAACTCGCTTACCATTTCTCTTGCCGTTGGGTGTACAAGGTGAAATTAATACTGCGATGTATGCCTAATACATTTTTTTCTCAGAGGGGCAGAGTAAGATTTCATAGAAACTTTTATTGTTGTTGTTGTTGTTGTTGTAATTCTTATTATTATTATTACTATTCCTACTACTTTAAAATCATAAAATTTAAATTGAACTGAAAATACCAGGTGGTTATAATTAAAGTGACGGTGTTCAGAGTGGTACAGCACGGGCTGTAATGAGAGTAGCAGTCTGAAACTTCGTAGATATGCTAATGAAGCAATGCGCTCGCGAATTATGCCAAAAAAAAATAGTTCCAATTCTCGCCACCAGGGTAAAAAACGGCGCTGTAAGCAGTCAAAACGTGGAATTTTCCATAACTCTGACGTCAAAGTCGGTGAAATTGCCTAACCATTGTGTGAGCTCCCTGGTTGTTGTTGGTGACGCTTGTTGCTTTTTCCTTTAGTAAATGTTCATGTAATTCGAATAGTGAAATTGTAGCGATATTTTATTACAAAGAGTATTGTTTTCTGCGATTTATAGTGTTTTTCCTGTAACTATACCAAGTTTTGACTGCTTACAGCGCCATTATTTACCCTGGTGGCGAGAATTGGAACTATTTTTTTTTTCATAATTCGCGAGCGCATTGCTTCATTAGCATATCTACGAAGTTTCAGACTGCTACTCTCATTACAGCCCGTGCTGTACCACTCTGAACACCGTCACTTTAATTATAACCACCTGATACTTTGGCGTTGTGTACAAATACAGACTCGAGTGTACTATGTACAAAGCAAGTGGATTCACCTTGCTTCCTTTCCATAAACATCCATCAGTTTGTTGAAGAATAGTTCTTCGTAATCTTGTACTTTTTCAAAATGCACAGTTATCAGACACCACTTAATCTACTGTCCTTCATGGTACCTGTACCATTTATGGCTTTACGTGCCGAAGGGTATCGTTAAGTAATAATTCAAAATGACTGGCATCTCCCGACATTTACAAATCCCGAACAACCGAGAGAAGTCCGAAAGGGTGTTACTTAAAAGTTGTTAATTCTTGATATTTTCTGTACTATAAGTGTCTGAAATTTCTTGAAACTAACAGTTTTTATTCCAGAAGTGCAAAAACAGTCAATTGAAGGAGAAATAGTGTGTACAATTTGCGAAAGGTCGTGCCCCCCATTCCCTGGTTCTATCCGGCCCTCTGGATTACTTCCCTTGTAAAATCCTTTCTAATCTCTCCTTCCACCTCACCCTGGGTGCCAAGCAAGCAGATTATACAGGGTGTCCCACGAACGGCGCAACTGGGAATTAAGAGTGGCGTTACTTTGTAACCGAAACCTGTACATACATAAGTCATACACCAAATGTTAGCCCTGTCCAAGTAGATATTTTTAAACATAGAAACAACAAACGGGGTGCAGTGTTGTTCATGCAGTGTTGCCAATTGTAAGTGAAAGTGTAAATTTATTTTTCCACAAAGCATGGAAAATTGCATGTCAAACATTCGTACGGACATTTGGACGTCAATTTCCACCTTGGGTAGGTGGACTATTTCGCCATCTATAGTTCAGAGAAGAAAACCGATCGTTTTCGCTTATAGCCAATCCTGAAATGTCTCGTAAAGGCGTACCGGTCCAAAAGGTGTTTTTAAAAATATATGAGGTACAGAGGCAACACTGTTGATGTTTGAAGGCAACAAAAGGTGTGTTTAGTGATAGTCTATGACATGGAAATACTGGAAACAGGAAAAAAAGAAAATGAAAATTTAGTGATGGTCTATGACATGGAAATACTGGAAACAGGAAAAAAAGAACGTAACATTTATATTTTTAGTCCCTGGTTCGTTACACATGTACACAAAAATGAATAAACAACTGGTTTAAAATGGACAGTACTGTAATTCTTAAGTCAATTCTTATATCAGAACATTTCGAGTAGGATTATATGGGTTTATTTTACGTTCTTATATATATATATATATATATATATATATATATATATATATATATATATATATATATATATTATATAGCTATGAACGCTCAAACTCTATCCTGTACGTATGCAACCCAACACAGCAAACGCTTGCTCTGACATAACTACCAGGGGCGCGTGGCAGGGTTGCCACTAGCGTTCCTCGTTAAGAGAGACGACTTGAAAACAACTTGGGAGTCTTACCTGAGCAAAAAAAAAAAAATGGTACTTGTGATGTTGTAAGAAGCATTCACAGTATTTATAAACTGACCAAGACAAATAATGCGCAGACTGAAATTCAAGATTACTCATTCTAAAATATCTTCATAATTGATTGATTGATTTGGTTTATTTTAATTCGCTTTTCTGCCACCTTTGGCTAATCGCGAAGATGAGGATGAAATAACAAATGACACCAATGTCTAGACCAGGATTTAAACTCGAGACACCTGACGCCGTAGCGAGCTGTGCTAACCACATCACCACGGAGTGTTTCGTGTATCATGCAATTTCAACAATTGCAAAGGACACGTGAGATAGGGGAAATCCACGAACTAACAAATGTAAACATGATGTGTTTGCTGCCTCGTTTCGAACACGCAGACTGTAATGTTATTACAATTGATTTATTTGAAAATTATTCCTATCTATGCTAGCGTCATTGGTAATCATGTTCGTCTCATTAGGAAAAAAAATTGCAAGGTTCTTTTAAAATAATGATTGATTGATTGATTCATTCATTCATTCATTGATTTGCTTTATTGTACTTCACTTTTTGTGCCACCTAATTTGCGAAGATGGGGATGAGTGATGATATGATGAAATTGATGAATGGACACCCACTAACGTCCATACCCAAGCCGGGATTCAAACCCAAGACCCCTGCCTTATTTTAGAAAACAGTGGCAACCTATAAATTTTACCGACAACTGATATGCATGTAATAAAAATTGTGTGTTTTAAAAGTGGGTTTCAAGAAAATTCCAACGATTATTTGCAATACTAGGAACATGCGAATTAAAAACTTTCTCTCCTCCCCCCCTCTCTCTCTCTCTTTCTCTCCACTCAAACTGGTTAATTTTGAATGCTCTATTAAAGAAGTTGTAGGAAGAAATTAATATTTCATTGAAAGGAATTACATTGAGTTCGGTGCATACTTACTGCCTGTATTAGTTTGTTCCGCACTTCACGATATCGTTTGATATTGGTACATCAAGAGAAATCCTCGTAATTTACACTCTTTTCATGTGTGCGAATTAGTTTTCTCATTTTGTGTCTTTGCTTAGCATTCTTATCACCGAACGTGAAAAAAAATAATCAAAAGGAAACCATTGAGAACACGTCATAAATTGTACATATTTATCATTCATTGTAGCAACTTGATATCAACATTGAAATGTAACAGTAATATTTTCGGAAGGCACCAAAATGTCAACTTTTAGTTCACCCTGGAAACAACGTTTTGTAGCAAACGAGCGAGATTCTGCATCTAGATGAATTTCCGGGATAATTCTTGTGAATTTATATTCTTCTCATTGTACGTCATTTTTCGGCACTTTCAGGAAAATAGTAAATACGAGGACGAAAGATCCAGTGACACCTTTGTCTAGGTCGGAACTCGTGTCCGGAACATTTGGTAGAGAGGGATCATGTGTTGATCACTAAACGTACTCAGTCACCAAAGTGGCTCAAGAATATTCATCTGCCGGAGATTTTTGTTTCTTTTCAGCCTGCTTTTTATAACGAACTCGATTCGCAATAGCGCTAGTTCACAATTTTCTAATAAATCAATTGTAATAACATTACAGTCTGCTTGTTCGAAACGAGGCAGTAAACACATCATGTTTACATTTGTTCGTTCGTGGATTTCCCCTATCTCACGTGTCCTTTGCAATTGTTGATATTGCATGATACACGAAACACTCCGTGGTGATGTGGTTAGCACAGCTCGCTACGGCGTCAGGTGTCTCGGGTTTAAATCCTGGCCTAGACATTGGTGTCATTTGTTATTTCATCATATCATCCTCATCTTCGCGATTACCCAAAGGTGGCAGAAAAGCGAATTAAAATAAACCAAATCAATCAATCAATTATGGAGATATTTTAGAACGAGTAATCTTGAATTTCAGTTTGCGCATTATTTGTCTTGGTCAGTTTATAAATACTGTCAATGCTTCTTACAACATCGCAAGTACCATTAATGTTTTGGATTTTGCTCAGGCAAGACTCCCAAGTTGTTGTTTTCAAGTCGTCTCTCTCAACGAGGAACGCTAGTGGCAACCCTGCCACGCGCCCCTGGTAGTTATATCAGAGCAAGCGTTTGCTGTGTTGGGTTGCATACGTACAGGATAGATTTTAAGCGCTCATAGCGCAGAAACTAAGCGCTTTCGAGGTAAACTTAATAGGGAAAAGTTACTTGTTTTTATGATATCTACCAGCACCCAAGCGTTGTTGAAAGAGTTTTGCGACACCCTGCATATATTTACATATCGTTTCCATTGTGTGTCTTGCATAGACTAAATTAACAAAACTCTAAATCAACAAAATTGCGCACCTATGGCTTACACCATCGGCACTTCCTTTACCGCAGAGTTAGCATAACTATCTCTGCGGGCCTACCCTCAGCTGAAATGATATTCCGTTCATTACAAATGCGTTTCCTTACGCCTTCACTCTTTCTTTTGGGCATCAATTATTCAATACGGAAATATTCAAATATTTTCTAAAGGGACTTGTGACAGCAACAGGGGTTGGCTTACACCAAATGCTACATTATTATAATCAGTCTAGCCACCAAAAGTGGACTAAACTCGAGGAGACGTTCCTCGTCGTCGAATCGATGGGGAAACACTGTTTTTTGCTAAAGCCCAACCGGCCTTTTTTATAGTCGGGGTAAACGTCCGTGAATGTGAACCCCGTAGCACTGGAAAATTCCACTGCAACGGTATTTTGAAAGACAGCTAACTCCCCCAACCGGGAAGCTAAAAACAGGGGAATCTAAGATCCAGTAAAGCACAATCCAATAAGCACATACACTTACATCCAGTAATAACATAAAAATACACCTTGTAACTGGCCAGCAATTATTTAACATATTACCAAAACCAGTAATGGTCAATCCGACCATTACAAATTCGAGATTTTCATCGCATCGGGAAATTCCGAAAATTTCACCATTCCAATTACATGAACTTTTCCCAAATTTCTCATGGAGGGCAAGTGCCCCCCTCCCCCGCCTGCGGGTGGCCTTGTAGAGAGATTTCGTACGGTCTATCTCGCATGTTTTGTTTTCGTCTCAAGCAGCATACAAATACTTCTTTCGTTTCATAATTTTCGCAACTCATTCTTGTCTCGTAACTATCACTCTGCAGTTAATTAATCGACTGACGCATCTAACTGTAATTTTCTTACGATCAGTGACCTTGAACTGGCTGCATTTTTAGTCCTTATGAACATGAACTGACTGTTTCCAGGGTTAAAATTCTTTATCTGTGTTCATGATATCGAGATTATTGTTAATTAAGGCTGTACTAAAGACAATTTGTTATAACTTTTCGATAACGGACAGCAGCACCGTTACCGGATCTAGGCGTAAACATAATCAAGGTCGGTACGTACAGGTTTGTCCATCAGGGTATTTGTTGATGGGAGATGACGTCACGTTTTTAGTAGATTTTCAAATATGTAAGTAGAAGTACATCAGCGTAGTTTATTATCATGAGATTAGTTAAGATGTTCTCATTAGCAAATGAAAAGAAACACTAAGAGCAGAAATAGGCGGAAATTTTAACATAAATCCAGTGGAAGTTGCGGACTTAAACACTTTAATCCTTGTCATGGGATAATATCCGTGTACTATTACGCTAGTTGATGACGTCACATTAGTCTTAGATATTTGTGGGGAAGGCGGAGTTGCCTCCACCCGTTTAATCTGCCCATATATTAGTATATTCTAAAAAAAATTACCTGGTTTACAACAACAATTCTTATTTATCGTACATAACAGGTGGCGCAAAAGTCATCATCCTAATTGAACTGACCTTTATTTTGACATCTTGTTGTTTATATCAGTAGTGTTTTGTCAGTTAAATAGAAAATACTCACAAAATTTACTGTGTGCGAAAATGAATAAGTATACCCCACACACAGCCCGCGAAACATTAGCTCTTTTGCGTGACACTTTTCCGGGCAGAGTAATATCCCGTTTAGGTGATTTGCCATGGCCGGCCAGGTCCCCCGATTTGACCGCTCCAGATATCCTTTGGGGATATTTGAAGTCATTGGTTAATGTGAATAAGCCAGAGACGTTACAGCAACTCAAGGATAATATTCACCATGAAATGGAAAACATTTCCCCGCAGATTTCCAACACCAACATCTTTAAAAATTGAGGACATCAAATTTACAAGTATCAATGAAAGTTTAACACAAAAAAAACTACTTTGTTTAATTTAAAACCAAAGCTATAGGCAAAGAAAATCAAGTGATGACTTTTGCGCCATCTTGTATATGCATCAATTAGATGGAATGGAAATAGGACCAATGGAGGAATGCTACAAAAAGAGAATTCCGACAGCTTCAAATTTTCCGACAATTTCTATATTTTTCATAAAATCTCCCCTTTTACCTAAAATTGGACCTAGATTTCTTTACAGTACTGTCTCTGCCAAGCGCGGAACAGAAAGGAGGAAGAAACAAGCAGTTTCCTCCCGCCAACGCTGTGTGCAGCGGTGGAACTGACGCGGCCTGTTTTTAAGTATCCACTCGCTTCTGTTCCCTCGCCCTCCCTGCGTACAATCGGGTCGTCAGAAGGGTTCGATGGTGAATGATCAGTGGCGTACAAAAACCAGCCTGCATTTGGCATAATTAATTAAAATATACTTAAATATTTGTTTTACTAGTTTGCATGCATAATGAGCAATTACCTATGTATTAATGTATAAAAATACAGGGTGTCTCAAAAAGACAGGACATTTTGAAACGGAGATATAGAGAAGAGAATAAATAGTTGCAAGAGAATAAATCATGGAAATGAATAGTGCACAGGATGCTATTGTATACATATATACCGCTGAAGACATGGATAGATTAATGTCTGGAAGACGACGTCCAGTAGATGAGCTTTTCTAAGCAACCATTCCTTCAGTCGTCGAGGGACATCCTTCATTGCTGGACGTAACATGTCCGAATATGGGTGATATTTCCTCACGGATCCTCTCGACTCGAGCTGCTACAGCTAAAGAATCGCCCAGATTCCTGTGGACATGTTACGTCGAGCAATGAATGTCCCTTGACGACTGAAGAAATGGTTGCTTAGGAAAGCTCGTCATCTACTGGACGTAATCTTTAAGACATAAACCTACCAATGTCTTCAAAGGTTCAAAGGTATGTAATTATGTAATGACATCCTCTGCTATTCGTTTGCATGACTAAATATCTTACGCGTACCCCCAGGGGTTGCAGTGTGGCTTTTACGCACACAGCTGGGAAATTGGAAAGTATGTATGTAAAAGTGTATTTCGGTGTACGGGGAAGCCAACGGTTGGGTTCCCTCAACGGCTTCCCCGTTTAAAAAGTAACAATAGGACCTTGCCCCGGTGATTAGGGGGCGGGTCATATCGGAGGTATAAATACCGGTTCTACTTGTTACGGTCTCTCATATCTCAGAAACCCAGAAACTTCGATACAAGGCCCGATGGATGGTGGCAGTTTTTATGGATGCATAGAAATACACACAGAGTAAGCGCCGTAGTGTAGGGACCTCTGCGTGATAAACTGCGGGGGGGGGGGGGTAGCGCTATGGTAAACAGTGCGCTCCTAGAGTAAAGTCTTGATAAGTGCAATTCTCTGTGTTCTGGGGCAAAAGGCAACCGGGAACAGTTGATAATGGATTTATTATGAAAAGATGTACAGTATATACTGGGTGAGTCTTTTAAAAGAGGCCCCGTGGAAAATGTGCTCCTTGCTTGTAGGCAACCCTGGTACACCGAAGAGAAGAGCGGGGCAGAAAACAGTCCAGGATATGTCATGTCATGTTGTCGAATATGCTTGGCACCAATATCCTGGACTGTTCTCTAACCCGCTCTTCTCTTCGGTGTACCAGGGTTGCCTACAAGCAAGGAGCACATTTTCCACGGGGCCTCTTTTAAAAGACTCACCCAGTATATGGCGAAGGGTAGAAGTGTAAATAAATGCTGTACATACAGAGATAACTCCGTGAGACGTTATTCTTTACAACAGGGTGCATGAACTACTTGAAGGGAGTACGCAATCAGCTCTGAGAGTGTTTTTTAATCCGTGGTGTACTTAAAAAAAAAGCACCGAAATAGGCTATATTTGGATCCGATTCTCCGCTTGAAAGTTTACAAGTGCACAACCAGACTTCAAGAAACAGGCACATCCCTCTCGCTAGAAACTCTGAGAATTTCAAATAAAAATCTTCAAAATTGTGCTTGACAGTTTGTTTACAAACATAATTTTGTTTTTTACTTCTTTTTCAATAATTCTGGGCAAAAAATACGTGAAAAATAATGTTTTCTTATGTACTTCTTAGCATACATGTGCTTCCTATTTTAATTTTTCTAACTAATCATAAAGATTATAAACGTACGAACACCCAATAAAATAATAAACGTAGGATTCTGTTTATTTGTTCACCATCTTTCCACATACAGCCCGAATCTCTATTGTAGATACACGCCTCCAACATAACAAAAACGTCCCACCATCAGGCAGCCAAAAAATTCCCAAAACCCACTATTCGGAGAAAACCTATGGGTGGGGGTACATTAGACGTTTACTTACAACTACAGGGTACAATGATTGGTTGGTATCGAACCCGAGCCTCCTTGATTACAAGGCGACGACGCTACCACTGCGCCATCGGGGAGGCCCTTAAAGGGTACAATGAGAAAAAGATTCCCTGGGTGAAGCGCACAAAGGGAATTCGGTGGGTCAGGTCGTGGGTTACTCTTCTGTACAAGCAACTTGTATATTACTAGAATGACTAAGCCTAATCCACAAATACAGTCAGAAAATACACAAATATTTACAAAATGACAACCCCATCTACAGAGATAACTTTTACTTTTCTGTAGAATAGTACAACCAACTTGTACAAGCGGCCTTGTCAATTGGCATGCTCTAGACTTAAAATTATGGCACCATATTTAAAATTGTATATACAATATGGCGTCTTTCGTGTCCTGTCGCACAATGTGCCATACGTAATTACAAAATGACATCATTTACAGAGATAACCCTTATTCTAGCTTCGTAATATGCGCCAGTGTACGTAAGCATTTCAGCAAATCTCCTTCCAAGTACATATTCAGAACCCTCCTTATTCGTTGGTCAACCTAACCTAACAATAATATACACGGACTCAGGTTCAGTCCGGGTTAGCCTCACTGTGCATGAAGTGAACTTAAGTCACCAAATCCATTAAGCAGTCAATAACAATATTGTTTCTATACTATAATTTAGGGATGTGCCGAAGCCGATTACAGATGTATGAAAATCGGCCGAAATTGACACATCGGCATCGGCAAAAATCCGATATTTAAACCGGTACAGATTATACTAGAGTTTTTACCTTCTAATAAGTTTTATATTCTAGTTTTGTAAGATTTATTGAAAATTTGGTTATGATTCGTCATTATTGTAGACTTTTTGTAATAAAATTATTGCAAACTCATTCAGAGGATCAACCTAACTCAAAATCGGAAATAAAACAGTACATTGCTGAACCAGGATCTGCAGTTATATTGGAAATTCAAAAATGAGTATTCAAACCTGAAGGAAGTGCTGAGAAAATACTTGGGCATACCTGCTGCATCAGTATTCAGTGATTGAGTGTTCAGTGTTGCTGAACAGATTTGAGATAAGAGAAGAAGTAGGTTACTTCCTGAAGTGCTTCCAAATCTCGTGTTTCTGAGTTGAATCTGGCAGAACAGGAATTCATTTTGCATGTCAAAGAACTGCTTGTGTACTAATGTTAAATCTCTTGAGAATCCATGTTGTTCTTAAAGGTTCATATAACATTTTGTAGATGCAAATGTACATTCGCATGTCTTGAGTATATGTATATACATATGATATGCAATAGAAATGTACATAGAAAATTTATTTTTGTCATGCTGAAAATAACATCCCATTTCTGTTTCATAATCTTATGTATCGGAATCGGTTAAATATCGGCATCGGTATCGGTTCCAAAAATTATCGGTGAGTACATCGGCATCGGTACATTTTCAGCTTCGTCACATCACTACTATAATTATAATAATAATACTAATAGCACTCCTGCGACTGACAACTCATACAACCCTCCACTCTACTATCTTAGTCATACGACCGGAAGTTAGGTGCAGTGAAGGCCACGAAGTCAGGTGCGCTTCAACCACTGTGCGTTTCTCCCACGGCACCAAGAAAAAAGTTTCAGAACCACATTTTATTCTGTTCTGCGTTTCAAAATGTCCCATCTTTTTGAGAAACCTTTATGTGAAGGAAAGGTTGGTTTACCGGCGGTATACGCGGTGGCGTGGAGAATACGCTAGTGGCAGTATACTCTATCAACAGCGATGGAACTTCTGAACTAAAGAAGACATATTTTAAGCTGCTTCCCGGCTAGTTGTCGATTCTAACTGGAGACCCGACTGGAAACATTGAAGCCTGGAACAAGCGGCAAGAGTGAGCTTTGGGCAGGCTCTGAAATCCTGGCGATTTCCTTACAAGGACTCTGAAAGCGCTGCGGACAGGTTCTCAGGCCATTAAAGTCATCAGCCCCGATTAAGGGACGTGCGCTTGGCATATCAAACAGCGCCACAGAGAGGATGTCTCAATTCATCCTTATAAATTACACTAATGGAGCACAACAAGGATAATGCCATTGTAACAGACCGCTTCCAACGATACACTCGCAAATTAATCGCCTGATATCTTCTGAACGCTTAGTACCGCAAGGATGAGATCATAGACAGGCTCGTATCACCAAAGAGCTACTGCCATTATTATCTTTGTGAACGTTATTAGAGATCTTACAGCAACCACACGCGTTACGAAGCATACGTATGTAAAGAGTAGCATAAAAGTCATACGCAACGTTAGCCATAAACACAGAACTTGCCTTTAAAATACGATTCATATTTCACCCCGGATTGGAAAAATCACGCCACCTTAACCACCGAAGAAACTGTATGAAGGTTCTCTCACAATTAATACATAAACAATGGCAAGCACACAACACAAACACACAAAACTCAATATTTCACCAAAAGGAAACTTCATTTGAAAATCCACAAAAATACAATTAAAAATGTTAAACATCGGGTCATTTTCATGCACGCAGCATATTCTTCGCTTCACGCTTGCTCTGGTTTGCCGGACTGATGCCGGACCACGTGCGGATTTGGCCATATTTCCCATCATGCTCTGCATCGCTGACGTCACATTGAATACTATCCATTGATTACAGCTCAATGTGATAAATGATTTTATTTATATTATCACAGATGTCCAAGAAAAGTTGATTGGTATTATGATATGGTGGTTTTCAACATCTTATCCCTTCCGCGCCCATAGATGATTAATCCTGGCGCCGCCGCTGGTCAACAACCTCAGTTGCGAAGTAAAAGCTGTAGGAGTAACATCGCTCTTCTGTTACAACGTTTCCAAGCGTACGTCTGTTTTTGTCAGTTGTTTTATTAGCTTATTTGTACAGTGTTTGGGTGTTTTGTGTATTAACTCTCCGCGCTTTGTGTACTATTGTACAACTTTTATCCAGTAACGACGTCGATCAACTCTGTCTCTCTCAGTTTTACAGTACGTTTGGCAACATGCTGTGTATTCGACGCTCATTCGTTTCGTTCCGCCAGGAACTTTCGGTGCCTTTCGAGTCGAAAATACCCGATGTCAGCCGAACAGATTTCAACTGATCGCCGATTCGTTGTTTCCCAACCGCCAGTTGGAAATGCGAGAGGTATAGCGATATACAACACCGCCTGGTGTCAACCGAAAGAAACAGAGAAAATCCGAAAAAGTTTCACCTTTCAGTGTACAAACACAAACTGCTTCGTTTTCAACAAGTTTAATCAAAGTTCACCTGGTGGCCCCCTCCCTCCTTGCTTTTCCTTAGGAGGCATTTTGTTATTCTTTATCAACTTTCTCCTTGCGGGTTACCTCAAGGAATATAAAAGCTTTTCAAACAATAACAGCCTCGGGTGGGCATTTCTTTGTTGCTAATGATAAAACAACAGATTCCTGTCGTTATAAAAGAACGGTTTGCAAGAGCAGGAAGTCTGGGAAATTGGTACAAGAGATACTGCAGACAAGTTTTTACCTTGCTTGATTCCGTAATAACTGGTACTTCAGTTAACAACGCTGATAATACGATAAAATGGACGTTTCTGACAAAGGTACAAAAAAATACCCTTCCCTAAAGGAGTTCCTGTATAGTATGTCTAAAATATCACGGGCATAGAACACTACTCGAAAACTGCGATGGAAAAAACACTTTTCTTAATAAATACTCAAATCTAGTTATTAAATAAACCTCAGAGCAAGGTTATTAGAAGTATAGAGTTACGCACATGGATTATTTTCTTCGTGATGACGTAACGACGGTTAGAGGTGAATTTATCAATGAAACGAATGCGAAATCTATGGCTAGTGTTGCAATATGCAGATAGGAAAAAATGTCAGAAACTGAACACACGAAATCGAGTACATAAACGCGTATTTCTTATGCAAGATGCTGTCTTCTTTATAAGCAGTTAACCCATTTATCGTTTATGGCTTCAGATAAATTGAATATACTGACAAGTAGCAACATGAAATAATGAGAGTATATTGCCCGATGTTTAAATGAGAAATAAGATATTTTGTTTCAATATTTTTCAGTATAAACACAATTTGAAATACACTCTGCAATGTAATTTGATGAAATTTAATAAATCACTTTGAGTTTCATGTCGACCGTGGACTAATCGTAGAGGCCTGTTATATTTCAACTTTCCCTCCAGCCGTTTGATGCCGCTAGTGACTTCCACACTCGCTTTTCCATAGGCTATGGTACACATCCTTTCTTAGAGATTGTTCTTGTCACGTGTTTTAATATCTGTATATTGCAACACTGTCGTTTCATTGTTTCACATTCTAGTGATACATTAACCTGACCGCCAGTACATCATTGCAGACAACAAACTTAAGGGCATGAGGAACAGTTTCCGCGAGGCTCTTCCCTCCGCGGCACTATTGCCAACTTAGCTCATATATATGTCATATAAGCAGTGTTTCTTTCTGTGAATAAAGGTTGTCGTACTCTTGAAGTATTTTGTTCTTGGGTTCATCATAACTAGTCAAAATATTGTGATATGTTCACAAATGATCACCTATAACAAGGTGACGGTGCGGCGTACTGTTGCGTTGAACTGTTGAACAAGAAGTCAGGTGCGTATCTAGAAATATTTTTCGTGGGGGGGAGATCGAAGAAATGTCTCAAAATAATAACATAATATAATAATAATATTGTTATATTAAATTAACTAAAATAGTATTAATTAAAATATTCAAATTAATTTTGTATTTTTATTACATGAATAGGTGTGATATAACAGCACGTATTCATTATCTAGATTGCGTGTAATTAAGGTCAGCAAAATTTGAATATATATAAACTGCCCTGGCAAGGAAATTTATGTCAAATAGATAAATATTTGTGTATTTATTGAATATGAACGTTCCTGATAATATTTTATGCACATAAGTAGTAATAAATCTTCTTTGATACTGTCATTCAAAGTCGTATGATCTCAATATAACCCTTGCCTTGTAATTAGTTCGGCGGAACTAAATAACCCTACATTAAACAACAAAAGCATATTTTCATGATTTAATTTTAGTAAATTCATTATTTCGTTATTGTCATCATATAATTTTTGTACTTAGTAAGTCTTTCGAGGGGAGTGCGGACCCTCTGGATCCCTCTAAATACGCCCTTGCGAGACGTTGCCATGATAACAACAATATAAAAAATAAAAATTATGGCGAGTCAGCCCATGTCTGCCTGCATACTTAAATTTTCTAATATATTAAACACCTGAAGCAATGAACTTCGTAGTCAACGTCGCTTGTAATCAACAGGTTTTGAGCTATCACTTGTCCTGAGTGTATGCGAATGTACAATTGAAAATTAAAGAATACCGACCAGTTTTCTACACAGTCTCGGCATGATACACTGTATTTTTATGTTCTTATTTCTCAATTACACCAATATTATCATTAAGAGGCTGATGCAGTGAGGTCTATATATACAGGGTGTTTCCGTGACCTTGAATCAAACTGACAGGGTGGATGGAGACAGACACAAGCGCCAATATGAGATAAGGAACCCCAAAACGCGTCAATAGAAAGTTGGAAGCCAAAACTATTTGGGGCTGCCTATGACAGCGGAATAAGACAACTGGCATATGCGGCTTGAAGATTTAATACAGACGTCACTAGTGTTTCGTAGCACTCCATGGCCTTATTTAGAGTGGGGTTTAGGGTTCAACCCCCCCCTCGAAATTTCTGGCATGTTGGATTAATAGAAGTTCAAAAACCAAAATTTGTAACACATTTTCAAAAAATGTATTCTCAGTTTTGCAAAAATACAAAAGGGTGACAATGCTGAAATGATAGAGCTGGAATTTTCAAAAATTTTTAATTCTGAAATTTGAGGGAAACTGGTTTAATTCTTGCAGCTCACCTGCAACCCCTTCATTTTCACTTCTGCTGTCCTCCAGTGCTGTTCCTGGATCTGAATGAAAATTCACTTGTGATTGTTCCAAAATTCCCAATGGTAACACTGTAAAGTAGGGGTGCGGGACAGAATTTTTTGGGTCGGGACAGGATCGGGACGGGAAATTTTTTAAATCCCGACATTCGGAACGGGAAATGTTCGAAATTTCCCGAAGCTCTGGAAATCTCGAATTCTACACGCCATTTTCACTTTAAGTGATTTTTTTTTTTCATTTCTGGAATAAAAACTAACAATTTCCGATACGTTCCACGAACTTACAATGCAGAAAACGTATAGAATTAACGACTTTTTAAAATGACCATTCGGTATTTCCCAACTGCTCGGGATCCCGAAAAGTCGGGATCTGGACGGCACATTTTTGTCCCGATCCCGGTCCCTACTATTCGGGATCCCGCACACCCCTACTGTAAACCCTTCTCTCCATGTTAATAAAACATTCAAATGCTAAATAGGCAAATTTATTGTATAAAAAAATATAAACTAAAAACGTAACGTATCCATCCTCCAATAGGGTCTTCTTCAGACAAAGATATCTTTCAATTCATGGCCTTATTTAGAGGGGGGGTTTCTAGGGTTCAAACCCCCCGAAACATCTGACATGTTGGATTAATGGAAGTTCAGAAACCAAAATCTGTAACTCTTTTCAATTTTTTTTTTGAAGCATTACAAAAATACAAGGAGACAATGTTGAAACGAGCGAGCTAGAATTTTCATAAATTTGAATTCTGAAAGTTGAGTGAAACAGGATTTATTCTCGGAATCGCAGCCCACCGGCGACCCCTCCATTATCACTTCTGCTGTCATCTTTCCAGTGTTGTTCCTGCGTCACAAGGAATATTGTAGACTGAAAATTCCCTTATGATTGTCCCAAAATTCCCTTTCCAACTTTTAAATTCCCTGTCCGATAAAGTCAAAAATCCCCCTTCATAGGAGTTCAAACCTACGATCTTCAGTTTTGTAGCACATCACGTTCGCGATTGAGGTTACAATCCATGCACCAGGCTAAGTTTTTAAAAAGAATAACTGGTTCCACACTTTTCAAAATTCCAAAAATTAAGTTTTAAGGTCAAATAACAAAAACTTTATGACTAAAATTTCCATCTAACTTTTAAAGCTATTCTCTTGCAGGTATCTTAAAATTTAATAACAAAGTATAATAATTGGGCATTTCAGTACACATTATATGAAACGTAAAAAACAAAACAAGAAAAACCTTTATGCTGGATATTCACTCATAATAATAATTATTATTATTATTATTATTATTATTATTTTGGAATAAAATTGTTTTATTATTATGAAATTTTAATTATTATTGTATAATTATTGTTATTATTTATATTATTCAAATTTCTGGCGACGCCCAGGGGAACAATTATGAATGAACCCCCCCCCCCGAAATTTTTTCCTGCCTACGGCCATGTTTCAATTTATTGTGAATCTTTGTCTGAAGAACAGCCTGACAGAGGGTGGATACGTTACGTTTTTAGTTTATATTTTTTTATACAATAAATTTGCCTTCGTCAGCATTTGAATGTTTATTTTTTACAAAATTACAGTTCCAACTTTTTAATTCCCTGTTCGATAAGGGTTTAAACCCCCCTTGATAAGAGTTCAAACTTAGGATATCCAGCTTCGAAGCGCGTTACGTTCACTATCCTTTACCCAGCGCAGCGGTTGATATAGTACATATATTTAACCCATATGCGGTCCTATAGAACACATACTTGTATAGTGCATAGTGGTTTTAGATAATGCTGTTTGGTAAGAGCGCCGGAAAGTGGGATCGAACTGGTCCATAGAACTCCCCCCCCCCGCCCTGCCTCCCCCAGAATTGATATCGTTTATTGCAAGTTAGAAAATATCAGAACGTTTGTTAGTTTTATTGTTATTAACGGAAATTAAGTCCAGTTAGTTAATATTCGAACTGAATAACCAAAGAAAAAGTGTGTTAGATCGAAAAATTGAGGTTACAATACAGGCACCAGCTTAAGTTTTACCATTTAATCCAAAGAATAACTGGCTCCACAGTTTTCAAAATTCCAAAAATTAAGTTTTGTGAATGGTAAAAAAACAAACTTTATGACTAGAATTTATCTTACTTGTAAAGTTTTTTCCTGAACGTATCTAAAATTTAATAACAAAATATAATAACTGTGCATGAAACGTATAATAAATAAATAAGAACAGTTGGGCTGCATATTCACGCTTCTGATGGATAGGGTAGAAAAGTCTCCTCAAGGATATAAGGACAGCAATAATAATAATAATACATTTGGAAAAAGTAGTTTATTATTATGACATTTTAATTATTATTATTATTTCTACAAGGTGATCCAAAAAGGCCACCCCTTTTCAATTGGTGAGTATAACTTTATTTAGGCGAATAATTGCAAGCTACAAGGACAGAAGTGTTGCACAGACATGGGAGTTTGATACAAGATATGTCAATCAGGTTGTGAATGTCACATCACATCACGTCTCACTTAAGTTTTGAATATAACATCACTCAGGTGAGCACCACCGTTGTTGGAGCACTCATGAAGCCGAGCCACGAAGCTACGCCGCAATGTATTCTCCAGCATAGCAACCGGAATAGCAGCGATTTCACGGCGGATGTTCGCCTCCAGTTCCCGGATCGTTCCTGGACGGGTTTCGTAGACCCGGGACTTCAGGTATCCCCACAAGAAAAAATCAGCTGCCGTCAGATCCGGCGAACGAGCCGGCCAAGCCACGTCGCCATATCGGGAGATGAGGCGGCCGGGAAAAAGGTCGCACAATTTGGCAATGGACACACGGGCTGCGTGTGCCGTTGCACCGTCCTGTTGGAACCATGTGATCAGAGGAAGGCGTTGGAGTGCCGGCACGAGAAAGTCTTGGAGCATGGTCACATAACACTCTGAATTGACAGTACACGTGGCACCAGTGGCATCGCGAAAGAAGTATGGTCCGATGATTCCTGATGTACTGATCCCACACCACACAGTTAACTTGGGACTGTGCAACTCACGCTGATGCAATCGCCGCGGGTTTTCTGTACCCCAGAAATGGCAATTCTGTTTGTTGACCGACCCCGATAGCAAAAAGTGTGCCTCGTCAGACATCAGAAGGTTGTCGACAATGCGTGCATCTTGTGCCCACATGTCGAGAAACGTGTCACAAAACTGAACACGTGCCACTTTGTCGGCTGCGGTCATTGCTTGCACTACTTGCACCTTATACGCTCGTGTATGTAAATCCAAGTGTAAAATGCGATGTAAACTGCCATACGTCATATGCAATGCTTGCGATCTGCGACGCACTGATCTTCGTGGACTTCTTTGGATGTCATCCCGCACACGGTTGATGTGTTCCTGTGTCCTTACAGCTCGGGGTCGTCCAGGAGACGACCTGTGTCGTACTGAACCCTGCTCGTGCCATTTCACTACCCAGCGCCGTATGGT
Organism: Lepisma saccharinum; assembly: GCF_977018435.1. Classification (NCBI taxonomy): domain Eukaryota; kingdom Metazoa; phylum Arthropoda; class Insecta; order Zygentoma; family Lepismatidae; genus Lepisma; species Lepisma saccharinum. The sequence continues at coordinate 68,261,946 of NC_139248.1, forward strand.
GTGTTTGTCCGGTGCGTCTCTACGCTAGCTTAGTCGGCGGAAAGCTCGTTGGGTTGCAACAATGGACTTGCTTTTTATAAACAGCTCTACCGCGCGAACACGGTCTTGCACATTCCACTTCTCCATCGCAACTGATTCTCCCACTATTCGTGAAAACGCTTCACTTCCGCCAGCACGCGCCGGCCAGTGTTGGCTTTGCAGTAGCCAATTGAAAAGGGGCAGCCTTTTTGGATCACCTTGTATTATTCAAAATTATTGCGACGCACATGGGAACTATTATGAGTGAACCCCCCCACCCTCTCCGCCGAAATTTTTTCCTGCCTACGGCCATGTAGCACTCTACGACGAAAACGTTACAGTAGGTGTTCAAAATGGCAGCGTTGCAAGAAGCTCTGTCGCATCGCCTCTAATATCATTGGAGTCGTTCTGACGATATCACATGCAGCAAGGATTCTTGGCAGGAGGGGATGAAAGGGGTGTCCCTAGAATCGGCACCCAATCGTTACTGCCAGGCAGTGCAACCAAAATGTCAGTATTATACGTATCTACAAGCCGCATCTTTCAGTTGTCTCGCTTCAGTGTCATAGGCAGCCCCAAATAGTGCATCCACGCTGCAAGTTTGGATCAAGGTCACGGAAATACCCTGTATAATATGCGCTAGTTAAACTATTAATTATTAATTGTGCTTTTAAGCGGAGAATTATAAAACTGATCGTACACAATCAAATAATACTAAATTAACGTAAACTTGAAGGTGTGAACAATTCCAAATGAAGATGTGAGAAAATTTAAATGCTCATAAGAAAATTAAATATGTTGTTTATAGCATATCGGCCTTATAGCCTTCCCTTTGTGCTTTTAATGGTTAAGCCAGAATTGGAATCAAAGCTACAGCCGCACGCAATTTGAGGAACTCGTGCAAATGCTGAGCAGACAGACATTTCATAGACCTCCATATCTGTGCTTTAATCTCGTCGATAATTCCTATTCATCTGATTACAAAATCTAGACTAAGATAAGATAAAGAAATCCAGGTTGGCAGATAAACATAACGAGATTACTATAGGTGTGTTTAACCTACGTCACAAACTGTTGCATTGTGGGATCGAGCAGCCATGATTCAGGCCGGTTCTCGTAAACATACGGAATCCAAACGAGCGGGCCGGAGATTTCAGCCTTGTTTACGATGATACTGTGCCGGATTCAGCTGTTTAACAGAAACTCACGTTCATCCTCCAATTTTCCGAGAAAGAACAGAAGGTGCGCTTCACGGCACGGAAATCGATAATAATTTGTTGATCAGAAGATACCGCGTCGTCTGGTTGGCGAAAGTAAATCGTGCCAACATTAATGAACAAAGCAAATATTACAGAGTGTGCAGTGAACATTTCCTCTCACGTAAGTTAATATCCCACCTTTCTCTCTGACTTTTAGTACAAATGGATCGAACTGGTGTGTTTAATCATACTTGCAATAGTGTTTCTTTGTTTCTTTGGTGGAAAGGTTCTGATACTTCCGATAAGTTTGATGATAAAAATGATAATATTCAAAGTTTAACTCATCTTGATAATTGTACGTTTGTACTTGATTATTTATTATATTTCGTTCGTTAAACTAAACTGTTATTAATTGTTATTCGATCCATGAGAAAATGTGCCGGTAGTAGGCTTTGCGTACTGTCAGGGGGAAAAAACACTGCTATCAAAGTATCCCAAATTGATTGATTGATTTGGTTTATTTTACTTCGCTTATATGCCAGTTTTGGCTAATCGTGAACACGAGGCTTAGTGATGATATGTGCTCAGGCTGGGATTCGAACCCGGGAGCCCGACCCTGTGGCCGAGTGGTTAGCACATCGCGCTGCGACGCCAAGGGCCACGGGTTCGAATCCCGGTCGGGCTTGGTTGTTTGTGATTGTCCATTCATAAATTTCATCATTTCACTCATCCCCATCTTCGCAAATTAGCCTAGAGGCACAAAACGCGAAGTAAAATAAACTAAATCAATCAATCAATCGAACCCGGGACTCCTGGCATCGTAGCGCGCTGTGTTAACCACTCCACCATGGAGGCCGGTATATCCCAAATTGTTAAAGCAAGGATTGAAATTACTGTTTTTGTGCAACTCAATATTTTAAGTTACAGTGCTTCAACAAACTTTAAAGGGAAACAGAGACGATAATGACAGAGCCTCGAAAATATTAATAAATATGCACTGGATGTAAATATTTCAAGCCAAATCCGAACCACTAATAAATACGAAAACTAATTGATTCCAGGTGGCTGGGTCAAGTAATTTAACACGCGTGAACTAGAGTTGGCCAAAGGTTTAGGCCCCTTTCATTTCGTTACCGTCCAGTTCATATGGATCTACGGATCTACACAGCAAAACTTCGCCTTTTTTCCGTATCTTTTTGTGTCGACTGCGCAAACAGCTTGAACACAAAAAATTACAGCTATTTGCAGATGACACAACATTGTCATTAATTGTATATAATGTTACCGACCGAAATTTTACACAGTACTAACAACAGGCGTACAGTTGGCGCAGGTGTAACGAACGCTACGTGCAAAGAGAATGGATCCCATTCTACTACGTGGTGGATATTTCCTTGCAGACGACAAACAACTCGGCCGCCAACATGGCGGCGGTGCGAATTCTGACGTCACAATTTAGCGTCGCTTTTCTGCCACTATTGGCCAATCGCGTCGAAAACCATGAGTGATAAGACATGATTAAATCGATGGAAGGACAATCACAAAGAACATCCATATCCAGGCCAGGATTCGAACCCGGGACTCCTGGCGTGGTAGCGCGCTGTGCTAACCACTCCGCCACTGAGGCCGGCTATAATGACATTGTATATGATCTACCGCAGAAAGCAACGTCATACATCAGAGGAAAACGTGAGTATTTCAGTTTATGGGTGAGGAAAAATAACCCCTTCCTATCGTCATAAACCCAAGCTTGTTAGGCTCCTACGCCGAAGGCACTAGTCACAGCTCACTGGATGCTTTACACCACTGACCTCTACAATACATAGGTCTATCCATAAACACGAGTTTATATACCCTGTCTCAGTTATATCTGTGAAGGCTGGAAACTGCAGTCGCTCCCCCCACACACACACAACGCAATCCCGTTCCCTCTCACGTGTTCATTGGTAGAGCCGATTCGCGTCACTGCGCAGACACTTGTTTTTGGTCGCTTGCTCTAGATATACCCGGGACAGAGAATAGTTAAGCCAAGAGTATGTAACACTTCTAGTATCCCAAGGCCTGCTGGGTAATGAAGATGCTAACATGGCTTTACGGACTTGAAACATCGCTTCTATTTCATAAAGCGACACTTAAGAAGCCAGCTTAACTTTTTTGTGTTCGGGAATTTTCGTGTGACATCGCTTGGAGATTCTTCCCCAGAGTTACACAAAATGAACTATCTGGAGTGACTACGTATATTCCCGTTTAAGACTTTCCAACGATAAATGAAGTTTTAAGGCACATGTGGAAAATAAACTACGTCACCGTTGTCATCCTAGAAAAGTGGTCTTGTAATAGTTTCCCGAAATCTTTGAAACCCTTATCACAGTATTGTGAACAAAAACCTCTGTGCTTTTAAAGACTGTAATAACATCGTGAGGTATATGTTTTGCCACAGTAATCCTTGTTGTATTAAAACATACACCCCTTACATTCCACAAATTCTCTCCACGGAATTTGTTTAGACAGACGGGTGTCCTTGCCGTAGGGTAAGAAACAAAAAGCAAAATTCGCGCCTGACCTCTGGCGGCGAGAAAAATAAACCTGAGCCATGATTCGAAACGCGTGGGTCCCAGGGGATGTATAATTAAGGATGCACGCGACGCACGATCAAGAGCTGCCATTGGATGAGAAAAATGCATCGAATAGTTAGTTCTTCCTACCGTCTGAACAGGGACTGTCAGAACGTTGCAGGAAAGGCACGTGCAACCGATCAAGGACAACCACATTAAAGCCTCTTCCAACTCAGCGCCAAGTTTTTTAACATGCGCGTGCATTCTTGTCAAGAGTTGTGATGCAGAATCACTAATGGTGTATTGGTGGAGCATGTTATTACGTAAGAGTTTCATCATGAGTTGAGAAATTCTTAAAACAAATCTTGCTCGATATTTCTAAATCGGAAGCGGCACATCTGCCTTCATGAGGGTACAAGCAACACTTACTTTCCAAACTAAGGACACTTAATCGTTATATTTCTGCCATAACTGAATTAACGTCTACTTTTAGACAAGTGATTATTCAATTCTCCTATCTTATTTTTCTCGAACTTATTTGCTCGTTGGAATATGTCGATATTATCACTTTCTATAATACGGAGTGATCGCATTTGTCTCCCCGCTAAATCCCCAAATTTGGAGGCCCCATACAGGGTGTTCCGATTGTAACTGTCGGTTTTTAAATAGTTATTACATTTCAACAAACCGAGCTTAACTTGTCAGCTATACTCAGGTGTAATCGCTTCCAATAAATGTATGTCTTGTTTCTAGCTACTCATTACCATATTAAAACAACACTTTCAAAACTTCCGGACACCCTGTATATTGATCGTTGCTGTACAGCTCGATCCGTGGACCCACAACCCCAAATATAGTAGCTACGTTAAATAGCATATCTGTATGACGCCCATTGTATTCCTACGCGCAACCTGGGTGGCTTAAGGGCTGGGCGACTGCCCGGGACGCCAAACCGGATAGCCCCCCTTTAATAGCGTCAAAACCTTAATTTTGATTATATAAACATCGCTATTTATTTTAAAAAGAGTTATTACAAACCAGGTACTTCATATTCGAAACAATAACACGAGATGGAAGGAGTTTCTGAAATGAAAAATAGATGGCAGCACATGGTGTAGGAATATAAATAAATTCTAACAGGATAAATATCAATTTAATAAAAGTAAGAATAAGATAAGAAAATGTGAAATAAAATGAACGTAATGTCCAGAAAATAGATAATAGATGGAAAGGAATATAGAAGTAGTTTTCCACGTTCCAGACGTTCAAGCCTACAGTCAATTACTAGACACGCATAATGAAATGAGGAACTTCAGAAGAACAGTTCAATCTAACAGTAATTTTAATTCCTAGTACCTCCAACGGAGGAAAATTTTGAATTTACTGCATAATACATATATTACATAATCAAGTAGCAATTTAACTTAAGAGATTACCGTCATTTTGACATAATTATGTAGGTATTAAATACAGTATATGCATACCTACAATAAACTTGTTATTTAACAGCAATAATGAAGTACAGCGAGTTCGTTTTGGCTATGGGCCGAGATAGCACGTGAACAACTTGTAACAGCTCTCATAACACAAGTTAGTACTCGTTATGCATTATAAATATAATTGTCTACATGCTGAAGATATGTAGTAAATATATAACACCATTAAGCCTGGTTTCCATGATAACCAAAAACTCAAATATGCTGACCAAGGAAGAAAAGTGGCAGGGAAAGAAGAGGAAAAGAAAGGAAAAGAGAGGTGGTTTGGCATAAGAAGTATGGGGAAGACCACAGAAAAGATATGCAAAGTGCTTAGGAAAGCGGTCATTAAAACGTACAGAAAGGGAGGACAGAGCATCTTAATAGCGAAGAATGCAAACAAGAAAATGGAAAACAGAAGAAGAGCAAGGGATTATCTACGAAGTGAAGTGTAAAGAATGTCAGAGTGTGTACATAGGAGAAACAAAAAAAAGAGGCTGAAAGACAGGTTGAAAGAGCATAGGGATGATGTACGACTTAAGAGAGAGAGAGAAATGCGATATTTAAGCACACGAGAGAAACAGGACATGACATAGAGTGGGATGAGGCTAAGCAGATAGGAAGGGAGAAGAGAATATTAGTGAGAAAATGGAAGGAGTCCAAGGAAATAGAGAAGAAAGGCGAAGAAGACACAATGAACTGGAATGGGGACTGAAGATAAACAAAGAATGGAAGGTGTTAGAAAGATTGGAAAGGACAAGAGCGAAGGAGGAGAAAAGAAGGAAGAAGAATGAAGAAAGAAAGGATAAGAAAAAGGGCGTGAGACAAGGAGTCCAACCACTTTCCAGATGAAAGGAAATGTTTATCTAAATCACCTGTCAGGTGAAACAACTGTCATTTTGAGAAAAGCTAAACGTAGTTAATTTTTCAGAAACAATTTTATTGAACGAATGTAACATGGTTGTGGGGATATGCCATTTACCTTAAGACCAAAAATCACGTCAGTGACGTCCGTCCTCCCTGATGTAGTTTTCAATCCTGGCCTCGAAGCTGCTCCACACTCGTTCCAGTGTCTCCTCTCTACGAATGACCGCCTTTGAGTCATCCAAAGTGCGGAGTTTGTCTCGATATACTCGATCCTTACAAAAAAAAAAAAAAAAAATCACACATGTTGAGGTCAGGGGATCTAGGAGGCCAGGGCACATCTCCGAACCTGGAAATCACGCGACCAGGAAACAAGTTCCGCAGCAGGTCAATGGAAATCCTGGCAGTGTGGGCGGTAGCCCCGACCAATACCAAGGTTAGACTGAAATGATGATCCCTGCGAAGGTGAATAACCGCACACACACCCCTCCACCACTCCCCTTCAGCGAGTGCCATCCATCAGAAATGACAATGCTCCTCGTGGTCACCCGGTATGTGTGTGTGTCATATATATATATATATATATATATATATATATATATATATATATATATCCTGCTTTGTACCTATTTCATTTGTATTTGGTACAGACTGAAGAAAACCTTGCTAGGAGGTTGAAACGTATAGTTTATGTTTTAGAATAAAATAAATTTCCGCCTAGGTCAGCATATTGAGTTTTTGGTTAATATGTAACATGGTCGAGATTTTTATTGGAAGTGGAAAGTAGGGAGCGCAAAAAATCCGCCCCACCTATGTGAAAATATCCCTGCACAACTGCCATTCTTACAACAAATAGGGATAATTTACCCTAGGTCGTTCTCGCTGGGGCAGCTGCCGAATCACTGTTGCCAACTTCGCTCTTTTCGAGCCAGATCTGGCTCTTTCGTGCACTCGTTTCACTGAACTGTGGCACCCGCCCTCTGCCCCACCATGATGCCACCACTGGCTCCGGCCCATAAAGACCAACCTTTGCTATGAGTGTACATTTTGCACGTAACGTGATATTCGTATAGCTATAGACTGCGTCACTCACCCCTCTTTCCTCCCCAGGTATTTTTATACGAGAGCGCTGTAGCTAAGGTAAAGATGACAATATTATCATCCGGGAATCCTTTATTTTCGATTTCATACGAACATCATTGTATTATTGAGATGGGTAATGCCGCCAAATCTAGACGGTGAAAACTAAGAATAAATTGCCATCACTTTAAAGCTAACGGTAATAGCAGCGCCTTCACCCCTCTGGCACCTAACATTACCCTAGGAGGCACTTTATGCAGCTTTCATTAATCTAGCTCCTTGAAAGTCACCTTTAGTTCTATTAATGATGAAATTTAGCGCTTTTATGCGCATCAGGTTTGGCAACACTGCCAGGATGGCCGTAGGAGGCAAGGAGAAATGCATTAGGTTTATGGAACCATTATTTTATTCGTTCTCTCGGGAATATCAAACATCCGATGACGTAGAAAAGTACATGGACGGAAAAAGGACACGTTGAACTATGTCATAGCAGAAGGAAAAGACGAAACTCCCATTTGATGAGCCATAACTTGAAGTTGAAGTTGATGTCCCATAAGGAATGCATGGGATTCTGTAAATACTTATTAATGATATTTTTCAAACATCGTGTCTAGCTTACTAATCAACTTGAAAAACAGTTTCCACTTGCAACATGGAGAGAAATTCATACTTTCTTGCATACTAAACCCCTTTTTTAAATAGCAGTGCCCAATCCAGACGATATTGAAATAAGTGCACAACTAGTGTGCGTAATTGTCCCTCCTCGCCTTAAATGGAAAATTCTTGATAACACCTAATTCAGTAAACAAACAATCGCTAAAAGAAGAAATACTCTACTGAAGCACCATGTAAGAGATCCACCCTTTACATCTCGTCACCGAAGTTCGCGGGTTCGAGTCCCGGCACAGGCATGAGGGCACCCTTCGACTATTTCATCTAATCATAGATCAACCTCATCGTCGTGGTTAGCCAAAGTTGGAGAACAGCGACGCTAAATAATACAAATACAAGTAACAGTTTGCTCTCCGACTGATTGACTCAATTTTGGAAAAAAATACGTAGCATTTCTTCCACCTTTGGCTAATCGCGACGATGAGGATGGGTGACGATATGTTGAAATTGATAAACACACACATACAAAGAACACTTATGTCCAGGACGGAATCTCTGGTGTCGTAGCGCGCTGTGCTAACCACTCCGCCACGGAGGGCGGCCTTCGAAATAACCTTTTCCCAGGAGGCTTAGCCCGAAACAAGCCAAGGTTGACGAACGTTAGCAGTAGCTCGCACGCATCCAGAGGTTCTGGGCAACGACTTTTATCTAAATCCTTGTCGGAAGAAAAAGCTTTACAGAGATAACCAACAAAAGCGCAGTGTTATGCAAGAGATCTGGTTGTAAACGACTGCCACGCAGTGTTGCCACTTTTCTAGCAGGGAACACTTTTTTCTTTTTCTATGCAGCAATAAATCCATGAATTTCTTCCTTGGAAGGATGATAGCAATGATGACAAACGCAACACTGAAGTTGTAGTTGCTGAATTATGTTTGCATTAACACCTACATTTTTACTTCGTTGAATACTTATTTACGAGTGCTATGAGTTATATTGTTGAATGAAGAAAACCACTTCTATTTTCTTTTCCATCTATTACCTGCTTTTATGCATTATTTTCGTTTTTTTTCACATCCTTTTTTCATATCTTTACTTTCATTAAGTCAATACGTATTCTCCAACAATTTATTTTGTGTTCTTTCATTTGTGCTGCCATCTGTGTTTCCTTTTTTAAAACTCCTTTTTTTTCTTATCTCGTACCCAAGGGAGCAAGGGGAAACATGGTCCCATCTCAGAAATATTTGAATGTGAACTTATGAAAACCTATTAAAATAACAATGAGATTTCCTTCAGATTCTGAAACAATTTGTTCTTGCAGTGGAGAGAGGCAGGCTCCAGAAGTCTGCAGTCTACAATATTTGGTAATTTTAATTTTATAACCATTGATGCAAGTCTATGAAACTTCCCGATTTATAGGGATGATTCATTCTTTTTAATCCCTTGTAAGAATTGTAAAATATGTGCTCTCAAGTGAAATTAAATTTCGTATTTACGATCTAGTTACCACGTTGATAATTCTCAACCCAATTACAAGCTAATATCAAAATGCAGGGAAAACCCAAAAATCCTTTCCCAGTGATCGATTAGCCGATTAAGCCCATGATCAGAGAAGGAAATCCATCCACGTGAAAAACAGGAGGCAGATTCTGATCTCGCGGTTAGAGGAAGACGCTTCATCAGGTTGTAATCTCTGTTATATCACCATGACGTCACACGCCTCACACGTGCGTCGTACGCCAAAGGGAATCATTGACTACCAATCAGAGGCGTAATTCGGAAGGATCTCCTGAACAGCCGCGAAAGGGATTAAGCGCGAAAGTGAAATTTTAGAGGTTTTTCCGTTTCGTTCTAATTCCATTCGCGCTTAATCAATTTCGCTCTAATCCCTCTCGCGCTTAATCAGTTTAGCTCTAATCCCTTTCCCGCTTAACCAGTTTCGCTCTAATCCCTTTCCCGCTTAACCAGTTTCACTCTAATTCCTTTCGCGCTTAATCAGTTTCGCTCTAATTCCTTTCGCGCTTAATCAGTTTCGCTCTAATCCCTTTCCCGCTTAACCAGTTTCGCTCCAATCCCTCTCGCGCGCTTAACCAGTTTCGCTCCAATCCCTCTCGCGCGCTTAACCAGTTTCGCTCCAATCCCTCTCGCGCGCTTAACCAGTTTCGCTCCAATCCCTCTCGCGCGCTTAACCAGTTTCGCTCCAATCCCTCTCGCGCGCTTAACCAGTTTCGCTCCAATCCCTCTCGCGCGCTTAACCAGTTTCGCTCCAATCCCTCTCGCGCGCTTAACCAGTTTCGCTCCAATCCCTCTCGCGCGCTTAACCAGTTTCGCTCTAATTCCTTTCGCGCTTAACCAGTTTCCTCTAATTCCTATCGCGTTTAATCAGTTTCGCTCTCATTCCTGTGTTGCAATAATTTCTCCAGAATGTGAATTACATTATTTACAATGACAGTTTGTGAGTGATAACAGTACGCGATGAATTATAGACCAAGACATATTTTTCCCATCAACCTCAAAGCGACGTAAAATAACTAAAATAGAAATAGATTTTCGGATGGGATAAAATACAACCATCTAAAAATAGTAATGTAGTAATAGTAATAAAATAATAATAATGTCCTAGCACAATTGAGTATCGTTTGGCATAATTTCACAGTTCAAACAGCACTTTTCATGGCTGAGTGGAATTCCACTCTCCCCTCCACGTTTACGTTTAAGTAAGATGAACAGGAAACGTGTTTTTGAGCAGGCCGTTTGAGGTTCCATAGCAATAGTTTATTAAGGAATTCTCCCGAGAAATCAATAGGTCTGGCAACACTGACATTGGCCGCGCCGAAGGCTCCTTCCCCCTGTCCTTTTCCCCATCCGCCAGCGCGATGAGGTTCTGCGCAGGTTTCTTTCCTTGTGGTTCCACTTATATCATACGGTTTCGCATAAGATGGAGATTTCTTTTCAATTGTGTGAAAATACTCGAGAGTATTGCAAAAACAATTTTTTTATTGAATTCTTGTTTTACGTCCACTTCATGCACGTACAGGCTAATCGGGAGTGGGCCTACAGTTTAGCGTGGGATGCAATTAGATTTGATTTTCGTTATTTAGCATCGCCTTTCTGTTACTTCTGGTTAATCGCGACGATGAGAATGACTGATGAATGGACTATTTTATTTTACTTCGAGTTTCTTCCACTTTTGGCTAATCGCGAAGATGGGGATGAATGTCGATAACATGAAATAGATGAAGGCACATACTGGTTCGAATCGCACTTTAAACTGTAGGTCCAGTCCCGATTAGCCTTACTGTGCATAAAGTGGACTTAAAACACTAACTCAATCAATCAATCATATCTCTCTCGCTTTGTGTTTTTTTTTCTCTATTTTCCTATTCTCTTCTTTCAAAACGGTCCCTAATTAATAAATAAACCTCGTAACTGAAGTAGTAAATAATTAAACACATACATTATATACGCGTGGCGAAAGTTTGTCTTTGCAGTACAATAATAATAATAATAATTTCTTTATTAATCGGACGAGGCTCAGACTAGGCCTATCTGTCACTGTAATGTTGCATATATGATGAACCAGTGTCTACTAAAATAGCAAATCCAAATTCCTGTCATTCTCTTGGCTTTCTTCTTTACTTTAAACCTTTATTTTTCGACCCATACTTAGGTAAAGTTGGAAATTAGCAATTAAGAAAATAAATATTTATTTAATGAAAAACCCCTACCAAAACGCCACTTATGAAGAAAACTGAAGCGGCACTTGTGGGGTCAATAGGAATATTATTGGGGGGGGGGTTGTGAGTATTAGAAACGGAAGGATTAATTCTAAACCTTCATATGTGGGATATGAGCCCGCTAGCACAATGAATCCTACGCTCTGGCATCTGGACACTCATCCAGTATCATCTTACGTGGAACTCGAGGTGTCAATTCAGTGATGTGCCGTAGACTATAAGTTTACATCTACATACGTTGTCTATACGTAATTTACACGTAGGTTACATTGGATTAGTTTACATAGACTACGTACGCAATATAAACTACATTAAAAATGAATTTTCAAGGCTTTTTTTGAAAGGAAAGTGGCATTTGCAATTATATTTGTTCCTATCGAGCTGACAAGAATTCTATTTACAACAAAAAAAGGTTCTCATTCTCTATAATCAACTGTAGGGAAAAGCTGAACTATAGCAAACGACAGATGGCAGTCGTGAGTCAAAAGTAATGTATTCCCCATTAAAACACTAATTATTTCTCATGTTGCGTTTTTACCTCGTTGAGAAATTGATCGTAATTGTAGAGAAGAGTATACAAGTTACTTTTCACACTTCGACACTTGTATTGGTTCTACAATACTCTTAGTTAAGCTAACGCCTTCCGCCATGTTGTTTACATAGATTATGTTAACTATTGTATAGAATAGTCTACGTGTAGAACATAGACTATTTAATGACCGTGTGCAAGAACGAAGATCAAATTTTAAACTTGGATCGGAAAAGGATCACTGGAAAATTCCATTGCACGAAGACGGTTCAACACTTGATCGCGATCTAGGAACATCAAAACGAGTTTATTTTCTGATCGGCCATTCGCCACCGTTTTGATGGATGATCTTGGTTCACGATACTGACGCTTCGACTGCAGGCAGTTGTTTTTTAATAGAAAAAGAATGGAAAGTGATATCAAGTGCGTGCAAACGCTAGAAATTTTGGAGGTACAGTCATGGACACTGCCGGCTTGTAACGATTCCGTTGAAAGTCAATGTATTCATTACAAGCCGGCAGTGTCCGTGACTGTACAATGCTGATAATTCGAGAACTGTGTAAAAACTGCCAAAATAATAATAATAATAATAATTTGTGGTTCTGTGGTGCAAAGTCGTAATGTTTCTAAATATTTTCTACCCCAGAACACAAAACATATATAAATGTCATATATTGCTACATGGTGTTGGAAATATTTTTGTAAAAATTTACGAAAATACATGTTACTGGCTATTTACACAACACGACAATATAAATATATAAGAATTAAGAAATGAAAAACGCAAATACCACAGACATCAGTAGCATCAAAATCGAATGCATTTCGTAAGACACTAAAGCGTTACGAGCTAAGGTTCTGTCCCGTAGAAGAAGGTTCCATGCTTTCTCCTTCTACTTTTGTGTTGTGCCGTCAGCTTTTTTAATATTATTATTTTGCTACACTCTACTACAGCCTTGTACTCGTCGACAAGGTTGATTAGTACATAATCTCAAGTTCAGAGAAGTTTGCAGCCTGAATTACTTTCTTCTCCTACATGTTGATATTTTAACACATGACACTACTCTATGCGGTTCTTGATTGTAATTTGTTTTAGCCAACCAATCAGGTATAGCCTTACAAATTAATCTCGGATCAGTTGAACAGAATCTCCTGAACGTCGTTTTTCGTTGGTGCAATGCAAATCTTTAAACCAAGTTCATTTAGAGTGGATTAAAATTGATCTCGTTCATCTGAACTTCGAAATAATCGGTGTTGGTGCACGCGGCCATAAGACTACCGTTGTTTACGCGTAAAAACACATCACTGGGTGTCATCCCTATATATTTGTGATTGCCATCATCCCTTCTTACCATCATTTATCCTCATCCTCACGATTAGCCAAAGGGGCAGAAAAGTGAAGTAAAATAAACTAAATGAATCAGTCATTGTGATACAAAAATTTTTGACCATACGTGTAATTTATTGACTTTCCTGACCCACTGGTTGATTTATGTACTTTCATGACTTTCTTGACTGGCTGACATCCTATAAACTACATATGGAACAGTAAGCTACGTGTAAAATAATACACACACATAAGAAATACACAATCTGTTAAACTACAAACATAAAAGACAACAGCAGTAATAACAAATTAAGGTGCTCAAGAATCCCAAGGAAATATGTTTATGTAGAATTCACGAAACACAGGAACAAAAGAGCTAAAAGGGAACAAATTCTAATGCCTTAACAAAGGAATTATTCCCTTCAGAAAGCGCATGTCACTCGTGACGTCAAAGGTAGAAACGCAGGAGGGGATAAGCCTGATAACACTGTCACAGTGTGTACAACAAAGCATGTGAAGATAAATAACCACTGATAACAGTGTAGCGATAATGTCACATCTACAAGTCTTTCTGCAAATTATTTTCGCTTGGAGGAAATCCACCACAACGAATTAAGCCTATCAGCCACCACATGCTACCTCACACAGGAGTACCGGTATATCATATAACAAAACTCAGGACAGGGTGTCTACAAATTCGTAAACTCAAAATTTCCTGACTTTTACAGGTTTTCCAGACCATGAACCATAATTTTCTAGCCTCAAGCCATTAGGGCAATCCATATATAGAACGTTAGTAGATCTTAGCTGCTTAGGCCTCCTTTAGACGAAAGCATTTTCCTTGGCATTTATGCCAGATCAAAATGATATCACAAAGTGAAAAATCGTATAGCATTTCAGATGCCATGTCATATTTCATGGCATTTCTCAAGGACATAATTGGTCCTACTTCCGTAACATTTTTCGTAGCATAACCAACCAATCAGAAGCGACCTCTAGGTCACGAGTGCATGTGTAATGGCGGCCGAGTGTTTACATGTTTAAAAGCCGATAACTATTCAACAGAGAGGAATAACGTTTCATACAAAACGGTGTTAGGTACAAATCAATGGCACTGCTTAAATATATACTTTATAGCTTATACAAGACACGTACGGAATAATAAATTAGTTAGTTTCAATTGTAAACACCGTGCACTCACCATAGATAATGTAACTTGGTGTGCCTTTCGTTCTGTATATACTATACATCGAAATCGCAAAAGCTACATGCTTCTGTGAATAGTACTGTCGGCTATAAGATTTTGGAAGCATTTACATAGCATTTATGGGTAACTTCCCAGTTCACAGATTCCCAATTCACAGACTGCCTGAATTCCTTCCCGATTCACCGATCATGACCCCCGGCGGAGTGTGACACGTTCAGTCTTTTCTTCACGTGCAGAACCTCTTCCCAATTCATAGATTTCACCCCTCCCTTCACACTTTAGGTTAGGTTAGGTTAGGACACTGTCTTTCTACCCATTAGAGAGAATTATGCAAATCTATCATCTGCAAGAAAAATAGCCATTATTGAAAATGTGTTAACGACATATTACATATATAAAGCTTTGAAATGGCTACAAAGCAACTTACCTCCATCATTTGTGGACGGGGGGAGGGGAGAAATCAGTGAATCTGGGAAAAGTTTCGTTAAGACTCCACGTGTCACACTCCGCCGGGGGTCTTGATCGGTGAATCGGGAAGGAATTCAGGCAGTCTGAGAATTGGGCATGAATCCATTTATGCTAGCAAAAATGTTAATGGAAATTCATCCGTCTAAAGCTGGCATTAGAATTCAATCCCACTGTGTCATCAGTAACCAAGTTTTTAGAATATTCACTTCACATGTAAAAGTGAATGGCAGGATTGACCTGCGCTTAACAAAGAATTATTTTTTATAAAAATATCATGGTAGCACAAGTAATTCATAATTATAGTAAAACTTAATAATAAAAGCTGTATTAATTCTAGTATCTCAACAAAGTGAGAAATTCCAATAGTTACTTACTGTAGTGTATTTCTACATGATAATAGTTCAAAACATGGCCTTTTCATAGAGTATTTAGTGTACAATTTCTATTGTAACTACCAGTAACACTCAAGTATATCAAATTGAAATATGGTGTGTCCACAACAAACTTAAAATTTCTTGTTTGTCCATTTCATTGCTCAAAAAATTACTTTTAAGTGCACTTGCACAAAAATTTTGATTTTTCCAGAAACAGAGTAAATTTCCAAGACTTTTCCACTATTTCCAGACTGCTAGACACCCTGATAAGACACTAAAAGTCTCAAAATAGGCAGCAAAAAGGCACCCAAAAAAAAAAACTCAAACTAGGAACTAAAATTGAAACAATTGATGACAAACTTCGAAATATGCATTATGAGTGAAATAGATACTGTAAAAGTTGTGTATTTACTTAGAGTTTTGAAAAAAAAAATTCTAATAAATGAAGGGTTAGAGATTTGCTCAAAATAACTTGTAAAAATTTGGAATTTATACTTGAACTTCCTGTATTTGTAAGGAAGTGTAAGTTTGAGCACATTGTAATCGCATAGCACGGTTTGTAGCGCCCTCTGCTAGTAATAAAATAAGCAGTGCATCAGCAAGCGTAAAAGGGTTCTGGACCGTAAAGAACCTATTTATCTGTAAAGTATTTTAATTCGGTCCAGGAACCTTTTTTCCGGATCAATTTAAGTACGGTCCAGGAACCGTTTTGGTAACACTTTCATACAGGTGTGACGGATTTCTTACTTTTTACACGAGAAAGTACTTACGCAAATCATTTTCTGTAGCGTTGTGGAAGTTCGTGAATGTAGTTTTGATCCATTTTAATGCGAATGCATGTTCTTTTCTGCGAAAATCTCAGTCCGACACGCTGTTGCTGCTGCCGCCATTTGCTTTCTGCACGAGAGCACAGTGTGTTAGATGACGTCAACCCCGTAGTCAGTGTTTCAAACCTCGCCGTGTTTTCACTATAACATGACGTGTCGAGTATTTTTAATTTTTTTATAAAAAATTTAAACTATGCTTGCCTAACCTAACCTTACCTTACGGAAAATGGTTTTTGGGGCTAACGTCAATGGTTTGCGAGGTATTAGCATAATTTCAAATTCGGGCACGAAAGTAGGTATTTTTCGGTGAACAAGGTTGCAACACTGCGTAAATACTCAAAACACTCGCACAACGCGCGATGAACCAGTACGCTATCGCCATAATGTGTGTTCTAGAATAGAAATAACAAGTAACAGTGAGTACTCAACGTAAGAAATAGACACTATTTTCGTTAGAAATTCATTATTTCACCTAAAGAAATGTTCCGCAATGCAGAATAGTACGTTAGCAATGTAAAAAAGTGCGAAATAAATTATTTATAGGTGTCACACCTATACGAAAACGTAGTACGACCGTTTTATTTCGAATCAATTTAAATACGGTCCAGGAACCATTTTTTGGATCAATATGAATACGGTACAGGAACCTTGTTTTTTTTTCTTTTCAATAAAACAATACGCAAGGTTCTTTACGGTCCAGAACCTATTTTCGCTTGCTGATTTTCTATCCTGGACCGGAATTGAATATATTTAACATTCCTGGACCTTTAACAGACCTGGCCATGACGTGCGCTGCGTCAATTGATTTTTTTTGGGGGGGCGCAAAAATAATATCATGATAATCAAATATATAAAAAAGGAATAAACTGTAGGACCCATTACACCAGAAACGTTACAGAAAATGCAGTATAGCACTAAGTAAACGTATCACCGGGGGGGGGGGTTTGGGAACTTGGGGGGGGGCAGCAATCGAAACCAAGCAGCCGAGACGTGGGAAGGGACGTTTTGCGCACAGAAAATAAACAGACACCAGTGACGTCAGACATACGTAGAGGGACGGATGACTTGTTTGACCGACAGCCGGCGGAAGAACCGTGCCCAAGGCCAAACTTCTCGTAAAATGGGTGAAGGAAGAACAGCCTTGCTCAAACACTGAGAAATGTGCTTCCCAACTTCCGGTAGACATAAAATTTGTACATGGGGGGAAAGGAGAGGAGTCGTATTGTTTCATGGGGCAGAATTTCTCCACTGGAAATCAGTACAGCACGACTATTTGGTTCCAGCCAAGTATGCAGATAGGTAACTGCAGAAGGAAAAGCCATTACAAGACAGAAGTTGAACCTAGGGAAATGTCAGAAAGGAAATGTTCACATGTTGCAACAAAATGTCAGTACGGCTTGTGTTGATGCCTTCCGTAACGGTGGTCATATGTACAAACATGTATACTCTCTTTCAAGGACAAATTTAGGGCGAGAGGTCCAAATTCCCCATCCCCCCGAAGACTTACCAAGTAAATAAATAATGAAAATATACTTGTTTCACATGTGTTGCATAATCGATGGTTATTTCAAACGGCTTTGAATGACGGCACCAAAGATTTCTGAACACTACTTATGGTAACATGCATAAAACATTAATCAGGAAATTTATTTTGCGTAAACTGGATCTAACATCCTTTTTTGTAATTAAATAAATAATACGTGGTGTTATACTTAGTGGTAATGTCATCGTCTTGCAATCGAGAGGTCCCGGGTTGCGTATTTACAAACGCTATAGTGTTGCAGAACCAGAGGTATATAACACTTTCTTATTGGCTGTGTGCACCGGAAGTGTTTATGTTCCGTGTCCATTGTTCCTTGCTTCTTCATTTACAGCAAAAGTATGGAAAAATAAGACGTGATTATATAGTAATAAAGTTCGTAATTATGTTAAGATATGTTCGTTTATATAATAAAATATAATGTTTAGAATGCTATACGTTGGATATACATAATTTTCTCAATAGTCATTGGTAGTAACAATGTTTGCACTGATGTGACTTTAAATACAAAAATCATTCACTTCAAGAAGAGTTCTGATTTCTGTCTTCTAAAACATTAATTTAAATAATTTTGCTAAAAAATGAACCTTAGTGTAAATGGGTTTCTTATCTTGTTGGGATGGATATCTGAAATCTACACTGTTTATTTGAACCCTGCCATCTAGCGTTAACTTGAAGGAACTTCCGGAATGGCAACCAATCAGTAGCCAAACATCGCTGGAGGTTCTGCAGTACTGTAGGGTTTGTAAATAATATGCTCCCGCAGGCACATAGTGGTTCGGATCTCACTTTAAACTGTAGAGCAAGTCAATTATACGTACAACGTACGTATCTCTGTTCTTATGCCGTTATTTTACCTATTCGTGTAATAGTAACAATATTAATTAATTAATTCACAAATTTTGTTTTATTTAATTATAATTATTTTATTTTAATCATTATTATTTCACAAAAGAAAGTGTGACCTACTGTTAATATTTACCTAGCATGATCACGCAAACGAAGTTCCTGCAGAACCCATGGGAAGGGTTCTAATCCAGGTCTGGGCCAGTAGTGCCCATGAAGGGCAAGTAATCATGATTCATCGTTTGGCAGAGGCAAAAACACTACATAGAGAAGTATAAAATATTGGAAAGTGGCGAAAAAACAGTGGTTTATTAAGAACTTTCCATCGTCGTTTTAGGGGATGTCAAGACATATTTAGTGCCAAAAGGCACATTCGTGAAAATTTTAGAGGGTTGGATTTTGGGGGAAGGGGGTTAAGTGTGTGTGTAGAGTGGGCAAAATGGTTGGGTGATTGCGTCCCCTGGAAATATGGGTGTATCCAGGATTTTCTTTTGTCGGGTGGCCAAATATTAATAAAAATAAGACAACTAGTGAGATGGAAACTTGTCAAGGGACTCACTGCTATAATCATACCACTCTTGCAAGAATATTATTTATTCATTTACTTAAAGTTTCAGGTATAGTATTGATCATGGACGTCCACGGGATTTTTACCAGGGAGGGAACAAACAAGTTAATTTTTTTTCCGTGGGGGGCAAAGGAGGCATATTTTCCCCCATAATAGTGATGCCCCTGAAGAAACACTATTCAGTTGAAATTATCATGTTCTTTCAACACCCTTATAATAATTAACATAAATTACTGTGACAAATGAAATTTTGTATGAAATACATACTTTTTTATTTGGACCTTCATCTACCAGGGGGCGTGGCCCCCGCTTACCCCCCTTCCGGACGTCCGGTACGGATACCCTGAGATGATACACTCCCATATATCCCCTCACTTCGAGCACTGGTACAGAATGACAATTTTATACTGAAACTAACAACAAAAACACTACAAGATGGCACATGAAAAAATATTCTTAACGATTGTCGAAAACTGTTTTCTATCAAGAAAATGTCAACGTTTGAAGACAGATTATTAAGCACAATAAACTCGCATAGCAGAAAGTTTGCGATTTCTGGACAAAATATGCTCAAAATGTGTTGAAATTTGGAAGAAACACTAACAATTACGTACAATATTAAATTTCCATTACTTTTCCATTGTCCCATTTCCCGGGGTTTGAATTGCATGTCCTTGGTTATAAAATAAAAACAAAAATCAATCAACAATAGCTAACATAAGCTAAAAGAACTATTACTTTTGTTTCTGTACATATTTCATTGCAAGGCTGTGTAATTCTGGAATGGGTTGGGGCCGATGGGCCCATATATGGTTTACGCCAGTGCTTCTGATCAAACGAAACAGAATAATGATTGCAACACACGAAATGGAGCACATTGCATTTTGTTTTCATTCGCAAATCTAGTCAAAGCGTTGTGTTCGCGGTACACGCTCCTTTTACAACATCCATTTTCACATTTACGTACCAGATCCAAGCTTTGTTGCGCTAAAAAACACTGCCATGTAATTGAATTGCAACATAACACATATGGAAGCGTGCATGGGTGTGACAGCAATCACCGCATGTGGATAGGGGTTTAAAAAGTGCAAGGGGAGAGGTGCCATGTTGCCAGATCGATGTTTCTGCTCTTATCAAAATCGACAGAATGCATAGAGTTTGTGCTGGGCGAGGTAACATTGTTGGTAAGTGCTACGAGATTTAGCCTAAAGATGTCGTGTATGACAAGAATTAAGTCGACTTCGCGTCACAACAATGCCGAGGAGAAATGTGTCAACGTCGCCGTCTTCCGCATGAATCGCCCGCTTGGCAGAAACTGGGCCAGTATTCTACGAAAGCGGCAACGTTGGAAGCGACGCATGGGCAAACTAGAGCAAACTGTTCGCCGTCTTCGTTTGTGCTACGTGTGATGACGTAGGGAGGGGAAAAAAGAAGGGCTACTGTGCCTCTTGGCTGTAAAACACCCGAGGGAACATTCTGGAGATTGTGAAGGAAATTACTTACATCATCCGGGCCATATTTTGTGTAGCGGCTCCCCTGTATCCTCAGCTTTTTATCTCTGGCTAAAAAAAAAATGAAGATCGCTCACTCAGTTCATTTCTGCTCCTTCACACGCACACAACACACACTAATCACATGTTACAACGAACTATATTCCCACGAAGAACACTTCGTATGTAGCACCGCGGGCACCAAACACAAGAGAGCATCAGCTGATCGGTTTAAAAACACTTCCTCATCGTGAACCCGTTCCGAAAAGTACAACGAACTCGACACAACGGGAATCAAAAATAATTGCACCACGAAATCGGAATAAAACTGGGTCTTTGCGCGCGCTCTGCTCACTTGTTTCACCTTTTCGGAGTTCCTAAATGTGGATCTCTCACTTCTTCCGATTGCAAACAAGAGTCAAATACGTCAGACCCTTAACTAGCGACACAGCGGTCGAGTTTTAAAACTGGGGTGCTTTTTTATCTTGTTCTCTTCTCAAACAAGCTTTGAAGCGGACATTTTTCACTGTAGAAAGAAAGCGAACTGCGCTTAGCTGCACCAGTGTTACATACGCACATCGGCACGTAACTTTCAATTGTTTTTTTCGTGCCTTACGTGTTTATTCTGCACCGGCTAACGTGTGTATTTGCTAACTCGACTTGTTCGCCGATCAGCACGCGGCAACTGAACACACAGCCGCGATAACCGAGACTTTCTTCGCGGAGGATCTAGGTTCGCCCGAAACTCATTATCAAGTAAAAAGCTAATCAATCACAAAACCCCGGCTAATCGATACCTTGTTTCTCCTTTGCCTGATCACTTACTCTGACAGGCGTTGTGGAAGTATAGCACGTTCGTGTTACGTCTACAAGTTGCATGAAAAATGTGATTAGGGGGGAAAAACTCAAGGGCATCCGTTATCACCACTTTCGATGTTATTGGAATTGTGAAACAATACTTGTCTATCAAAGCTGGCAACCTTGAAGGTGCAAGGCCAAAAGTCAGATCAAACATTTTTAGTTTGGGTGGAAGTTTCAAGTTACGGAACTAATGTTCAGTAGCGTAGCATGGGCATTTCGGGTGGGAACGCCAAGTCCGAAGGAAAGGTCGGCCCTTTTTTGGTTAATAATTTACTTATGGAATTAGTCGCCACAGGTGTTGTTTATTTGCCTGAAGTCAGCTGGGTTTGCAATAAAGCATCATCATCCATGCAGTTTTTAGCTAGAAAATTAGATGCCTCACTATGCAACAAATGTTTTGAACTCTGGTGTTTTATACCTTTCGGCATGACACAAATCATTATAAAACCTACCTGAATCACAAGCTTCTGGACAACAGTAGACGTCATTGTTGTGAATGATCCAACTAATGATTGATTTGGTTTATTTTACTTCGCTTTTCTGCCACTTTTGGTTAATCGCGAATATGAATATGAGTGATGATGATATTCATGAAGGGACACTCACAAAGAACACCCGTGCTCACCCCGGGATTCGAATCAGGGGCCTCTGTCGTCTTGGCGCGCTGTGCAAAACACTCTGACACGGAGGTGGGTGGATGATCCAACTATCGTACACTCCACTAACGTAACAGTGCCGATTAGTAATTCAGACCACTGTTTATTACATCTTGAGAATGTTGATAAACATTTTAAAATAATTTTGTCTAGAGACCATTTGATGTTAAGAGTTTTCAAATGAATGCTAAACATTTCCATTGACACAATATTAAGCAGTTACATAATAACGAAAAAATAATAACCCGCAAAACTATTATTTTTTTTTTTATTAAGTGGTAGAGCAGCCACAGGCTGAACTTCTACCACGAGGACTTCAGCAACTTATTTGACAAAAACTGTGTTGATCTTTTAGTTTTTAATGCACATCGCTGTTCGTGCGATAAAATATACAATGCAGTGGCCATTAAGAAGTGCTATATTTCAGTTTGGTAAAGTTTCGTCAGTCAATATTGCGTATTGTAGCAACACATAGCACGAGTGGCACGAGCGCGAAGAACCGGGTAGAAATTCTACCGCTGTCGTGTGCTTCAGAAGGCAGGAAGGGTCACGTGAACCAATCACGTAGCCCTCTGCTCCATACGCGGGCGTAAGAGAGAGCATTTGGGCGCGTGCTTTAGAGATCCAAGCTTTCCCTCCAGAAAAGCAGCAAGGAATATAGGGTCCTTGTACGCCGAACCTGCTCGGCGTCCGGCCAGGAAAGGCATTGCAAAAAAATGGTAGAACGAGTGTTGTTAGTGGAGCGTTGCAAGCGGATCGCGAAAAATAGCTATTATAATGCCATGAAGGTCAGACATATATGAAATTAGTCAAGATTTACTTTATATTTACAGCATTTACGCATTTTTGAAATTTTAAATCTGGGAACGCCGGGCGTACGGGCGTACTATAACGCTACGCCACTGCTAATGTTACAGTCAAAGCCGTAACTTAGGAGGGAAAAGAGTGACAGTCACTCCCTCTAAATTTTCATGTTTATTAAAATTAAAAAGTCCTGAGATTCATGTTCTGCCTTCCCAAAGTTGCTGGTTATAATCAGAGGCGTGTCCAGGGTTTTCGAGAAGGGGTATTACATATACTTTTTTTTAGTAGTCAGAGTCCATTTTGCCATCTTTTCCTAGCTTTAACGTTCTTTTTTTGGGGGGGATACTGATCCAAAAGGGTGGTCCCCACCCCCTGAACACGCCACTGGTTACAGTTATGTGAAGCTAATAATGCATGGGCGAAATATGGGAGCGGACGGAAGAGTCAGACCTCCCCCCACTCCGAGAATCTTAGGAAGCTTTCACACTGAAGGGATAGGGAACAGATGACAAGTGAACACGTCTACGATTACAACAGGTGTTCGAAGCAGTGGCGACGATTGGGTTCAAAATTGGGCTGGGGGCAGATGCCGCTCTCCTTCGACCCCCCTCCCCCCGTCATTACGCAGCAACAGGAAATTGAAAACCAATATATTCCTAAGTAAAACATCAAACTATAAAATAAATAATGAGACTTGTTACGCCATTTCGATACTATTAAGCACAAAAGGATATCTCGCTCGACCACAGTTAAACTTTAAAAAATGCGACACTAATTTTATATTATTATATTTTATGAAAACTCTCTCGCTCTATCTATCTTAACGTATCCTAAATGTAACAAGTATTAGAAAAGAAATGGAGGTTTGACTTCATATGTTTACCGTTGTAGGTCTGTGATATATGATTGGATTTTTAAAAGAACTACAGGTAATATCCCCACATGAGTGAGCTGAGGTCTGAATTATTTCCTGCGTTGTCCCCGCATAAAGCGGCTCTGAGGTTCACCGTACCTGGGGGCAACCCTGCGAGGTAAAGGCGGCCGGAGAGTGGTGCTGATCTCATTAACTCCAAAATGGCCGAGATCGAGAATGTGTGTGGCCCTACATCCCCTAAATGTGCCTTCATGACATGATACTATATGAACGGGAACTTTAGCTTTGCATGTAATATTCTTTTTCGTATAATGCTATCTTGCATAAAATGGAAACAAGCGTGTTTCAGACATGATTGACCGAAGATAGTATTTTTATTAGCCTTATTTTAAAAAAAGAAAAAAAACATTGTTCGCCACTTGCCACGGTTACTGACAAAGTTAATAAATTGAAAGTTCTACACTCACATTAGGTGCAAAATCATGACCCTTTATCAGTTTAAGGTCTCCTTTGGTGTAATTGTTTTATTATACCCGAAAACAGTTTTAGTTCATCTTTTAATTCAGTAGCCTTCATGTGTTAACATTCCGGGAGTTTTCTACACTTTTCAAACAAAAGATCAGATGACATGTCTTTATGCTTACTAATATCATAAAAGAAATTGAAAATTCACTGCTCAAATCTTTCTCTTAGAGCTAAAATAATCGTGTAGGACCTGGTAATAAAAATCAACTTTGTACCATTGTTGTGGATCTTCAAAAGTTTCATCATACTGAAACTGCTTCTTCTTTCGAGTTCGGCTCTGTACAGTGTTGCCTATCTTTGGATCATCTATATCTAAAGTCGATGCCAATTCTTTCTCATCAACCGGGACTCACAGGTCGCCGCCCCTCGACGGATCCACGAGTGGAGGGAGGGAGGCCCTGCCAAGCTGCGTCTAAGAAACTTGAAAAACTGTTTTTTTCAAAGCGCTGATATGTTTGCAAGAAATCATCTAACACATCGTAGGTTAATGTTTTGAAGACATTTGCTCATTACATAACGTGGAGTAAAAAGTCATACCAGATAACTAGTGAGCAAAGAAATGCAAAGCCACGCAGCTGGTTTGCAATACGCTAAGCCTCATGTGCCGCTATTTGGACAGTTTTAATGTCGCCACTTATTTTAAGGAGCGCATCATAGACCTCTGAGTTAAGGCATTGAATTTGCTTTCCCAGCTTGTGACACTCAGTGGTTTTAAAGTGCACCACGAAATCGGAATAAAACTGGGTCTTTGCGCGCGCTCTGCTCACTTGTTTCACCTTTTCGGAGTTCCTAAATGTGGATCTCTCACTTCTTCCGATTGCAAACAAGAGTCAAATACGTTAGACCCTTAACTAGCGACACAGCGGTCGAGTTTTAAAACTGGGGTGCTTTTCTATCTTGTTCTCTTCTCAAACTACACCACTCCTTCAAATCGGTGGGTTAGCATATATTAAGTTTCAAGTTATACGTATAATATAATACTTTCTAATACTTATAACTTTCAAATTTTCAATGGGCTTATTTTTTTCTTCTCTTCTAATTTTGCCGCTCTGAAAATTTGCCGCTCTGGGCGGTGCCACGGTTCGACCCCTCCTTCCGCCGGCCCTGTGCCTTTGTTGATAAGGTTTAGCGTAGTACAGGGGCAAAAGTGGCGAAAAGAGGGGGGGCAACCGCCCCACTAATCGCCGCCACTTCGAAGTGATCACCACTAGAGTCTAGGGCAGTGGTTCCCAACCTACATGAGCCCACGGCCCGTTAAATTAGTTTTTTCTTAAAAGTCTCACAGATTCCAACAATTTTACCCATAAATAACTTCCTATTTCTTTTAACTTCATACGTTAATTAATATGTATCCTTGGAATTTAATATTAATACATAAATTATGCCATATCATAGTATTAGTTCAATTATGTCTAAGCTTGTTGACAAATATAACATTTGGTTTAAATTAGTTGAGAACGACTGGATCTAATGGAATCTTTGTTTCCTCTGACGAATATCATTAAACTAATTTAGTAAGTGCAAATTTTCTTTGGCATGTTCCATTTCGGACACCGAAAAATTGCAGTTAATCAGAATATTTCCACTTCAGTATCTTTGTTTGTCACGGTAGCTAGTGACATCTAAACGCAGTTCGATATAAATTATTTTTTGTCTATTGATTCATTTTATGCACAAACATGAAAGTGTGAGGTTTGATTTATTTTGTGAATAAACTTGTATCCGAGCCAGACGTCGGAAGCTGGGGACGGGTTTTTCTTGAGTGACGGCCGCCGCTTAGAACATGACATATTTGCACCAACACGGAGATAAGGAAAGATTATTTTCGCCGCTACCGGGCTCGAGTCGCAGCAGGCGTTCGAACCCATGTTCACGGATGACCAGGAAGACCAGCTGGAGCTCAAGCCTGCAAGGATCCAGGACGCGTCACTTGACCGCGTTTCAAGACAATGGAGAGAGGTCATTTCCACCCCTCTGAAACAGAAGCCAAGCCACTTGAGCGTCATTTTCAACGGAAGAATTCGAATCTCTTATATATAGGCAGTACTATGATTCCAGACACAGTTTTTACCCGGATTTCATAGAGAGAGCATCTCCGCGCTACACTCTCGCGTGATCATTGTTTTGTGTCCGTGAACTTTGTTTCCTTACGTACCGTGAGCGAATCGCAGATAGAGGGTTACCAGTGTGCGCCTTATTTTGGTGAAGATCACGCGGTGATTTGTTTTTGCCAAGCGTGGACTACATAAGGATGGAGGGCTAAAGAAGATAGAGAAGGGAGGCCGTCGCTTCCCTGACACCTGCAACGACGCCGAAGCCAGTCAGACGACGCCGAAGCCGGTCAGACGACGCCGAAACCAAACACTGCCCAAAGCCCGAAGGACACTTTCAGATCGACGTCCCAACCAAAGCCCGAAGGACGCTTTCAGATCGACGTCCCAACCAAAGCCCGAAGGACGCTTTCAGATCGACGTCCCAACCAAAGCCCGAAGGACGTTTCCAGAGGAGAGAGATGATTGCAGATCGACGTCCAATTGATGCCCGACACTGGGGATAGTCCGAACCGGCGCGTGACCACGTACACCCGACGCTAGTGACAAGAGGAACGCCCGAAGTACTGAGGAGGTGCAAGTACACCATGTCGTCGCAATTATTCTTCGTCGCGATCGACCTCGGAGGACAATTTCGCCACAAAGGAACCGTGTGCCAAGTCCCGCGTCCAGGAGAGATGAATGACCACGCCATGTAGCAGAGTCTGGTACAGTATACTTCAGAGGGTCTCATGTACATGTAAACGTGCGTCGTTAGTATCAACACCGTACAGTTAACGCCGAAGTCTCACTTATTCGCAAAGTTACTCAGGAAAACCCAAACCTAACTTCCGCGTCTAAAAATTGTTTTGGTATTGTTATAAAAAAGGGTAATTTCATGTTCAGATGTTCAAATTTAATTGTCTGCATTCAGGGTTAGAAGCTCCATTTCATTTCTTTAATATTTAGTATAAATTGTCAAAGTGTGCTCCATTTCTTGTGTAACCGACCGCCCCGTCGCGCCATTTAATTTGTCAATAGTTGACTGATGAGTCCTTTTTAATTGTGGAAAGTGTAGTTGTTTTTATTGCAAGGTCGTGTGCGTGAAATAGTATTATTTGTTGCATAGTGGTTTTTAAGGTAATTTTTGCTCGCGCCGACGATTGATTACTGTATTCCGGCAGGTGGAGCCAATTAAGTTTTTGCATCCCTATGTAATTGTGTAGTTGTTCTCATTGGACGAGAGAGGCTTATGTGTAACACCCCCGTCCGAGAAACTTGTATAATGTCGTGCTCACGACTGGATGCATACGTTCATTGGAACGAAAGATTTAACCACGCCGACCCAATTGTCTTAGTTAACCGCTTTCCGAGGGCTGGCACTTAAGTTAATTTAAAAGAGCACAGGAGCTGGCAGACGAATGCCCTAAATTCACATAAAGGTTTAAAAATTAAAAGGAATGGTATGTTAATGAGATCAATGATTTGTATCCATACTTCACATGTAAAAATACCTCATGTGTGTGAAAGAGAGATAGCGTGAATGTTGTGAGAGTGAGGAGGCTTTGTAAACAGTTGTTGATTGCAATATTTTTTTGTTGTTACAATATATATTCACTTTTTACCGTTCGTCAGTGTTGTTATTTGACGTTTTTCAGGTACCGGATATTATGCTATTAGTGTGTTATGAATGTTCGAATCTACATACCAAAGGTAAACAAAACAGTGTAACATTTCAAGGTATTAATCTCCGCCTCGCAATAGTATGACAATAAACGACCGTCTCAGTACCGAACTTGATAACTGGACCGTGAGTCACGACCGGTTTCCCGTACACATAACGACGTTTGGCCCCGTGCCGGGGTATGATTGACACGTCATTTCGGGGACCGTGAGTGCACTCGTTACATGTTAACGAAAACTGCTGCGCAAACTAAATCGACCGTGGTACTCGTTGTTCAACCTTCAAATTTGAAAGCGGGAAGCAACGACCCCCCCCCTCCCCGCCCCGTTAGTTCGTTAGATAGCTCACCACCACAGTCACAAGCATTTTCTGTTATCGCAGTGTAAACACGAACGAAAGGTTATCTTTCCAGGTTGTTGCCAGTTCAGGCTGCAAGTGGCTTCAGCCTTCCGGCCCTAACTAGAGAACGCCCCCAAGGTTCCGGGGCGAGGGGGGCCCTTCCACTTTTTGCCACTTTTGCCCCCGCACTATATGCTAAACCTTATCTACCAAGGGAAATAAAGTGTCCTTCCCCCCCCCCCAGATCTGGAATCCAATCGCCGCCACTGGTGTCAACCCCTCGTCTGCGGCTTTGATTGCTGATCTGTTACCGCTGGTCAACCCTGAACGAAAAGTCTTTGGTTGCCAGCTCGGGCAAAAATTGAGGAAAAGCTCTCGTGGCCCTGTAATTGGCGCCAGGGCCCGGTAAGGTTTAAGTCCTGATTCGAACGCCACTTTACTTAAAAGACAGTTCCGAAAGATCAGTTTCCCTCTGACAACCACGTGTCAAATCACGTGGAGTCCAGCATATCCTTCCCTCAAACCTTTCCACCAATGGCGTTCGTTGTAGGAACTGACAGCTCTTGTCAAGTCCACGTGGAGTAAATGTGATGTTGCTTGATTGATTGATATTTTAAGTCCACTTTATGCACAGTAAGGCTAATCGGGACTGGACCTACAGTTTAAAGTGGGATCCGAACCACTATGTGCCTCCAAAGATGTTGCCAATTTGGTTATCTTTGCTACGTCGTGTTATTGTCTTGTGTTATTTTGTGAAGACCTTGGGAGTACATATAATGTCGCAGTGAATGACTGGATGTCTAAACACTGCAAATAAAAGTGGACAACAGCGCTCTTCACAAAAACAAGTGCCACAGATACGCGTCCCGTCAGCTTCCTCTCGAGCTGTGTCAAAGATACCGAACTGGCGTTCGAATCGGAACTTGAACTTTACCCGGATGCCGATGTCTCCGACCTCGGGTTGATATGCGACTTGAGACTGTCAGAATGTTCGGACTATCTGTGCGATGACTGCTTCGATGCCTTCTAGCCCGAAATCTTCCTGGATCTGGCGTTTGCAATGTTTCCTGATTATCTTCACTGTTCTGGAGAACCTGTAGTAGTGCCGATATTATGCCAAGGGGTCTCACTCATATCACAAGCAAAAACCAACATCGTGTTCTGACGTAAGCAAGGAATACCTTCGTTCTTGGGTTAGGCATGTTACGTTTAGCTTTCAAGCCCAAATAAAATGGCCAGGCCCGTACCTAGAGGGGGGCAAAGGGGCCATACCCCCCCCCCTTGAGTCATGAAATATTTTGATGCAAACCTACAAAAAAACATGGATAATTTTTAAGATTTTGCAAGAATTTAGATTTTCTTCTTGTATAAACGAATGGGTTGTCTCTGGAGGGAGGCAGACTCCAGAAGTCTGCGGTCTACAATATTTAGTAACTTTAGTTTTATAACCATTATGAGAAGCTACTAAATGTTCCAATTTGTCGGGGCAGTTCACCATATGTACTCCCGGTTTTGACTTTTTTCGAACTGCAGTCTTGATGAGAAAATGTCCTCTTCTTGTGGTTAATTCACATTCAGACATGTTCTTCATTATAAGGATAATTCCATAGCGTTGGTGGTCACATCCAGGGTACGAATTCCCATGGCGGAAGGGGGATCTCCCACCTTCCCACCATCGATCTTGTTCTATTAAATTTTTCCCCCTTTAAAATTTTCCGAGGATAAGAGTTTGTGTTATATCAACAAAGATAAGCAATTAGTTTGGACTTCAAACATACTTTACTAAGAATGACACCACAAACACATACAAAGAAGGAACAACAAAGAATGGTGTCAGCCTGTGTGTGAATGTTGCATACATCTCTTGTTTTCTCTCTCTTTAGGGCTGGTAACAGAATGGAGGTAAAAACGTACTTCTACAGTCATAGATAAGAGTTTAAAATTATATTAAATTGGACTAGTAAGAAATGGAGCCGTAGCTGCGTAGGTGGTTGTCATTGTCACCCTAGGCCACGAGATCATAGAAATTAGACCGACCTGTTATTTCTCCTCCATTTCTCACCCTCTTTCGTCGGGAATAAAACATAACATTTACATGTTAATTTAATAGGAAACTAATGTCTTCTTAAAGTTTCTCATTTTTTGTCCGTCCACCAAGTTATCTGTAATTTGCAATCGAGTTTGCAGATTTGAACAATAACACACACTGCTTCAATGAAGATTGTGTGGGATGCACAACCGAACCAACTGCCCTTTTATTAGTCACATTTCTTGAATGCTAAGTTTTCTTTTCATCGGATTCACCGGAAAAGAGTAAGTACATAAAATTTCTACAATGTCTAAGTATGCCAGCTACATCTAGGTAGGGGGGGGGGGTGCAAATTCGGTGCAGGGGGTGCGAAAATCATCCTCGTCCTGGGCGCTGAAATCTCTAGCTACAACTCTGATAAGGAAATATTTCCTCTCGAGAGACCATTAATAGATTTACAACATTATAAAAACATAACACAATAAAAGTATGATTTTGATTTGATTTATTTTACTTCGCTTCTTGTGCCACTTTTGGCTAATTTGTGAAGATGGAGATGAGTGATGAAATGATGAAATTGATGAATGGACACTCACAAACATCCATGCCCAAGCCGGGATTCGAAACCGGGACCTCTGGCGTTATAAAAGTATGAAAAGTTAATTATCATTTTTAATAAAAAGCAATAATTAAATAATATCTAACAGTTATTAAAAACAATTCACCTATCTTCTAATTTCTTGACATTTTGAACCAGTCGTTGCTAGTTTACAAATGTAGCAAATTAATTAGTTTATATAATGTTTATAAATATATATAAATAAATTAATTAATTAATGATATTAATTAATTATTTAATAATTGATATATATAATATATATCCAAGGTTTCGGGCTTGGTTCCTCCTCTCAAAAAAATGCTGGGTACGGGTCTGAAAATGGCACTGTATTTATGCTAAGAGAACTAAATGTAACAACGAAGGCACTCCGCACTAGTTCAGAATACTATGTTGGTTGTGGCCTGTTATGAATTAAACCCTTATGCAACGTTTGGAACTACGAACAGCATAATTGGAGTAGAACGTATAACGGAGCACATGACACATAGGTTAATTATCGATATAAATTCTTATCAATTGTTACGAAGCTGCAATTGTCAGGTGAGCTGGAGATTCTGTTGGAAATTCACACTTCTTTCGTCATTGTACTTGGCACATATTCTCGAACTTAAAGTAACACTTCAAAGTAATCTTATGCTCTTTGTTTCTGCTATTTCGTTTGGCTGTCATGTCGGTCGCAGGGAGACACTAGCGTTCACGTAACTAACGACATCTTTTGAGAGAACATCATACTACATACACATTTCTACAGTAATTCCATTCAACTTTATATGTGTATTCCCAGGGGTAATCTGGAGAGAAATTTTGCCACCAAGTGTGTGGCGTAGAAAAAGTCTCTCCAAGCCAACGTGGAGAAATTACTCCCATACAATTGGAAACACTTTCATTTATCGCCTGTTATCTTATGCAACTGGTTGACAACTTCATCGCCTGTAATAAATCATTTGCGCAAAAAGTTGGTTCTTCTTTTGTTTTATAATCACAAATAGAAATCAATGAAGCTTGGGAAGAGCAGTAAAGTGTATTAAGAAATGTAATATTTTTCTCAGCCTTCGATTATTTCCTTCATTACTGCACTAATTTTTAGGATTGAGCATATTTCTAGGATTATTTGCAAAATAGGGCAGTGGTGAAGGACAAAGGCACCTTGAGGCAAATAAGACTGTGCCATGAAAATGGCGGTGTGCACACAGATCCTCTGGATTAAATAGTGGTCACTGGTCTAATTTAATGGTATACCATTCTCTCATCATACGCATGCTGTTAAAATAACATTTTGCAGGTTTGTCTACAATTCGAAGGGGGGTAATGGGACTTTTGGTACACCCTGTACACAAGGAACCTTAATTTATGCTGTCTGACTTTACCTGGTCTATAACAAGATAAAGAAATACAAACAGATTAAAGCCCGCTTTAGACGAAACCATTTTTCTTAACTTTTATGCCATGACCAAAATGCTATCTTGTGAAAAAGTTTCATGGCATTTCTCAAGGATAAAATTGGTCCTATTTCCGTAACATTTTTCGTAGCCCGTACCCAGGATTTTTTGAGGGAGGGGCCAGATCCGTGTGTGTGAGTGTTCTGATAGTTCTGGGTTTCGCAAATTAAAAATGTTTTCAAATTTCCTTTATTTTCTTATACCAGAACCATTGAACAACCACGATAATTATGTGTTTAGAAAATAATATATTTATATATCAAATTATACGCATTAGCAATTATTATTACAATAATTCTAAATGTAAGGTAACCCATAGACCGTTACGATCCTTCGTATGGCTATGGTTAACCAAAAAAAGAGAGACATTTTCACCTGGTAGCATGTAGTGGTGATTGGGCGCCAAAGCTGGGGGGCAAGGACAATTTACTTTCTCTTAGCAGACAAGTTTGAGTTTAAATTTTGTTATAGGTCCACTTTTATGCACAAATATACTAATTGGGACTTGACCTACAGTTTAAAGTGGGATCCGAACCACTATGTGCTTCCACCGGGTCTAGGTAGGCAAGGCTTAGCATTAAGAGGCCACAGTGCAAAAGCAAAAGGGGAAATACTGGGGGAGACGGCAAATGCCCCCCCCCCCATACCTCTCCAATCGCCGCCACTGCTGGTAGTCTTGCATCAATGGTTATAAAACTAAAAGTACCCAATATCGCAGACTACAGACTTCTGGAGACTGCCTCGCAACACAACAAACACATTCATTTATGCAAGGACAAAACTGAAACTCCCTCCCCTGGGTACGGGCCTGGCATAACCAATCAGAAGCGACCTGTAGGTCACGAGTGCAGTTGTAATGGCGGCCGCGTGAGATGCAAACAATGCATCACTTCACGTTTTTAAAACACGATAACTATTCAACCGAGAGGAATAAGGTTTCCTATTAAATGGATTTAGGTACAAAAGCAATGGCACTGCCTAAATACATACTTTACAACGTTTACTGTACACGTATGGAAGAATATTTTAGTTATTTCAATTGTAAACGCCGTGCATTCGCCATAGATGGTATAACTCTACGTACCTTTCGTGCTGTATATATTATACATTGTAATCGCAAAAGCTAGCCGAAATGTTACATGAAATGTTTCCGTGTAAAGTACTATCTACTATAAGATTTTTGGAAGCATTTACATAGCATTTGTGCTAGCAAATATGATAAATTAAATGCTTCCGTCTAAAACGGGAAAGATAAATACAAGAGACAGAATTAGAAGGAAGAGAAAGAATGCTATAAACAAAAGAATAAATAGAGAAGTAAAGGAAACCAGTGCAGAAAGAAAGATTGAAACAGAAACGAGAAAGAGAGAAAAAACTTGGTAGCCATGATCACAGAAGCACAGCCACCTGAAAATTACATTTTCCACGCAGTTTCTTAAACCCGCCTTTAAAAACAATCCCCGCTGCTTGTGGACTTTCTGTTTATTTACAAGATCCTTGTAACTAATCAGTCCCTGTAAAGAACGGCTACAATTTAATCGAAGTTGGCACCACTCGGCGAGAATCAAATGGTGTGGTCAGTTCCTAATTGTTCTGTCTCGAGCAGACGTTTTCTTCACCTTCGATATCCAAAACAGGTTCTTTGTTCAGACGGTCAGAATGTTTCCTCGAGCCGTTGCCATGGAAACGAGAACTGTTGCCGACAGACACCCCCTCCCCTTTTTCCTGGTAGCAGCCACCGTTTTATCTTATCACACTGACACACTGAGCATTGGGTTTGCTTGGAACTTTTGATTTCTACGAATATGTTCGTCTGTCAGCAGTGGCGGTGTTACAGGTTATGCCCCGCCAGTCATTAGCTCTTCTTTCTCTCCACCTATCTGACATTCTTATACTTTAATTTCTATTCCATTATCTTACTCTCTCTCTTATTTGCGCATTTCTCTCTCGCACTTCGATTATCTTCCTTCTCTCGTTCACTTCGTTTATATTCCTTCACTCGTTCAATTCCTTTATGTTCCCTCTCTCATTCACTTCGTTTATATTCCTTCACTCGTTCACTTCGTTTATATTCCTTCACTCGTTCACTTCGTTTATATTCCTTCTCTCGTTCACTTCCTTTATATTCCTTCTCTCGTTCACTTCCTTTATATTCCTTCCCTCGTTCACTTCCTTTATATTCCTTCCCTCGTTCACTTCCTTTCTATTCCTTCCCTCGTTCACTTCGTCCATATTCCTTCCCTCGTTCACTTCCTTTATATTCCTTCCCTCGTTCACTTCCTTTATATTCCTTCTCTCGTTCACTTCCTTTATATTCCTTCCCTCGTTCACTTCCTTTATATTCCTTCTCTCGTTCACTTCCTTTATATTCCTTCCCTCGTTCACTTCGTCTATATTCCTTCCCTCGTTCACTTCGTCTATATTCCTTCCCTCGTTCACTTCCTTTATATTCCTTCCCTCGTTCACTTCCTTTATATTCCTTCTCTCGTTCACTTCCTTTATATTCCTTCCCTCGTTCACTTCGTCTATATTCCTTCCCTCGTTCACTTCCTTTATATTCCTTCTCTCGTTCACTTCCTTTATATTCCTTCCCTCGTTCACTTCCTTTATATTCCTTCCCTCGTTCACTTCCTTTATATTCCTTCTCTCGTTCACTTCCTTTCTATTCCTTCCCTCGTTCACTTCCTTTCTATTCCTTCCCTCGTTCACTTCGTCTATATTCCTTCCCTCGTACACTTCGTCTATATTCCTTCCCTCGTTCGCTTCCTTTATATTCCTTCTCTCGTTCACTTCCTTTATATTCCTTCCCTCGTTCACTTCCTTTATATTCCTTCTCTCGTTCACTTCCTTTATATTCCTTCTCTCGTTCACTTCCTTCATATTCCTTCACTCGTTCACTTCGTCTATATTCCTTCCCTCGTTCACTTCCTTTATATTCCTTCTCTCGTTCACTTCCTTTATATTCCTTCCCTCGTTCACTTCCTTTATATTCCTTCCCTCGTTCACTTCCTTTATATTCCTTCTCTCGTTCACTTCGTTTATATTCCTTCACTCGTTCAATTCCTTTATGTTCCCTCTCTCGTTCACTTCGTTTATATTCCTTCACTCGTTCACTTCGTTTATATTCCTTCACTCGTTCACTTCGTTTATATTCCTTCACTCGTTCACTTCGTTTATATTCCTTCTCTCGTTCACTTCCTTTATATTCCTTCTCTCGTTCACTTCCTTTATATTCCTTCCCTCGTTCACTTCCTTTATATTCCTTCTCTCGTTCACTTCCTTTATATTCCTTCCCTCGTTCACTTCGTCTATATTCCTTCCCTCGTTCACTTCGTCTATATTCCTTCCCTTGTTCACTTCCTTTATATTCCTTCTCTCGTTCACTTCCTTTATATTCCTTCCCTCGTTCACTTCCTTTATATTCCTTCTCTCGTTCACTTCCTTTATATTCCTTCCCTCGTTCACTTCCTTTATATTCCTTCTCTCGTTCACTTCCTTTATATTCCTTCTCTCGTTCACTTCCTTTATATTCCTTCTCTCGTTCACTTCCTTTATATTCCTTCTCTCGTTCACTTCCTTTATATTCCTTCTCTCGTTCACTTCCTTTATATTCCTTCCCTCGTTCACTTCGTCTATATTCCTTCCCTCGTTCACTTCGTCTATATTCCTTCCCTCGTTCACTTCCTTTATATTCCTTCCCTCGTTCACTTCGTCCATATTCCTTCCCTCGTTCACTTCCTTTATATTCCTTCTCTCGTTCACTTCCTTTATATTCCTTCCCTCGTTCACTTCCTTTATATTCCTTCTCTTGTTCACTTCCTTTATATTCCTTCCCTCGTTCACTTCGTCTATATTCCTTCCCTCGTTCACTTCGTCCATATTCCTTCCCTCGTTCACTTCCTTTATATTCCTTCTCTCGTTCACTTCCTTTATATTCCTTCTCTCGTTCACTTCGTTTATATTCCTTCTCTCGTTCACTTCCTTTATATTCCTTCTCTCGTTCACTTCCTTTATATTCCTTCCCTCGTTCACTTCCTTTATATTCCTTCTCTCGTTCACTTCCTTTATATTCCTTCCCTCGTTCACTTCGTCTATATTCCTTCCCTCGTTCACTTCCTTTATATTCCTTCCCTCGTTCACTTCCTTTATATTCCTTCCCTCGTTCACTTCGTCCATATTCCTTCCCTCGTTCACTTCCTTTATATTCCTTCTCTCGTTCACTTCCTTTATATTCCTTCCCTCGTTCACTTCCTTTATATTCCTTCTCTCGTTCACTTCCTTTATATTCCTTCTCTCGTTCACTTCCTTTATATTCCTTCTCTCGTTCACTTCCTTTATATTCCTTCCCTCGTTCACTTCGTCTATATTCCTTCCCTCGTTCACTTCGTCTATATTCCTTCCCTCGTTCACTTCGTCTATATTCCTTCCCTCGTTCACTTCGTCCATATTCCTTCCCTCGTTCACTTCCTTTATATTCCTTCTCTCGTTCACTTCCTTTATATTCCTTCCCTCGTTCACTTCCTTTATATTCCTTCCCTCGTTCACTTCCTTTATATTCCTTCCCTCGTTCACTTCGTCCATATTCCTTCCCTCGTTCACTTCCTTTATATTCCTTCTCTCGTTCACTTCACTTATCTTCCTTCTCTCGTTCACTTCCCTTATCTTCCCTCTCTCGTTCTCTTCCCTTATCTTCCCTCTCTCGTTCACTTCCCTTATCTTCCCTCTCTCGTTCACTTCCCTTATCTTCCCTCTCTCGTTCACTTCCCTTATCTTCCCTCTCTCGTTCATCTCCCTTTTCTTCCCTCTCTCGTTCACTTCCTTTATCTTCCCTCTCTCGTTCACTTCCTTTATCTTCCCTCTCTCGTTCACTTCCTTTATCTTCCCTCTCTCGTTCACTTCGTTTATATTCCTTCTCTCGTTCACTTTCTTTATCTTCAGGGCCTCCCCGATGGGTGTCGTCGCCTTGTAATTAAGGAGTTCCGGGTTCGATACCCTGTGGAGGCACATAGTGATTCGGATCCCACTTTAGGTCCAATCCCAATTAGCGTTACTGTGCATAAAGTGGACTTAAACACCAAATCAATCAATCAAATTCGTTTATCTTCTCTCTCTCTCTCGTTCACTTCGTTTATTTTATTTCTCTCATTCATTTCGTTTACTTATTTATTTTCTCTCTCTCTCTCTCTCTCTCTCTCTCTCTCTCTCTCTCTCTCTCTCTCTCTCTCTCTCTAAGAATCGACATTATAGTGGTCAACTCCTATCCATAAAACAGATACAAATGTTAAAACACGGCAAACGATTCGCAATACAGTAATTAGTTAATTTTCAAAAATAAATTACTTTGTTTAAAAAATTATATCATAAGATACTGTACGTGTCTTAAAACTTACTTAAATGCTTAAGAAATGCCCCTATGACAGTTGTTTGAGATCATCAACATCTACAACTACTTTATTGAACTTACAGCTTTACATTTGGCTGTTCTTAAGATTCATTCATACTTTCTTTTTAGCTGTTATACCAGCTCTACACAAAGTGTCCTAAAAATAAGTCATGCATGTAACATGATACTGTTACATCAAACTACAAATCTCGAATACGTACAGTTTTCATATGTCCACATTAACATCATGCAAAAATCTAAAATTGATAAATACTGTTTATACGATTTATACACTGGGCAATTCCACGAAAAAGTCAACCTTATAGGCAAAATACAAAAGAATGTGCATGGGAAAAGGAAATGCATTAATTGAAAGTTCTGATACTCATATTTCATGATATCAGCAATATCCAGTCTGTTGTCAGTATTTCTGCCAGTAGCAACATTTCAAAACAATATGGCTTTCAGTGCCGTATGCCTACATACAGTGAACTTATTTTTGCGCAGCCAATTCGTAGTGTATATGTAAATTCATTATATTCATATTGAAAATACAGATATGGAGGAAGGAATTGATAGTGGAAAAGCAGGAGAACATCAGCTGTAGAAGTAAACATAGGCCTGTGAAGTACGTAGTATTTGTAGGCTGGAAAACTGAAATTTCCTTCGCTGCTACTTTCCGATTTTTTCCAGCTCTAATTTTATCTCTCTATTCTAGTCGCAGTTAGTCATAACGCACTGTCATTGAAAGGAAATAGCTCCTCCACAATTGCTTCAGTTAGAAAAGAAAGGAAAAGTATGAGGAACACAGGAATTTAGTAGTAAAAGAGAGTGATGTGCCTCAAATCGCCTTACTATTGTATTGCTACAAAGTAAGAGTCCTTTGTGAGTCCTTCTCTCCTATTCCCAATGACTTGTCATCCCTATCCCTACTTTCTGGCAAGTAAGAAAAAGTTTTTTTTTAAAAAAAAACGGTAATTCAATCTTGAATCACGCTTCCCACACAGAGCAGAGGTTATTCTTAATCAGGAATGAGTCTACAATTTTAGGCATGAATCCTATGTCCAAGTCAAAAGCAGGCCGTGTCATCACAGTTTACACTTTAATAAACTTTGCTTTCAAGTTTTATCAATATTATTACTGCTATTAGATTGAGTGGAGTTGCGGTAGGGGCATATGCGAGCCTTTTCCCTTTCAACACTACGATTCTAGTGCGCTCCGAACGATGGGGAACTAGATTCACTGGATGTTCGACTTTGACGTCATATACGTCAAGTTATACATCCAGGGACTCTATGGGGGAACAATGTGCAAGGGCAAAAATTCCACTTGAAACAGACGAACACAAAGATAATAAATACATTGTGAACAGATTGTAGCATAACGATCTTCTACTATTTGCGAAACAACTGCAAATGTTAACATTGCAATACGATAATAATTAGTTACAACAATCTAAAAAATTAATTACAATATAAAATCATTTTAAATAAAGTAAGATAAGTATCTTAAAACTTGCTGAAATTCTTAAGAAATGTCCCTATGTCAGTTGCTTATTTGATCAGAAAACGGTACATAGACAAGATAAACAGATAAAGGTAACTCAATAACGTTGCGAAGATTCCTAATTGGAACAAACTCCCGCACCTTTTCCCACTACGATTCTGGAGCGCTGCGAAAGCTGGGAGAACGATGTGCAAGGGTAAAATTCCAAATGCAACGTAGAAGGTCATTTGGTCCTGCCCCACCGTATACAATTAAGGAAATATGTGCCGGGCGAACTAACGGAAACCGGTGTGTAATTTTACAACTTCTACCCGTGAGAAATCTTCATAGAATTTTCCTGCAGCACGCGCGGGGTCAGTTATTACTTTGAAATTGTGAAAAAAAACAATCTTTCTTTCCCGGCTTTCTGTTCCAGACTTGACACAATGTTTTTCATGCCGGCACTATCTTGTCAGCAAGGCATGTGTTACGGAGTGAAGATAAACCAGGTTTATTAGTGTTGAGTAATGTGGTTTAACCCTGGCAATTACTCGACTTCGTTTCATCGATACAAACATAAAATTATATGACTGAAAGAGAGGACACATACTGCTTTCATGCAATAGACCCATTTGCTTACATGTGAGAACGTGCAATATAAACCACATGCGGTCCTTCAACACAAAATATTTGGAAATGTGATAGAGATGAAACTTGGATGGCTGAACGATCCGGAAACTGTAGGCTAATAAGCACATTTCGTTAAAAAATGAATTTTATGAGAAATGTCTCAAGATTCAAACCCAGGAACTGTCCATATTTCCCGTTAAACATTTGCATTTTTGAGTACCAAACTGTATGTAATGGCCCAGAAATGACCTCTTTTATATCCCCCTCAGAAGAACTAAAATGGCCGAAGTTGAATCCATGAAGAGAATGTGCAAGTTATTTCATTCAGTTTCTAAGAACAACCCAAGCATAGACCTATTTAAATGTAATTGTAAGTTTAGTTCTATTCATTGAATTTTTTGTATGTTTTATTCTGTTCATAGAATTTGTTTTCAATTAGCTTGTAAAGCTATATCCCGCAGTTTAGTTTTATTTGGATTGTATTACCTCTGTGTTTCCTCCGTCTCTATAATCTTATAATTAAATTCTTTTGACAATTGTTATTAAATTTAAATTGTATAATACATCATTCATTTTTCTTGTTAATTATTTTAATTATGTTCTTGTTTTTGTAATGGTGTCATCCCTTATTGAACACTGTAATTTGGCATGCGCCCGTTGTGTTCCAATTAAACAAATAAAAAATAAACAAATTACACTCTTAATTAGTTTATAAATATTAGTTATTGCCATATCATCTTGTGAAATGTAATCGAACATAAAAGTTAACATTTTCCTCAATGTAACATGTGAATTTGTATAATTGAAACTTCAAATTAAATTAAATTAGTAAAACCTTGATCGAATCATGTAATAACTATGTAAACATCAAAGTACATTTTGCTTTGAGGATACCTGAGCAACAATGGCAAGTCGAAATTTTGGAAAAGAACGGAAGCGCGTCGCTTAGCAGCAAATGATACCCGGATCAGAACTGTGCAGCAGAGGAAGAAAGACCATTCTTCCATCATGGCCTGCTGCAAATTGTTAGTCTTCATGGCCGTGGCAGCTGGCCTGTACGCAAACCAAGACAAATTGCCGTGGGTGAAGACCGCCGTCGACAAGGTCCAGCCTGTAGCGGAGGAGTACTACAAAAAGGCAAAACCCTTTGTGCAGAAATATGTCGACGAAGCGAAGCCCATGTTGAAGAACGCTGTGCAGAAGGGACAAGGATTTATCCAGAAAGGGATGAAGAAGTGATTAAGCAAAGAAACTGTTCAGTGTTGTTTCCTTGTGTTTGGTGATAACAGATCAAAACAAACAAAATTGGAGCAGACGATTGAATGAACTAAAAGCCACTCTTTGTGTTGTTTCTTGGAACCTTTGTGATAGACTGCGTACAGACCTGAACCTATGAGTGCAATGGATATCATCATTTCTCCCCCAACAGTGTCACAGCCGGCAACACGGGCTTCAGAGACATCTAGTGGACGGCACGAAAAGACGTTGGGTTCAGATGGGTATAGACCTCGACCGTCACAGCACTTCAAAAAGATCATGTCGAGAACGTAATGTACCAATGCATGTTTATAGGCACCAATTAAACATCAAGATAAGCGTTGTGGAGCAAATATTTACTTCATCTTCCTATTTCGATAATCTTTACATCACTTTGCCAAAGCACTTCATTCCATGCTAATTTCTTACACAATATTTTACTGCTTCCTTATAAAATCTAGTTCATTTTGGTAGGCGCACGAAATGCACAAGTGATTGTGATGGTGTGTCTGTTACGCTACATCGTGCTCTACACTTATCTTTAAAGCTCTGTCTGTAACGCATTTTCAGAGTGAAAGGAAAGAAATGTTGTTCTAGTAAAACTATTATTGTATCAGTAGTTGCCTACATCATAATAATTGTGGTCAATATACAGGGTGGGTACAAAGTCCCGTGACTCCCACTAATATATGATATGGTATGACGTATACAAATCCAGTATTTCACAGATCATATGCCTACATCTTAACTGTCACTTAACTGTCCAAAGGGTCCGTATGAACCCATTCATTTTCGTTACACAGCATTATTCGTCGCCATGTCCTGTATGACATCTTCCTCAACGTTGCTGGAGTAACGTGTGTGAACGCTCTCCGCACAGCGTCTTTCAATTCTTCAACCGTATCATAACGATCCTTGGCAACAATTTCATTGATAAAACCCCATAGTGCATTGTCACACGTTGTGAGGTCAGGGCTGCGTGGTGGCCAGTCAAGTGGAGCCGGTAAGGCAGGAGACCCACGACCAATCCAACGTTGTGGAAAGACATCATTGAGGTACTCGCGAACTCGAATGGCAAAATGAGCGGGTGCACCATCTTGGTGCAACCAGCATGTCTGCCTAACACCCATGTCTATCACGAGGGGTACAAACCAATTACGGAGCATGTTCAGATAGTCATGCTGATTCACAACATTGTCCATAAAATAAGGAGGGTTGTTCTCCAGTTCTTCGTAATAATAAGGGTTTTCCTTTGACCAGAACACAACGTTTCGTGCCCGGCAGCTCCGATAAATAGCACACTCATCACTAAAGATTACTCTCCCCCGATTCGGTATCGTGTCAAATATCTGAAGCAGTGCGGCACATGCGTCCTTCCTGCGCATCAAGTCATTGTCCGATAACTCATTAACACTCATCGGCCGATATGGTCGTACTTTAAATCCAACTTCATGTGCTTACGCATTGTGCACCGGGGTAAGCCCACTTCCGCGGATCTCTTCCGCGTCGACTTCATTGGGGATCTTACCACGGATTCGGCTACCTCTCTGCACTGTTCCTGTCTGGTGGACGGTCTGCCACTTCGTGGTTTGTCCTTCACGCTATCGGTGGTAAAAATCTTCTTTTCCCATCGCAGCAATGTGAATTTGGGAGGAGGGGCTCGTCCAAACCGCTGTTGGAAGTCTGTTCGCACATTCTCAAATGTTCGTCCAGTTCGTTCCCTTTCGTGAACCCAACAGTTGGCAATCAGGCGTTCCTCAATGGTGTAGTCACTTGTGTCAGCCATGACTTACACCTGCAACATGCAATATGTACATGCATTAACAACAAATAATAATTTAGTAATTGCAGTCACAATATGGAGGGGTGTCACGGGACTTTGTGCCCACCCTGTAGTTAATAGGAACGCTTTATAAAATCTTGGGTAACAGTTTCATAGATCGGAGACACATCAAAATCGAATATTTTGTGTTTCGCATTGTTCGTACTTACCAATTCTGTATTGCGGAACATAGTTCAAGGTGCCATTATGCTTTTTACACGAAAACAAACGCAATTTTTCACATTCCGAGTGTTTTTTTATTCCTTTCTTCGCTTCCGCAACACACAATATGGCGGGCACATCGTGACTCACGTTGTGGGTATGCAGTGTTTCAACCTTCTGCACCGAAAAATACCTACTATCGTGTTCGTCACCGGTGGAAATTATACATTATGCACGAGTAGCTGACGTATAGCCAGGGTAGCTGACGGATAGCCCCACGAACCATACACGGATAGCCCCACGAACCATTTCCATAAGGTTATGTTAGGTTTGGTTACGTTAGGCAAGCATAGTAGAAAAAAAGGGGGGTTAAAACACTGACAGGGGCTTACGTCATCAAACGTACGAAGCATCCGGTTGTCGTAAGGCAAGCTAATGAAAGCAATGGCAATTGTGCGTCGGGATATTTCTCTTGATTTCCCGGTCAAATAGATTCCACGATGAAAGAAAATACCTCGACGAACGTTGGAAACCTTGGAGAAACTCATTTCCTTAAGTAGTTTCTTGTGTAAAATTGAAGAAATGTGTCTCCGATGTATGAAAGTGTTACCAATTCTTGTTTAGGTAAG
The DNA here is from genome assembly GCF_977018435.1 of Lepisma saccharinum. Classification (NCBI taxonomy): domain Eukaryota; kingdom Metazoa; phylum Arthropoda; class Insecta; order Zygentoma; family Lepismatidae; genus Lepisma; species Lepisma saccharinum. The sequence goes on from NC_139248.1 coordinate 68,305,887, forward strand.
GTTAGAAATCGCAAGAGCGGTACTGTAGATAAATGTACCTCATTTTGAATGGTATCAAGATGATACGAGGCTTGGCATGGTCTGTGTCGAAGGGCAAATTTCGGTAGTCTCTTCCATTGTTTGTGAGGAAGTTTTTAGCGTATTCTTATATTCTTAATGTGTTGTGTTTGTCCTGTACAACCTTGCAGTTTTAACTTTTCCCAAGGGGCTTTGCTATTTCCCCCGTGTACATTGAAGGCTGCAAAATGGCCACATGTGCCGACGAACCCAACGATTTTAATTCATCCATTCGAAATGTGTAGTTAAGCAACATAGGCAGCGTGTCAACGCAAACTTTCACAGCATATATATATATAGACAAAAGTTTTAGTCTGACCCCTGTTTTTGACGCCACGCATACTCGAAAAAGGGAAATTTTATCCTAAATATATGAAACTGCGCTGCATAGGGTGTTGCCTGCCACTGATGGATTAACTTTGCAATCACAATAAATAAAATATATACATGACATAAACAATCAGTTAACCACCCAATTGGCATGTCCGACTAAGTCACGTGATATATCGAACGAATGGTAAGTCTCAGCCTTGTATCGATTACACAGAAGTCTGCCTGGGTCATATCTCGGTACTATCCTTAAACGTCATGATTACTAATTTAAATAACTTTTTTTAATGCAATCATACACATCAGTGGTGCATTTAGGTAACTATTATCAGTCAGCCAATTTAAGGAGAAAAGTGATCGTACAGTGAAGACTGGTTGTCTAGAATGAAAGCCTTATAGACTCACGATCTAACTTGGCACCTGACTTTGGGGAGAAGGAGGAGGAGGCAGAATCGAACTTGGGGCTTAACTTTGAAAGGGGGGGGGTAATCAAAAACTTGGGGCTGTCGACCCACTGTACCCCCTCGAGAATTACGTCAATTTTTTTTAATCGACAGATTTCAACGTTTTACGTAATATAAAACTGGTTCCAGTGTTAGGAAACCATAAATAACGGATATATTTGATAGCAAAGTATGACCCACGTAAGCACAATAAACTCCTATTCCGGACTACTATCGCTAATTTTTCCCGTAAAAAAGTAACACTCCTGGCGTATCCTGACATTACTACGACCACAAATTTTAAGTATGTATGCCTAACCTAACCTTACCGTGCATGGTTCGTGGGGCTATCCGTGAATGGTTCGTGGGCTACCCGTGCATGACGTCAGCGCCAAATTTTAACTGCAGATTCGTGATTACGAGGCCTAAATTATTGACTATGTGAAAAATGAAAGAGATTGGCCACTCTCTCTCCTCGCTGCCATATTTTTAACTTCATCCACACATTCCTGCGATATCGTCCACTGCATTTGGCACATTTCTTTTTCCGGTTACTAAAACCATCCTCCTGCAACTCACCGATATACACCTCCGGCTCCCGGCCGTAGAACGCCACGATACTGAAAATGTCGATACACTCCCCAATATGCATTTTCAATGAATAGCACTTACTACACTAAAAACGCACGCCCACCTTGCAAACAAAATCCCAGTAACATGTGACATGAACCGAAACATCCTCTGCACTAAATCTCGCGCGGCCTGACGTAACACCAGGGTTGCCAACCTTCAATCTCAGATATTTCCAACACGGCTCCAAGTTACAAAACACAAATAACGTAACAACATGTTCCTTCATATCACATGCAGATGGCAACGATGAAAATGACGTCATAAATAGTTCCATCAAAAACCTCTCATTACTCCACTATAATACATCTCCTAAAGCTAAAAACAACACAAATCGTTCGTATAGAACATAATCTTCATAAATGACACAAGAATCATCACCTTATCGCGGGGGTACGGAGCGTCCACGGTACCAAAAACTTTAATACACCATAAGAATAGCTTCCACGGCTATTTCGCTAAATATTTGTTAAATTTGAGAAATAATAAAAATTACTCATTACTTTGATTTCTCAGGTTCGAGGTGGTTAGCGAAAGTGCCAATCAGTTGTAAATTTTAACAGACCTGCAAATTTGAGGGGAAAATACCCCTTAGCCCCGTCAAGCTATGCCTTTTTGAACGTCACTCCAGCAGGTCTCCCAACTTAGCGAACGAAATAGTATATAGATTTACTCTATATTAGATCCCGCAAAATGCATGTTTGTACAGTGGGGCCCATGAGTATTACTCTGCAAATTGTCCATCACCATGTTCGTGCACTTTATTTGACCCAACAAGAGCTACAATAATTACAAGAAAACTAAAAAAAAGCTGTTTACAACTTCTGCACCTGCATACATAAAAATCAATCGCTTAAAAAAACAATAGGAGAAAAATTAATGAAAATGGTCACGGACAATTTGCCGAGCAATACTAGTGGATGACACTGAACAGTACAGAACCAATTATGGGTGTATCCCCTCCCGATTTTTTTTTCACTGCGGCCATGATCTTAGCTTCAACTTGATACAAAGGTGGGAAGCGTTTAGAATTATTTGAGCATTACAATACGGTATTGATTGAGTTGGTGTTTTAAGTCCACTAATCGGGACTGGACCTACAGTTTAAAGTGAGATCCGAACCACTATGTGCCTCCACTGGGTATCGAACCCGGGACTCCTTGATTACAAGGCGAGGACGCTACCACTGCGCCATCGGGGAGGCCTAGGAGAATATGACAAAATGAGGGCTAACTACCAATAAAAATCATACATAACCCATCCCTTTCGAAAAATCCTAGGCACGCCCCATTGTCTGTCCTAACAAGAGTTTCTCCAGAATTTTTCATTTGAAGGGGGTGGAAGTTTGTGCTTAGGGGGTGTACGTGTATATATACAGCCAAAATAACCATAAATTGGGCCTTTGTGTAAAATTTTAGGGGTGTGTTGAGGAAATTTTGGGGAATGTTGCGGGTGTGCATGGGCGTCCGGAAGGGGGGGCAAGGGGGGCCGTTGCCCTCCTGGAAAACGAATGTCATCCAAAAATTACATATTTCACACATATAATTTAATTTCAGCCACAATAATGTGTGTTAAATATTGCTCGAACATGATATATTCAAATTTAAGCAATGTTTTTTGAGGGATGAACACTATTATTGGGGAAAATATGCCACGTTGCCCCCCCCCCCTGGAAAAAAATTCCTTCTTTGCCCCTCCCTGGAAAAAATCCTGCGGACGTCCATACAGTGGCGTGCCGAGGATTTTTAAAAGGGAGGGGTTACGTACACTATTTTTGGTAGTCATCCCTCATTTTGCCATCTTTTTCTACATTTGACGTTCTTTTTTTTTAACAAATACTGGGCCAAAGGGAAGGTTATAACCCCCACCAACCCCCCTTGGGCACGCCACTGCGTCCATAGGTGTGTGTGTGGTGTGGATAAACCTCTGCGTCCTAATATCCTTAAAAGGAATTTCTTTCACAATCCACATCAGGATTTTTACAATTACATTGTAATGACTCGAGAAAATTAAAGTTGTGCTAAACATTAGTAACTGTAGTCTGTATTAAACTTAAAAACAAAAATTAAACAGACTAGTTAGTTTTGCCATTTTTCTGATTTGAGAAACAGTTGGATTGGGCGAGCATGGATTCGACGCTTTGAACAAGCTGGAACCACCCGACATCCATTTAGTTTCTGCAATCGCCACCACGCGGCAGCACTATGAGGAATGCGCTCTCTCTGCCATCTCTTGGAAGCTGTTGGAAATATTTGAAAGGTAACATGACGTACGGCAGGGGTGGAACTTCGACTACTGTAATTGTTGCAATATCTTTCCGAATTTGCGATGACTACAATGTACAATCGATACTATTTCGCTGTTTTTTCAAAACTCTGATTCCTTCCATCTTGAATGAAATTCATATGAAAGCAGTTAAAAAACCCGCGAAAAACCAAAGTTTTAATCAAAGCCGCTGTTTAAATTACTCACCATTTACATGTTTGTCTCTTCCTTTTTGCAAATACAGTAAAACCTCGTTACTCCGCACTAAGTTGACCGGTTTAACGAAAGTCCGGATTAACTGAAATAACCTAAAAGAGCTGTAGAAAGTGCATTAAAACTCCATTTATAGCAACAAAACACATTTATTATGGTGTATTTAAAGGGCATAGGCCTAAATACACTATACAGTACAGTACAGTACAAAGTCTGCGGGAAACAGAATTTCATCAGTGGTTGACTGCCTTTTCTTTGGGAAGTTCTCTTGTTGACTTCTAGCTACATTTAAAACCTTGCATTCTGCTAATTTGTTTTTCCTTTTTCCTGTCCGAATTAAGCGAAGTCCGGCTTATCGGGGTCCGAATTCACGAGGTTTTACTGTATAGCATACAAGCGCGCAAGCAGGAATTGTCTTGGGGGGCAGAGTAATATTTTACATCTTGCCTGTCAGTCCTAGAAACTTATATTTCACCTATTATTATTATTAGTAGTATATTTATTAAATACTATTTAATACTAACAATTGAAATTGTTGTTGACAAGTTCAAACTTGAGTTCACTATTTAAATAGAAACTCTATTCACATTGTTTGCTTTCTATTAATTGTTTATGAATATATATATATATATATATATATATATATATATATATATATATATATATATAGTTTTTTACTTTTGACGATGCACAGATATCAAAACAGAGAACACTTAATCTGCTCTCCATCATGGTATCATACATGTTTTAACGTGTACTCTAAAAAGAAGCAATTCAAAATGAGATAGCTTTGTTGCCAATACACAAAATTTTGGGAAACTAATTTTCTGAGGGGGGGAATGCCTCCTTGCTCCCCACTGGATACGCTCATGGTCAGGACCGACCGATTGGCAACATGAATTTTTCTCTCACTATCATTGCGGAAATGATCCACACAGTTAAAGTAAGTGTACAAGTTCATTGAAACTACTTTCCCCTAAATTATCGTGTATTCTGACGTATAAGCGAAGCAACTTGCCCGTTTACGAGGCCGTCAACAATTGAACTCTTGAAGAGACAGGCAGATATAAAGCGATCTACTTGAGGCAGCTCTAGTGAAGAACAATGCGATCACGTGACACGGTTAGACGCTTCAATTCAGAGTCAAATCAGCTCAAATAGTGCAACGTGGCCGGTTGTCATAAACTGACTTTAATGCTCATTGCTGTTGCATTCAGCGCATACGGTACGAAAGCTACATTGCTGTGTTTGCTTAAGCATTCAAAGGTTAATTTGCAATAACCTTAACGACAGAGGCGTCTCGTGAACGCATGCGGGACAGCTTGCTCTACGACGACATTCATGAGCATTTCTACATTCTATTTTTTTCATATAGGAGAAGTATTTATTTTACACGAGAGCGCTGAACTAAGCTTATATTACATTTCTTGGATCTGAAGTGAAAGAAAGTAATAATTATTTTCCCACAATTGATGCATGCGTCACTTCAGATCCAAGAAATGTAAGCTTAGTTCAGCGCTCTCGTGTAAAATAAATACTTCTTCTATATGAATAAATTAGAATGTAGAAATGCTCATGAATGTCGTCGCAGAGCAAGCTGTCCTTTTTCCCACAATTGACGCATGCCTTCACGAGACGCTTCTGTCTTACTGAGAGAGAGATTTTACTTTTTATTAACTGTTCGACAGTGTCGGCGATTAGGGGGGGCAGTAGCCCCTCCACTTTTTACCACTGCACTATGCTAAACCTTATCTGACAAGATAAATTAAACTGTCCTTGCCCCCCTAGTATAGGAACCTAATCGAACATCGGACGGTGATGGAGTGACGACTTTCGTGAGTGTAATGGATTAGAAATAAAAAATCTAAATCTACATATATAGTCACCTAAAATTACAACCGGAAATATTTCGTGAACAACAAAAAATATTGAAAACTACTTTCGCAGATATATAGAGGTATGAAAGGGAATCAAGAAATTAGTGGACACAATACGTTCAACTATACGTATCGACGTCGATATATCGAATATCGATATCGACATATCAAATATCGACGCTTCGATATTTTAAAAATATCGACTCTACATCGATATATAAATATCGCACAGCCCTACTTCTGAGATGTTTATTTCTAGCGTCAACTTCACGTTACAATTACTTGAGAACTATTTGACGTATTTCAATGTAACAAACGCCGTTCTTAATGGACTATTCCCTAATTTCAATTGAGCTGAAAATAAAACAGTGTTGAAAATCGTACATCCTTACATAGTTGAACGTATTGTGTCAACTAATTTCATGAGCCCCTCTCATACCTTTATATCTGCGAAAGTAGTTTTTCAATATTTTGTGTTGTTCACGAAATATCTCCGGTGGTAATTTTAGGCGACTCACCCTGTATATATACACATTTATTGCGAGTAAATTTTTTTGAGTCACGTGATTTTTCATGAGTATGGGCTAACTTTCAATTTTAGTACCTTTATATTTTCATATACGAGGTTCGTTTTAAAAATTAATGAAAATCAGTGTTTGTTGCATACTCTGGCCGTGTCCGAAAGGTGCAAGAGCGTACTTGAAGCGAGCATCCTCCGAGTATGGTCTTGGAGTGCGGTCTTCAAGTCGTGGACTGGAAGTGAAAGTCTTTCGAATTGTACAGTGGGATCCATGAGGATTACCGTGCAAATTGCCCATGACTATTTTCATTAATTTTTCTCTTACATCCTATGTGTTCTTAAGCAACGGATTTTTATGTATGCTGGTGCAGAAGTTTTCAACAGCTTGTTTTGAGTTTTTTTTTAATTCTCGAAGTTCTTATTGGGTCAAATGAAGTGCACGAACATGGCGATGGACAATTTGCAAGGCAATACTCATGGATCCCACTGTACTTCGACTGCAGCGCCAAATACGATCAGTAGATAGAGCTGAGGACTCGTTGTTTCCCTCGCGTTTTAAACACTTGTTTATAACCATAGAAATCACATAGCATTTTGAAATGTTCGTACACATACATTTCCACACATTAGAAGAACTTTAAGCAACAACTTGCTGACCCATAACGCATATTTAACCCGTGTTGCTGGGCTTTCTAATTCCGCGATTCAAAACAAATGAGCAACGAGTGTGGATATCACGTGACCTAGTCACCAAGCATCTGTGCTGAGAGCTGTGTACTTGCGTGCTTCTGTTCTTGGCGCTTTCGAACTGTACTAGATGACGTCACTTCCGACAAAACCACACTTCAAGTATGTACTTTGCACCTTTCGGACAGAGCCTAAGTCTGAGGAGTCTGTGGGGCAAACGAAGTAAAACGAATCCTCCCAATAAACCTGTGAGAAGGAAAGTGAATGAATGGAGGGGAAAAGGCGACTGCTGCCAGCCCTGTAGCTAGATACTTTCGCACCCTAGGCAGGATTGGATTCTAGTTTGGCACCCGCTCTATCAAGCACCGATGTTTTATGTGCCTTCTTCGATATTTTCTTCTTATGTCATGGTTTGTGATATTTATATTCTATACATTTTTAAACGAACACCTTGTGTGTTTTCCTTCTCTCCTTGTCTCTGGCGAGTGTAAATTTATACGTCGCATATTCTAACTTTGTTGTCTTGAAAAGAAAATCTTTGAATGGCTCCTTTTAGGCTTCACCATAGCCTCACCAGGGGTCCCGGGTTCGAATCCCTGCCTGGGCATGGGTGTTTGTGAGTGTCGATACATCAATTTCATATCACTCATCCCCACATCTTCGCAAATTAGCCAAAAGTGTCAGAGAATTAACCAAAAGGAATAAATCAATTCACCCTAGCCTTTCTCTCGATGCGGGCCTGATGTGCAGCTACGAGCCGTTTGTTTTGCTACACCCACTCGCTTTATCCCCTTCTCTACCGTTATGCGCGACCTTGCTCCAGAGATTCCTAACTACTAGCACGTCACGAGTGCCTCCCCGATAGCGTAGTGGTTCGCCACCTTGTAATGAAGGGGTCTCTGATTCGATACCCGGTGAAGGTCCAGTCCTAATTAGCCCCCATCCGTGCATAAAGTGGGATTTAAAAGAACACTTCAACTATGTCACGGGTATGGTGCGGGACACGCCCAGCTACTTCCAAGCTAACTAACTCTCTAGGCTTCTTAAACCCGAAGGTTCATGCTGCAGCAACACAAGCCTTCCATCTGTCCCTATCCTAGACAATATGACGTTTTTTAAGCACTTGATGCGAAATATACGAATATTACACGTCTCATTGCTTCGGTAAAACACAAACGCAACCTTGGATAAAGAAATCAGAAATTACTTACAATTTTTCGATTTCAGGCTTCAGCCACCTTATTTTAGTAGTGGTGATGATAATTTTTCACCTCATTCTTTATTAATATTTTTTCTTTCCAGAATCGAATACAAGTTGACATAATTTCTTCAAAGTTTTATATTAACAAATTTGAATAGTTTTTACAATATTGTCTGATTTTAACTTATTATTGAATAATTTGAAATAAAATAGATTTTGAAAGAATCACTATTATGTTAGGATATGGTTTGCTATGGTGAACAATAGATGGCTCTGGACTTATGAGTATTTTTCTAACATTTTTCTTTATTGTTTCTGAATGTTTTACTGTGGTGGAAATGAGTTAATATCTTGATCTTTTTACAGAATTTAGGATTTTGTTTGAAATTGAGAAGATAAACCACATGTAGGAAGATAACAAAGTTTAATTTCTAATTACCATAAAGAAAAATGTATGTAATTTCCTTTTATAGAAGTAATAAGAAAGCTAAATGTTTCTTGCCAAATGGCTCCCATATCAATATCATATTGATATCATTTGCGTGATATTGATATAACAAGATCAATCCAATCTTTTCCATCCTTACCGATTTCCTTTAGGTCCATCTCAACGTTATCCCTCCATCTTCATCTTGGCCTTCCTGCAGGTCTCTTACCATTAGGTTTGTACACCTGGCCCTCATACCAATTCCTGACTTCCGCTTAGGTCTAATAATGCATATATAGTTAGGTTAGGAGGCGGCCTGGTGATATATTAGACGAATTTATAGCGTTTGGTAGCAGCTGAATGTGCCCCGCACAAGACCCACTAGGTCACGACCAGCTTAACTTACTATCCAGCTTTAGTATTGAAGTGGCTATGACATAACACTACGAAGCTTAGGGTCCACGGTTTGATTCCGGAACAAGGCATGGATGTCATTCTATCATCGTTGATAACTAGGGAGCGGAAGTTGATGAAATGTCATATTTTTTCTGACATCTCGGACACGATTCCCATTAAATATACACAAAATTACACAGTCTAGAACCCGAAAACAGTAATTTTAAAGTGCATTTTTGTGCCAATTTTCAGGTTTTAGGTCATTTTCCCCGATTTTCGGCATTTCCCGTCATTTTTTGCAATATTCGGTCTATTTTTTCGTCATATTTTGTCACTTCTTTCATTTTGGTAATATTCTTGAGTCTTTTCACCAAGGTGAATAGGCCTTATATATATCTCGCAGGATTTCTTTTTTTTACAGTGCCACAGAAACATACCACACTACATCAACAGGCAAAGATGCGGGAAATTAATGCACTTTACACCAATTCATTCAGTGTATACAACTGTCATAAAATTGTTTTAAAATTATTCGGTTGTTTCCATTGGAAATATTCGTTGCATATTTTAATTGAAAGTGCATGTGGTATTTGATGCCTTCTTTTTTTTGAAAGCAAGATTGAATTTTGTTTAATTTCCTTTTCATTTCAATTTTTAACCTGAAACTAACAAATTTAATGGCCATTTTTACGTCATTTTTCAATTTTTTAAGACATTCTATAGGTCATATACCTATATTTTTTAGGTCATCAACTTCCGCTCCCTACTGATAACCATCGTGGAAGTACAGAAGTGACGTTAAGTTACGAAAATAAGGCTTGAGCTAAGTCTGTAGTATCAGCCCACGTGTGCATGTAGGTACGCAAAAAATAAAAAAAAATAAAAAAAAATCCCGGTTGCCTTGAGAGCAAAGAATCACCAGTGGAAGATTACCTCGATTTTGGCGAACGCTGTTTAAGACCTGTTTAAATTCTCCTCGCGCCTCTCGACATGCAGACGCGTCAGAACCTGTTCGCGATGAATGATGACGCTCCGCGGATAGATGGCGTTGCAACTCCAGCCGGCCGTCGTCAAACTCTGAACAAGTTACAGCTGTGCACACGGCACCCGGGTTTGAATTTCATAATTTGCTGTACTTTTCTGCCAGTCTTGGCTAATTGTGATAATGAGGATGCATGATGATGCCCAGGCCGGGAAACAAACACGGAACGCATCGGGAGATGAGGATATATTGCTTTTTAAACATTATAGAGAGGAAGAAAAAATAACTCAGAATATTCGCATATTTGAGCGAAATTAGTCAAGTAACACCATGAAACAGCTAGAAATACGCAAGAGATTCGCTAAGTTTAGCGCATCGAAAGGAGAGCCCAGTTCTACACCCCCTCCCCCCGTGTCCAACCGTCCCGCTGCGTTTCCGTTGAGTGCAATGGTGTCAGGCGGGCCAGTTCATCGCAGCAGGTCTGCGAATCCAAGGTCCTTCGACCGCTTTTCCCCCGCTTTTGAAGGTCTGGTCATAAGAGACCTTTTTTTTCAGCCTCCTTATTTACAAACACGTCAGGGTTTCTGTGACATCAAGATGAAACCTCTCAGAATATCCAGCACTGTAAAGCATGCAACGCTCTTGTTTTTAAGAAAAAAAAACACATTGAAGAGCATCGCAACGCAACTTACACAGAATACATGAAAGTAATGGTGCATAGAAAAAAATATAAGTAAGGAAAAGCATAAATTTCCCCACGGTTAGTGCTAGAAAGAACTGGAAAAAAAAGCAGTTCTAGATGCATTATATTTTCTTGATAGTACTTCATCTTAGAATTATTTGGATCCTGCGCTTGAAATATCGATTTCTGGGGAAAAAATGTTCTTGGTTTACAAAACACGAAGTACTTCCTGCTGTTTTGTGTTTACTATGCTTACAAACGACAAGATTGATCAAGATTTTTGTTCTCGAGGTGATAGACATACATACTCAAACATAACCTTTTCCCTAACATAACTTACTTTCACACCAGGGATGGCCAAAAATATCAGGATTCCGGAAAATCTAAAAATCTCTGTTAACGAACACTGTTATCATCATTATCAATGTAGGAATGCCCTTCCCCTTCCCGGGATGAAAGATTGACCCTGACGTTTGGCAAGTCTTGCGATGACTACGTAAAAATATCACGCTTTGCCACTGACGGAACGCTTGCTGGAGAAATTGTGAGTCCAATACTCGACATGTTCAGTTAACAGGCAGCGTAATCTACAGCGTAATGGCACAAAAAATACACCTACTCTCTCTCTCTCTCTCTCTCTCTACACCTACACTGAAATAAAACATGGATTTTGTGTTGTAGCATTTTGAGCACTGGCGTACGCAGAGGAGGGTTGAAGGGGCTACAGCCCCTCCGAAATTGAGAAAATCAATATTTTCAAATAAAAGCAGTGAAGAACTGGGGAAGAATACAGAATGGCAAAGTTAAATCCCCTCTTAAAATAACCCCCGATTGTCATTTTTGAGAGTGAAAAGTTCTAACTTAAGAAATATCTTATTGTGTGTGGCGGCCATCCTCTAGAAAGCAGCTATGTACTATCCACCAGGGTTGTTTAACGTCCAGGAACCTATAAATTCTAATGTTCTTTACGGCCCACAACCCATTTACGCTTGCTGATTTTCTCTCCAGGACCGGAATTGAATTTATTTAAAATTCCTGAACCTTTAACAAGCCTGTATCCATCTTTAAAATTCCAGGTTTCCCCTTCATAAAAAATCCTGCTTACGCCAGTGCCTGATATATCCATAGAAAGGAATAACCCAGAGCCCCTTCGGAGAATTCATGGTATCGCCGCCTGCCACTCCGTCATCGTTACATTATGGAAGAGAAAGAAAACAACGCCATTTTGACGACAGAGAACAATTTAATGGGTTTATCGCCCCGGACCAGTTTATCTTTATCTGCCCATCTACGCACAGCATGTGTGTATGTGCGTGTGCCAGAAATGCAAACGCCCATTCGCAGACGCGTGCACGCATGCATTAATATTTAACCTGTTTGTCTGATCCTGGGGCGAGCAACAAGATTGATGCTTTGAAGGAACTCTTATCGCATGTTGAGTATGAGAACAGTAAATAAATCAAAAGAAAATTGTTGGTTACATATAATGGGAATTATTGCAAATCAGTCAATATCAATCAATCATTTGGATCTATCAACACAGTCCTCACTACACTACAATACAGTAAAACCTCGTTACTCCGCACTAATGAAGGGGATAAGTTTACCGGTTTAACGAAAGTCTGGATTAACTGAAATAACCTAGAAGAACAGTAGAAAGTGCATTAAAACTCCGTTTATAGCAACAAAACAAGTTTTTTATGGTGTATTTAAAGGGAATAGGCCTAAATACACTATACAGTACAGTAAAAAGTCTGCGGGAAACAGAATTTCATCAGTGGTTGACTGCCTTTTCTGTGGGAAGTTCTCTTGTTGACTTCTAGCCACATTTAACACCTTTCATTGTGATTTTCTTCCCTTTTGCCTGTCCGGATAAAGCGAAGTCCGTCTTATCGAGGTTTTACTGTACTATAAAATAGCAGTGGAAAATACGAAGAATTCTCGAAACGTACGAAGCCCAACTAGGAAGATTTGTGATCATATTAAAGTACAGTGTATTATTTTTAATATATGTGTGTGTGCGGGGGGGTCCAATATGCCCGACATGTGTAGTGTAGTTTCTCACGATTTAAAATGTTGAATTGTGAGTCCAAGTATGCGACATGCACGGGAGTGTGCGTCATTTATCAAACATTTGATTAAATCCAGCCAAATAAAATAACTTCTTTGTTTGTTTGAGTTCATTTTGAAGTCTGCCTTATACACTGTTCTGAATTATTCAGTGTTTCTCGCTTTTGCGCTATCACCTATTAAATTGCTCAATGAAATTAAACTTATGACGTGTTAAACTAATTATGAGGAAATATTAAAAAAAAGTAGCTGCCATTTTGATTTAAAAATAGTCTTTTTTTCTACCATATTAAGGTCATAAATATATTTTTATCTGGCATTTTTGGCAATTTCTAGGTTACTAAATGCCTTGCTTTAATGGTAACAATTTACAGTGCCATCTGTACGGACATTCCATGAACTACCTCTTCGAAGTCTGGCTAGTGGAGAATAAAAGGATGCTCCACACAATCCCATATTTTCATAGTGATTCATTGACCCCTGACTTAAGGTTTCACTGTTCATGTGAACGTGCAGGTAATGTTCATGAATTATTATCGGTTCTTCACAAAAACACTTTTTTACATTCCAGTACGTATCCAGAAATTAACCAAATTTTACCAAATTTCGAAAACGACATGATGTGCCTGGGTTTTTTAACATTAACATGTAAACACTGTTCGCTCGTTTGCTTGTATATAGTGGATGGACTCTTCTATAAGTTGTGCACGAACATCATTATATTTTTTTTGATTGGAATTTAAAATGTTGGGTGTGTCAGCACTTAGGCTATTTTGCACCCGTCACATTATACGGGGGCCAGCCCCTTACCATTACAAATAACAACTCTAACGTTGCATAACTAAAATCTCTTAAAATATTCCGACTTCAGTTAAAAGCTCAGGCTGTGAAGGGACACTCAGCACACACAAGGAAAAAAAACAGGACAAGAGACACAAAATTATACTAGCCATAGTGCCAGTCGCCGGAGCCTCGTTCGTCTGTAAAATGCAGTGTGCACCCCTTAAACCCCGAACATCATTATGTCATGGTGATTTGAAGTTACAGCCACCGGGGGGGTTGCCGGTGCGTGCAATAACGCATTTCTTCGTAAATTTTCTTAATTTATGCACATATACTAGTACCAAAAAGAAGACATTCAGTCGATTTTAAGGTATAAACGTTGGTTCAATATTAGGCACGAGATTTAAAACAATTTCTTCTTCCTATTATTAAATAACGTATTTTCTGCAAGAGATCCTATGTACAGCCCGTTCGAAGCAACGGATTGCGCTGAAACTGGGTATAGACACTATGGAGAGTATGAAGAAGCGAATGCTGACGAAAAAGTTCAAATTTTCACCACCAGGTGCAAATGTGGCGGTTAAAATTAATTCCCTCTACGCTGAGTCCTCTGGATTGTGGTGAAACTTGGTATTGAGGCTATGGACACCATGCGGAAGCGAATGCCGATGAAAACAGTTAATTCAAAGTTTCAACACCAGGTTAAAATGTGGCGCTGAAATCTGGTGCACATTGAACATCACGGTAAACGCTTCGTTTGGTCACTGATCACACTGTCTTATGCTACCAAAGGGTCATTCACGCTGACAGGGTGCATATTGAACACCGCTGTACTGACATAAAATCAAATTACTGGTTGTTACTTCAGCGCCACATTCCTACCTGGTGGTGAAAATTTGAACTACTTTTTTATATCAGCATTTGCTTCCTCATGGTCTCCATAGTCTCTAACCAAGTTTCAACGCAATCCGTTCCTTCGACCGGGCAACAGAGGGCAACTTTAATTGTGCCCACCCGGTACATCGATGAGATATTGCTTCTACGTCGTATTGTTATATTACAGTCTATCAAGAACAAGGATTTAAAGTTTCAATCAATAAAAACTGTGTCAGTGGTTCGAGGTTGAAGTGCACTCCAACACGAAACAAGGAAAGAATATCCAGTAGACATTTTTCAAATTAAGTTTAATAGAATAACATAGATTTCGTCTTGTTTCAATTTAGTGATGAACAATTAAAGCATATATTTAAGAATGAAAAATAAACTGCTCGAAAAATAAAAATAGTCACTATAGTAATGAACCGTAAGGAAAAATTGTATTACAAATATTAAAAGTTACATAATAAAAGAAAGCACAAGTAAACATGAGTCCATTCTGGATCTCGTTATCACGACAGGAGAAAGTGTTTGCATCAGTGACATCTATCGGTAATTTTCTCTTATCCTTTCTGTCTTAAATACGTATTACCATTTTTCTAGTCTTATGAGCATTGCATTTGCTACAGCTTGATAGATGCTTGCAGGGTGAGATTTATGAAATTTGGACCCCTATGTTATCCTTTGTTGTGAGCCCTACCGAAATTATTATTATTAATAGTTTTGTTATCATGGTACTTCACTTCCACTCATTGCATGATCTGTATTAACAAGACTTGTAATCTTTAAAATACAGACAGATCTAACGTCCGCAGATTTTTCCCACGGAGGGACAAGCAAGGTATTTTTCCATGGGGCATATTACCCCGAAAATAGTGTTGCCCCCTCAAAAAACACCACTTGAATTTGAAATTATCGCATTAATATAAATTACTATGGATGAAATCAAATTATATGTGTGAAATATATACTTTTAGGTTGACATTAGATTTCTAAGGGGGAGGTGTGGCCATCCTTGCCCCCTCCCCCCTTCCAGACGTCCATGTCCCTCCTACATTATTGTACTTTCACCTACAAATTTAGTGGAGAGGAATCTTACCGCCGTTATTAAACGATATTATACTCTTCAAGAAAATTAAGTATTTTCAAGCCGATTAAAGTTCAAAGCAACTACGGGGGAAGGGGATGCGGTGGCGCAACCACAGGGAGGTAATGGGCATTGCCCCTCCTCAACCTTGGACGGAAATCAATTCTAGGTGGGCAAGGGGGGAAAACATTGAGGTAAAAGAAAGGAAGGCTAGTCGAATCTAAGAGTAGCAGGACAAAAGGATACTCAAGATGGAATTCGTTTTCGTGGCTTTCTTGCATTATTTCTTCCAGACGGCCAAGAGCACATGCAGGGGGACAGAGAGGGGCAATTTCCCCCATCGATATCAAATTTTATCCCAATAAAAATACATTTCGTAAAATATTTTTGCTCGCTTCGCTCGCAATATCTGCTTTTCTTACTGTCTTCTCGAATTCAGAACCATAGCTACGGGGCGACGGGAATTAGCCCGGGGCGCCGAACGATCTTTATGAAAAAAAATTGTAAAAGAGGATGCCATGGCGCACCATGAATTTTATTATGCCATATTAAATGAATATTGTTTTGAAATTGCAAAAATTTGGATCAAAAGAAATTTCTTGCTCGCTTCGCTAGCAATTTTATTGTTTTCGGTAATGCATTGTAAATTTCCAGAGAGAGAAGTTATAACTACTAAGTATTTCAGACTCTTGCTGCTAAACACTTTGTCTTAAATGCATGAACAATTGTTTAGAGGAAAAGTAGCGCGGCAGATTTAAGAGACATTTTATTTACTATTGGTGCCTGTATGTTGCTGCATTATATATATATATATATATATATATATATATATATATATACACACACACATACATACATACATACATATACAGGGAGTCCATAAAGTCCTGCAAAAAACTAGAACTCTATAACTTGAAAACTATTAAGTTTATTAACAAAATATTTTGTGTGTACTTACAGCAAGATTCAAAGTTTATTTCCTGCTTGTTAGGTTCATCGCCAAACCTCCAATTGTGCACCATTCACGTCCAAACACTGTTGCAGTCTTTTTGTGAAACCGAGAATTGCGTGCTGACGGTGCTCGTCTGGGATATTCATAATCACATCTCTTATTTTTTTCTTTTAGGTCATCCAGATTAGCTGGTTTCTGTGAATACACCTCGGTCTTTACATGTCCCCACAACCAATAATCACAAGGTGTCAAGTCTGGTGATCTTGCAGGCCAAGGTGTGGACCCTCTGCGGCCAATCCATCTACCTTGAAATTGTTCGTTAGGAAACTGCCGAACTTCAAGGGCAAAATGCGGCGGCGCCCCATCTTGTTGCATGTGGACGTGATTGATGATGCTTAACCTATTAAGTTCTGGCACAAGGAATGTCTGTAGCATGTTCAGATAGTTGTTGCCATTTACCGTGTCTTCCTCGAAGAAAATTGGACCAATGATGTGGTACATTGAAATCGCACACCACACATTCACTTTGGGGCTACCCCGAGTTTGCACTTCAAACTCGTGTGGATTTGCTGGGGGTGGTTTACCATATGTTGTCTGGAACTTTCTCTGCACTGAAACACAAGATTTTTAACTCTGCAAACCACAGAATACACTGTGCCTTTTCCTGGATGGACGCCATCTTAAGTCACATGATCACGTGATTACCAGTGCAAGCGTCACCGAGCAGTGTGGCCAGAACAAAACTCTAAACTTCCACCCTTCTCACCCAAAAAATGTGTATTGTTAAACGCAACAGCTAAAAAGTTAGAGTTTTAGTTTTTTGCGGGACTTTATGGACTCCCGCAATGATACTAAAACAGTAAGGTAAAATGAGGTTTAAATCTCTCCCGACTGAACTTTCATCAAAGCATTTGCCCCCCTCCCCCTAATCAGAGGGTCTGCGCACGCCTATGCGCCTAGGATATCCTAGTGGCAAATCCCTCCCAGCATATACACACACACATATATTGTGAAATGTCTGTCGGTTCAGGTATGGGTCTCGCATCTCAAAGATGATGAGTAGGATTAGGATAGTTATGCATTTTGCATATGCAAATGCATATTTTCAGTGTCTTCAGGATATATTGCATATTTTACAGATTTTTTCTTACAAATGCATATTCTGCTGTTTCTGTCTGAAAATTTGTAGTTTCCTTCCCTTTGGAGCAATTCAGAAACATGATTCAGTATGTGTTCGCGAAGAATTCTGGGTACAAACTCATAAAGGACATTTGCTTTATTGATGAAGGGAAGCAAAATGTGGACGGTATTCCAAGTGGCACGTTTCCGATTTGTTGAAATTACAACATGCGCCTATTGTTTCTTGTGATGTGGAGAGAGTGTTTTCAGAGTATCAAAGTATTCTCGTGGAAAACAGGCATAAGTTTACTTCTGAGCATCTGAAACAATATGTAGTTATTAAGTGCAATAGTAACCTTTCGTGCTGAGTAGAATGAGAGATAGCTGATGACAGTGGCGTGAGGTGGCCATTTAGATAGCCGAAGCACTGAATATATAATTTTTAAGTAAACAATAACAAATCAAGTGGCAAGCTTGCCTTGATAAAAATCACAGCCGGTAATAGTTCATTTCATTTTTACGCTGGTCATCAAGCGCAGTTTCTATTCTGTTCTCCCCAAAAGCAGATATAGCTACAGACGATTGTAGATGGTTAACAGACAGTCCGTGCTCGGCTAATGACTTCACTAATTTCCCAAATACATGTACCCAGTTTTGGTCCAAGAAGTATTTCTATCCTTTCCAGACAATAGACGATACCAGCAAAACACCGCGTTTAGCTCAGCGCTACCGGTTAACCAATCACATTTGGTATACATATTACACTGAAAATGTCTAGTGAATCTACTGGTCTTTTGAACCAAGTTCGGTAGTTCTGGTGTTGCCCGTCCATATTTAATTCTCATTTTTTTCTGAGAAAGAACGGGCAGAAAACTGCTTGAACAAAAGCTCTTTTATAGTAGACATTGTTCTATATTACTAGATACTAACTGGCACCTTCACATATTTTCATACACATTCGGCAAACCAAACCCGTAAACTGAGGAAAACCGAAAACAATACGAGTTGAAACACTCCGGTACACTCTCGAACTCCCTCTCCGATGCTAGCTTCGGTTGCAGAAGAAATACACGCACGCGGCCCGTGACCTTGATGTGCGCGCGCAACTGTCTGCCACTGCTTAACCGATGCGAGAGGAAAATTGCTTCGGCTCAACCTCAGTGCAGCCCTGCAGGGACTGGTATTTATTCTATTTGTAGCAAAGAAATGTGACGGTTTTATCTAGATATTACTGAATAATCGTGTGATTATAACGACATAATATATTGCTACATTATTGCATATTGTATTCCGAAGCAATGCTTGGTAGCTTACCTTGCATGCACGCCACTGGCTGATGAAATTCCACATTCTGCTAATGGTGACGTTCAGTGAAGTCAGAAACAGTTAGTGGACTTATGATAAAGATACATATACAAAAACTATGTAAAATATGGTCAATTGTCAATAAGGTAAGCCAAACCATATTTTTTTACTTATGTAAACAGTGGAATTAATAAATAGTTACAAGCTATGGCTAAATTTTCTGAGTTTGATGTAAATTTTTAAAATTTTAAATGCATATTTTGATCATTTCAAGAGCATATTTCGAGTATTTTAAGAGCATTCTTGCATGCATATTTAAAAGTTCTTTTTAGTGCATAACTATCCGAAGGCTAATGATGAGAGGAGTTTCTCAGGTAAATGTCCGGTCACTTCCGGGCTGAAAGTAATGTAATTGCGAAATACGACAGGACAAAAAGGGCCGGCAGTGATCGGAAAAGGGTCAGATCGCTATGAGAGAAGAGCTGGAAGTCTTGAGACAGAGAGAGAGAGAGAGAGAGAGAGAGAGAGCGAGAGGAGTTGGAGACACTGCGTGCCCGAATAGGGTAAGTTCCATATTCCCTTGTGTGTGCCATTCTCAGTCACGAACGGTTATGGGTCTAGAAACATATTCGTTTTGTCATTTAATCTGGTCAGGTTTGTACCTCAACGCAGTCCTTTGGGGGGGGGGGGGGGGACGAGCGAGCGAATGCCGAGCCATTAGGGCTGCGACACGATATGTTTTGTATGTGTGTGTATTTGGTACTTTTTACAGCTGTTGGTTTGTCTATTGTGAAGGGTGTGTGTGTGTTTATAGATAAAGAGAAGTGTTATGGTAGCATATAAGATACGGCTTGAGTCAACAAATCTCAACTATACTCTGTCCCGTCTATCTCTGGAGCAAGGCCGCGCATAGCAGTAGAGAAGAGGGGTAAATCGAGTGGGCAGAGCGAAGCAGTACACGCTGCTGCGAACGCTGTAACTACAGTCGCTTTTCCCCTCCACGCAATCCTGTTCCCTCTCACGTGTTCATTGGTGGAGCCGTCTCGCGTCACTACTTGCGCAGAGGCTTGTTTTCCATCGCTTGCTCCAGAGATTAAAGGGACAGAGTATATGTAAAATTTGAATTTGTAATTTTGTTTTCTAGCGCTACTTTTGTGCAATTTTGGTTAATCGTGGCGATGAGTGTTGGTTACATGAAATTGATGAAGGCATACTCGCAACACCAATGCCCAGGCCGGGATTCGAACACTGGAACTTCGATGGCGATATCGAAACTCTAGTACAGTGGGATCCATTAGTATTACCGTGCAAATTGTCCATCACCATGTTCGTGCACTTTATTTGACCCAATAAGAGCTTCAAGATTTAAGAGAAAACTCAAAACAAGCTGTTGACAATTTCTGCACCAGCATACATAAAAATCCATCGCTTAAAAACACAAACTCTGTCCCATCTAACTGTGGAGCAGGCAAACGAAAACAAGTCTCTGCGCAAGTAGTGACGCGAGACGGCTCCACCAATGAACACGTGAGAGGGAACGGGATTGCGTGGAGGGGGTAAAGCGACTGCAGTTACCAGGCTTCCCAGCAGCGTGTACTGCTTCGCTCTGGCCACTCGATTTCCCATTTCTCTACCACAATGCGCGGCCTTGCTCCACAGCTGAGACAGGGTATAGCATGTAAGAGAAATATTAATTAAAATAGTCATGGACAATTTGCACGGTAATACTCATGGATCCCACTGTACCTAACGCGCTCTACCACAGAGCCGGTTCCGCCATGCAAAAACAAGAGTTAAACAAACAAAGAAACAGAGCCTCACGCCTCCCCTCTGGTGTACAAGGTGAAATAATGTCCCTTGTCTTGAAGGTAGAACGCGGAAGATACCTGTGACGTGCCAACTATGCGTTTCTTTGACCGCAGTGTTTTGAGACCGATGACAGCGCTAGCAAAGGAAATTACACGCGACAGCTGCGACAAAGCAAGGTGACACTTGGTTGCAAGCCTAGAAAGAACAAGATGTTTACAAATTAATGTCGGAACCTTTTGAACAAGCAGAGAAAGTCCAGTGCTACTGCTGGTGTATTAATAGTGTCAGCTAATACGCACAACACGGAGAAACGAATCTAATACATAAAGAAAACAAATGCAGGGCTTAAGGAGTATAACGATATCATTCGTTGGCACATATTAGGTGCTTATATTAATTAAAGTTACCCTACTCACCCGTTCGAGGCATCGGATTGTGTTGAAACTTGTTAGAGAGGCTATGGAAATCACAGGGAAGCAAATGCAGACGAAAACAAAATAGTTTAAAATTTCCGCCACCAGGTGGAAATGTGGCGCTTAGAATTAAATTCCCTTTACTCAGAGACCTCTGGAGACCATTCAAAGCATCGGATTGTGCTAAAACTTGGTAGAGAGGCTATGGAGATCACGGGGACGCGGCTGACGAAAAACAAAACATTTTAAATTTTCACCGCCAGGTAGAAATGTGACGCTTAGAATTATATTCCCTTTACTCAGAGCCCTCTGGAAACCGTTCGAAGCATCGGATTGTGCTGAAACTTGGTAGAGAGGCTATGGAGACCACGGGGAAGCGAATGCTGACGGAAAAGAAATAGTTCGAATTTTCATCATCAGATGGATATGTGGCGCTGATATCTGGTGTCCAGTGCACATCCTTTTGCTTAATCATTGATTACCTGTCTTCTTATGCTTCGAAAGGGTAATTTACATTGACAGTGTGTATATTTAACACTACTGTACTGACCTAAACAAAGCATTGCATGCCCGACTTCTGGTTATTAATTCAGCGCCACATTTCCAGCTGGTGGTGAAAATTTGAATTAACTTTCTTGCCTCGGCATTCGCTTCCCAACAATTTCCATACCCTCTATACAAGGTTTCACCGTAATTCGTTTCATTGAATTGGCTCCAAAAGTCTCTCAGTGGGAGAACTTTATACTATGTAGAAATTTGTGCGAAATATGCAGGATCGACCAGGACTCGAACCCGGATCTTATGCACACCTTGCCATTGCTCTACCAACTGAGCAACAGAGCCAGCTCCTGGATTCGTATGATATTCGCTTCCGATGTTGTACAAATGGCACGTTCTTTTAATAAAACGCACTTCTGCTATTCTACAGGGTGTTCAATTTACAACGCAACCCGGCGTTGGGGATAGAACAACTTTTGAACCGGAAGTGGTACAAATATAATCCTTATACCAAATTGAAGCCTTGTTTTTAAACCGGGAACAATGATTGGATTACATTTTCCCTTAGAGTATAGCATTTTCTCCCGCTTGGAAAGAAAAAGAGGAAAGGCCAGTCGTGTTCTCATCGCATGGTTGCCAGGTGCATGTAAGTAATAACACTATTTTCATGAAAATTCCAAAGTTTCTTTTTTATTGTTTCAGTAATTGCATGATGTATACAGTTTCGAAACACACCTTTTGTAGCACTGAAACATCAGCAGTGTTGCCAATGCACAGTCTTAATTTCTAAAAACAACGATTTTCCTAGTTCCCCCTTAAAGACGCCTCATCCGATTATCTATCGGTAAAAATGAACATTCCTTTCTTCACTGCCATAGATGCCGAGCTAATCCACCTAACCAAACTGAAAATTACGGACGGCATGTTCTTACATGTGTGTCATGTGCCATTTTTCATGCTGTGTAAAAAAAAAAAAATAATTTGCACTTCCCGTTACATCTGGCAACACTGCGTGGACACGAATGAAATAAAATTATTGTTCCCCGGTTTAAAAATATATGCATGATCAAGGCTTGAATTTGGTATAAGGGTTATATATGTACTACTTCAGTTTCAAAAGTTGTACTATCCCCAACTCCGGGTTGCGTTGTAAATGGAACACCCTGTATAAGTACATGAAGGCATGAACGTGAGACTCCAAAGCAAACACAAGATGTCACTCAAGTCACGGAAACTCTTGTTTGTCCATACTTAATAAAATAAATAAAAGTTTTAAGGAATTTAAATAACTGTTTATCTTTTTCCAGGCATTATACGTACATTATCTTTATATTTTGCAATTATTTCGCTAAATATGGCTTTCAACATCATGTTTCTCTTCAACTTTAATGTAATTCAATGTTTAAAATATTTCAGTAATGCAAATAAAATTTATACTGAGACTTTTTTTTTGTTACCTTATTCGCTCGATTCAATAACAAAAACCCATTGTGGGTGCGTAAATTCAGGTACGTCAATACATTTTAATGACATCACAATTAGGCGAAATGTTATAAATAATTATGTACTTTGTTCAAAAGGGAGAAGACGTGTTATACAAAGCCATCAGTTCATCCGGCAACTGGACCAATCAAAGAAAAGATAGCTAGGAACCTTAAATCGGCTGCCAATTGGGTGGAATAACAACTAGAAACGTTGGGGTTGGATGAACTTTTCTTGAGCGTTAACTGACCTAATTTATTAAGGGTTTGTTAATACGATGACCTTAAAGATTTTAGCATCTTCCTCATCATGCCTGTGTAAGCTTATGGGGGGGGGGGGGTAAGTTTGGTCACGATTAACTCGAGAACCAGTCGACAGAAAATTTTGAAACTTTACCTGAGCACTGAGAAAGCATGTTCCTACAGAACCACTGTTTTGATATTTTCATTTGCTACGACAACGTCCCGAAATTCAATTAATTCATTTTGATCTTGAAATGTATTTTTATTTCGCCATCTACTCCTTTGTCAAATACCATTTTACTGGTAGTTTAAGATGTTTCAGAAAGGTATCGAGAGAGAGAGAGGGGGGAGGGGGCAGTCGCCTACTCAGCCATTCCTTAATTCACCAATGAGCACAATTTTTTTTTAGTATATTCATGAGAAATCAAGTATATGTGCAAATTGCTTGTCCTAATAAAGAGAAGTAAATTAGTAAATTTTCCCGCACAACTTACTTATAAAGGTCCTATTAATTTCGGTGGCCCTTGACACAATCCACACGTAAACTTGTTGTTTCACTGCCAGGCCGGTTTCTGGTTCGCGTTGCTTCCCTGAGTGCCGCTAGAGGCGCTGGTGTAGTCTGTTCGTCTGCTGTGTTTGCCGCAAACACTTGACTTGTTATTAATTTGAATTTCAAAATACTATTTCCGCACTATTACAAAGTTATCTGTTATTTTACAATTTCGTTTTTCTGGTGTGTGCGCGAAAAGTGAAGTACAAATATACAATTCAGTAAAGAAGTCAACATGAAAAGTAATTTTACAAGAAGGTTGCAAACACTGCCGATCTCATTCCCCATTCCCTGCCTGGATGCAAATCGGAACGGAGTGACAGCCATTAAAATTGGAAAAGGGGAGTGATGTCAGCCGCTAGGAGCGCTGTCGTCGCCTACAAAATGACGGCTGGCGTAACGTGAACAGTTTTCTTTCCTTCTCTTTTTGTTTGGCGCTGAAGAACATGATGAGAAATTTGTAGTCGTAGAGAAGTTGGAGAGAAAAAAGGAGATGCTACTAAAAGATTAGAAACGAAGATAGAACATGGTAAGTGAATGCGATTGTAGGTTCACTGACACAAAAAAAGTAAATAATGAATCTTATCCTATTTATTTTAGAATCTAGCCAATCAGTGCAGGAACTATAAGAGTGGGGGTTGGTGGGATCACAACCAGTGATGTGCGTCTACGCGTAAACAAGGATAGTCTACATTCTACACGTAGACTATTTTATACACGTAGATGACGTAATCTATGTAAAGAACATGGCGATAACTTAGCAAAGGGCGTCGTGGAATTAAAATAAAATTATACTACGTATCAGTTGCTGATGTGTAAGAAGAACTTTTCATACTCTTTTTTCCAAATTCGAACAATTTCTCACCTAGGAAGAAACCTAATATAGGAAATATTCTAGTGTTTATGGGAAAAGGACCACTCTTGCCTCACGACTGCCATCTGTTGTTGTTTTTGCATACTATTTATCTTCTTCCATAGTTGATGATAGAATAGAAGAGAAATTGTGTTGCAAACAGGATTCTTTTCATTTCGGTAGGAACCAATATAGTTGAAAATGTCACTTTCCTTTCATGAAAGCCTTGAAAATTAATTTTAATGCACTTTAGATTGTCTACGTAGTCTATGTAAACTACAACCCAATGTAATCTACGCGTATATTACGTGTAGACAACGCATGTAGACGTAAACGTATAGTCTACGGCACATCACTGATCACAGCACCTTTCCGGGCTTTCGTTCGGTCGACACCTGCCCCATTTAACCGTGGAAATTGGCAATACATTAAGTGAAGAAAATCCACAAAGTGTGAAGTTCCGTTATAGAGCCATTAAGTTCTTAGCGAACTATGAAAAATTCTAAATAGGCCTAATTTTTCTAAATTTTGAACACCGGAGACTTTTTTATTTTTTTAAACGAGATATTTCGAAAATCATATTCTTGTAACAGACCCAAAAACCCACTCATTTCTCTTAATACCCTCAAAGTTTGGATCGACAGAACATAAAAATTAGCACAAAAACCTATTTCTGACTCTTTTCTATGTTAAGGTGGAAACTGTTTTTCAAGTTGATTAGTAAGCTAGACACAATGTTTGAAAAATATGTTTAATAAGTATTTACAGAATCCCATGTATTCCTTATGGGAAATCAACTTCAACTTCAAGTTCAAGTTACGGCTAATCAAATGGGAGTTTCGACTTTTCCTTCTACTATGACAAAGTTCAACGTATCCCTTTTCTGTCCATGTACTTTTCTACGTCATCGGATGTTTGATATTCCCGAGAGAACGAATAAAATAATGGTCCCATAAACCTAATGCATTTATCCTTGCCTCCTACGGCCATCCTCGCAGTGTTGCCAAACCTGATGCGCATAAAAGAGCTACATTTCACCATTAATAGAGCTAAAGATAACTTTCAAGGAGCTAGATTAATGAAAGCTGCATGGAGTGCCTCCTAGGGTAATTTTAGGTGTCAGAGGGGTGGGGGCGCTGCTATTACCGTTAGCTTTAAAGTGATGGCAATTTATTCTTAGTTTTCACCGCCTAGATTTGGCGGCATCACCCATCTCAATAATCCAATGATGTTCATATGAAATGTAAAATAAAGGATTCCCGGATGATAATATTGTCATCTTCACTTTAGCCACAGCGCTATATATAAAAATACCTGGGGAGGAAAGAGGGAGTGGGTGACGCAGCTTATATATGAATATCACGTCACGTGCAAAATGTACAGTCATGGCAAAGGTTGGTCTTAATGGGCCGGAGACAGTGGTGGCATCATGGTGGGGCAGAGGGCGGGTGCCACAGTTCACAGTCAAACGAGTACGAAAGAGCCAGATCTGGCTTCAAAATAGCGAAGTTGGCAACAGTGATCGGCAGCTGCCCCAGCGAGAAAGACCTAGGGGAAATTGTCCCTCCTCGCCTTAATATAAGATAATTCGGATATCCGGATAATCAGATATCCTCACATTTAAAATCCGGATAGAAAATTATCCAGATTTGGGCATTCTTAGTCCAGACTGGAAAAAAAACGTCAGCGATCCCTTGCTTAAATAAACGACAAAATTACACATAGCCTAAAAATAGCACTCTCTCACGCTTGATGTGAACGGAAGTTCTTTATACATTTCTTTTTGTCACGGGAATATTCGAAAATATCAGTGTTAACTCGGCGTGGTGAGATCATTTGTGAAGCAGCTTGAAAGGATATAGAAAACGTTGCTCTCTATTAGAAAATATAGAAAGTCCGAAAACTGCAAAGATGATATCGTGTGGTTCAACATAAGTTTCTAAGATGCTCGACAACAGCGTAGCGATACTCGATGTGTTGAACAGGTGTCAGCTAACGAAAATATGCTTTGAAATCCTTGGCCCTTAATAGATATTGAACCACGATTTGAACCACGAGGTATTAAACAAAATAATTTTTACGTAACTTATTGATCGCTCCTCGTATATTTCCAAAGAATAATAAATTCACCCTCTGCCCTCTAAACTCGTGCCATGGTTGACTGTATGAAGCGTCACTTGTATTCTTTTACATTTCCGACAGAGAGCACAAAACAATTAGAATGCGCAGTAGGCTGTTATTGGTTTCCAAGAATGGATGTCTCACTACTTTTACACCGGTGATTACACTTCCACATGTTCCTACTGTTGAGGGAAGGGAAGGTCAATGGAACGGAAGTGACGTCATTATCGTCCAAGCGCTTCCCCTCTGACGTTGAGCAAACTTTCAGGCTTTTAGAGTACACGTAACAACTCGGATGTGAAAATACATAACACAATGAAAAACACTTTTTCACTTAACACCATCCTTTTTCCTTGAATTATCTAACTTTTTTATTAATTAGCGTACGTATATACAGTGGAACGTATAAATAGTGGTCAAGATAATGTTTCTCCTTCTACTTCCAATGTTTTCTTTTCTTTTTTATGTTTGAAATAATGTTGGTGTTTCACTAGCTTCTTTACATCAATTCTTGAACCTCATCTGGTGTATAACAGAATAAAAGAACATGATTGCACAATTTGTCCACTATTATCTTCGCTGTCGGATTCATAAGTAATTATTATCCAACAACTTGTCCATCAGCGTGATTTTATCTTTATTTCACTCAATGAGAGCTTCAAGAATTGAACAATCTGCTGACACCTCTGCACCAGGGTACGTAAAAATCTACTCCAAAACACGAAGTAATAGACAATTTGACTAGTAATACTTGTGCATTCGACTATACCGTTTAAATAAACCACTTAATATAGATTTGATTTAATTACGATGTTTTCCCCCTAGTAGTTATATATTTCTCGTGTAGATGGCAGCATCTGATCATACTTTTTTCTTAAGTCAGGAAATGCATGAAGATCCGGTTGACAAATACAAACGTTTTTAAAATTTTAGTATAGTTTATAAGCGCCAAAAAAGTTAGCAACAAATGTACATCTTACTTAGATTTTTGATTACACTCCAGAGTGATAGTTGAATATGGCTAGGGTGAATGTTTTTAAAAAAATCACTAGATTGAAAATGGATCGTGCGAAATGTATCATGTTTGCTTTCTTTAAATCTGTCGTTAGAGTTCATTTTATAATATGAAACTCTAATTTGCTTTGGAGAATACATGCAAATAATTGCAAAAATTTAAAAAACTAATTCTGAAATGTTTTTCAACCCAATACCAAATGAAAATTTGAGTATTTATCATTCAGATCATGAAAGCTAGTAGAGTTTCCACTTGGTACAGTGGGATCTATGAGTATTACCGTGCAAATTGTCCATGACTATTTTCATTAATTTTTCTTTTACATCCTATGTGTCTTCAAGCGATAAATTTTTATGTACGCAGGTGCAGATGTTGTCAACAGCTTGTTTTGAGTTTTCTTTTAATTCTTGAAGCTCTTATTGGGTCAAATAAAGTGCAGGAACATGGTGATGGACATTTTGCATGGTAATACTCAAGGACCACTATACAAAGGTGGGGGGCATTTATTATTGTTAGCAGGGACGTCGGAACCGGGTCGCGACCTGCCCCCCCCCCCTACTCCCACTCATCATCGAGGGGGCAAAATAGTATTTTTGTCCCCATGCTCGCGTGCTAAAATGAAACTATATTTTTTCCAACTTGTGTTTCGTTTTGAAAAGAATTGGAAAAATATTTTTGCACTAGTTAAATTAACGTGGACTCAAGTTTCGCTACCAGCAAGAAGTACGTGACAGAAAGATCGATGTACAGATTAATTTAAATAATTTGTACGCTTCGTGTCATACCATTTTTGTTATTAATGTCACGGTATCCAGTGACATGTCAAAAAATTATAGTTCGATATTAATCATTTTTGTTTATTGATTCATGTTATGTTTAAATGTAAAGTGTGAGGGTTGGTTTATTATGTGGCAAAATTGGTATCCGAGCCAGACATCGGGAGTTTGGAGACGGTTTTTTCTGAGTGACAGCCGAACTGTCAATACGGCAAAGTACATGGTATATTTGCACCAAAGCGGCTCGTCATGGAGAAAGGATGGACTTATTTTCGTCAGGACCAACAGACGATTCGCCGCGGGAGGGCAAAACTACTTTTCACGGATGACCAGGATAATCAGCTGGAGTCCAAGCTAGCAAGAACCGAAGACACGCCTTGTGACCGGGTTTCGAGACAATGGGCCGGTGTCAATTTCATCTCTTCGGAAACCCAAGCTAAGCCATCCTAACGTTTCTCCAACGGACAATTTTGAATCTGATATAAATCTGCAGGACTTCGAGTTCACCACACAGTTTTATCCGGATTTTGTAGAGAGAGCATTTCCGCTCTACACTCTCGCGTGACTACTGTTTTGTCTCCGTGGACTTTGTTTTCCTTGCGTACCGTGAGCGAGTTACCGATAGTGAGTTTACCAGCGTGTACTTTATTCAGTGAAGCATTTCGCGGTGGTTTGTTTTTACCAACATTGGACTACCATAAAGATGGCCGGCTAAAAAGATAGAGAAAGGGGGCCGTCGCCTTCCCCGGCGCCTTCAACGATGCACCACCACCATCCGGTGAAGCCAG
Source organism: Lepisma saccharinum (assembly GCF_977018435.1). Classification (NCBI taxonomy): domain Eukaryota; kingdom Metazoa; phylum Arthropoda; class Insecta; order Zygentoma; family Lepismatidae; genus Lepisma; species Lepisma saccharinum. The sequence continues at coordinate 68,335,336 of NC_139248.1, forward strand.
CCGACGCCAAGACCGACGACCGACGCGCAGCGCAGCGCCGCGAAGCCAACCATTACCCGACGCCCACAAGGACGGTTCCAGTTCAAAGCCCAACCAGGACGACGTTTGATTGATGCCCGACACACAAGAGGATTCCGGACCGACGCGTGAGAACGTACAGCCGACGCTTGTGAGAAGAGAGACACGCGACGTTCTACGAAAGTGAAAGTGCCCAATATCGTCGTAACCATCCTTGGCCGCGTTCGACCCCGAAGAATATTTTCGCCGCAAAGGAACCTTGTGCAAATCTCCGCATCCAGGAAAGATGAACGATCACACGATGTACCAGAGTCCGGTAGAGTATTCTTCGGATGGTATATGCCCATGTAAGCATGTATTGTTTGTATCAACGCCGTACCGTAAACGCCGAAGTCTCACTGACTTGCAAAGTGACTCCGGAATCCCGAACCTAACTTCCGTGTCTGATATTTTTGAGTAATGTTATATAAAAGGTAATTTCATGTTCATATGTAATAATTTGATTGTCCGCATTCAGAGTTAGAAGCTCCATTACATAACGTTAATTTTTCGTGTAAATTGTCAAAGTGTGCTCCATTTTTGTGTAACCAACCGCCCCGTCGCGTCAATTAGCTTGTCAATAGTTGACCGATTAGTCTTTTTAATTTGTGGAAAGCGTATTTATATTGCAAGGTCGTGCGAGTGTAGTATTCTTTATTGCATAGTGGTTTTTGTTGTAATTTTTGCTCGCGCCGACGATTCATTTGTGTATTCCGGCAGCTGGAGCCGATTAAGTTTCGCATCACTATGTATGGTGTAATTGTTCTCAATGGACGAGAGACGCTTGTGTGTATTATCCCCGTCCGAGAAACTTGGTAAATGTCGTGCTTACGACTTGATGCGTACGTTCATTCGAACGAAAGGTTTAACTACGCCGACCCAATGGTTTTAGATAATTGCTTTCCGAGGGCTGGCGTATATTTGATTTAAAAGAGCACAGGAGCGGGCAGACTAATGACCTAAATTCACGTAAAGATTAAAACGAAAAGGAAATGGTGTGTTGATTAGATCCATGATTTGTATGTATATTCCCATGTAAAAATTCCCCAGAAGTGAGAATGAGAGAGGGAGAGAGAATGAGAGAGCATGAGTGAGGAGGAGCTGTAAACCGTTTGTTGATTCCAAAATTTTTTGTTGATACAATATATTCATATTTTTACCGTTCGTCAGTGTTATCATTTGATGTTTTTCAGGTATCTGGTATAATGCTATTAGTGTGTTATTATTGTTCGAGTCTACATATCTAAGGTAAACCAAAAAGTGTAACATTTCAAGGTATTTAATCTCCGCCTCGCATTAGTACGACAATAAAGGACCGTCTCAGTACCGAACTAAAAAAAACCTGGACCGTAAGTAAAAATCACGACCGGTTTCCCGTACCCATAATTACGTCTGGCCCCGTGCCGGGGTATGAAAGGTACGCCATTTCGGGGACCGGGAGTGGACCTATTAAATTAATACGTTGCCAAGTAAACTAAGAGTGCATTTTTCATATCATCACTTGTAAGTTTAGACCCACCCGTTACTTACATGTGATTCTTATTTGGGACAAACTTTTTTCCAACCAACCACTTATTTGTTAGTTATCAGAAAAGGCTGGAGTATGTACCATACAATGAGCTGTTTTTTTCTCAATTCGAATTTTTATGTGGAAAATTGTCATTTTAAAAAAACACAATAGAAACTACTAATTTTCGGACGGGGTATCATATGGTCAAATTTATTGCAAATTGCCTCTACTTTAACCCCTTTCAGGGAATACATCTAAGTACAGGTCACCCTCTATTTATGTATATATACTGGGATGAGATTGTAAAAACTGGTTGATAGATTTGAAAACCTGCCCCCCCCCACTCTAAAATAAGTCCCGACGTCCCTGATTGTTAGAAAATGACGGAGATTCGAGCATTTAAGCCACGTGAAAACAGCGTGTATAAAAGTACACCTTTAGCTGTGATTATACTGGCTAAGAGTCTAGACAACAGAGCATCGATAGTCTTCAAAATGCAGTCCAGGGTGTCACCCCCTCCCTCCCATATCATAGCTCTACGGTAAACAACTTGGCAACATTCACATCACATGTTCTGACGTCACACGCTACAGGATTTGTGTCCGAGCAAAGAAATCCGCTCGACCACTTCGTCTCGGGTAGCGAAGCAAATAAATACGCTTGTGGAACATCCATAGCAGTTAAGTATTATAATCAAACAATGAATGAATCAAGGGCATTAGCCTATCTAATCCGCATTATTGAGCTTATCGGCCATGTAGGGCTAATAATATCTAATTAAAAATGGGAGTTATTATTGTTAAATAACTTCCAGAGCTTACATTTTCTATGGTCAATAATGTTATCTGTGATTGATGTAACGAATTAGGTTCGTGCCATAACCATTTAACATATACACGGGGGGGGGGATAACACAAAACTGCAGACTAAGTCCAGGTTGTTATTTATTGATTATTAATCTGAATGGTAATGTCATATTTATTCGAGTTCTTGTTAACTGTAGTTTCTAATTGTTAACAATTTAATGTACTAGTTGTAATAAACTTGGAATTGAAAGGATTCCGTGAGGCTAATTGAACAAAATATTTGGGTATGCTACGCCCCTTGTGGGTACGTACTTAAATGTTATTTACCACGGCTACAGATATCTTAATCTCAGGGGGATAGGTTCTTTGTTTGAGAATTCCAAATAAGAAAGCGTTTTATAGCCAAGAGGATATAGTAAAATGCGGATCTATATTCTGAGAACTTGACAAAATACAGAGAAAATATATGTATATGTATACTCGAAAAGGCTTCTTCTTCTTTTAATATGGAAAAAGCTTCTTCTTTTCTTATGGAAACGGTTTCTTCTTCTTTTAAAAGGTTTCTTCTTCTTTTATTATGGAAACGGCTTCTTCTTCTTTTATTATGGAAACAGCTTCTTCTTCTTTTAATATGGAAACGGCTTCTTCTTTTATTATATTCCTTTAAAGCGTAATCTTATTTATGTGCTCGCTTTCCCCCCGCTTCTTTGTCAAACAATACAAGCTATACTTGTAGAAAGAGTAGGGTCGACTAAACTGACAATAGCGCCACCTCCTATTTGACGACCAAAGGGGAATAACCAGGATCGCTAATAACGAGCGCTGCCAATGGCCCAGTGCGACTAATAAAAAGCGCAACCGAAAAGTGCTTCGGGGCGTCTAATTTGACACAGCGCCACCGGGGAACGGACAAATGCAAAAGCTGACGATGTTCTCCTCGTCAGAGAATCAAAAAGAAATTGAGATACATTTCTGAATTCATTTGCTCGCTTAATGACTTTCGTAAACGTTTCATCTGCGGCCATATTCTTAATTCTTTTAATTTACTATATACATCATTCTATTTTCTTCTTTTATAGTATTTGAACTCTTCTTTTATATATTTCTCAATTTTCTATAATATATATAATTCCTCTTCTCCGCACCTAGTTTGTACAATGAGCTCTGCTCTTCTTTATATGGCGTGCTGCCATCTATCGTCGCTTCCAAGAAACCATTACTCCTTGCAACTTTCATTGTGTCGTGTGAAACTGGCACGTGACAGGTACTACTTTACTATAGGGGTGACACCTATAAATAATTTATTTCGCACTTTTTTACATTGCTAACGTACTATTCTGGAATGCGGAACATTTCTTTAGGTGAAATAATGAATTTCTAACGAAAATAATGTCTATTTCTTACATTTAGGAGTACTTATTGTTACTCGTTATTTCGATTCTGTAACACACATTATGGCGATAGCGTACTGGTTCATCGCGCGTTGTGAGAGTTTTTTTTGTCGATTTATGCAGTGTTGCAACCTTCTTCACCGGAAAATATCTACTTTCGTGCCCGGATTTGAAATTATGCTAATACCTCGCAAACCATTGACGTTAGCTCACAAACCATTGACGTTAACCCCAAAAACCATTCACGTTAGGCCCACAAACCATTCACGTTAAGCCCACAAACCATTGACGTTAACACCAAAAACCATTCACGGTAGCCCCACAAACCATTTTTCGTAAGGTTAGGTTAGGCAACCATAGTTAAAAAAAAATACTCGACACGTCATGATATAGTGAATACACGGCGAGTTTGAAACACTGACTACGGGGTTTACGGCATCTAACACACGGAACATTGTGCTCAATGCAGAAAGCAAATGGCGGCAGCAGAAACAGCGTGTCGGACAAAGATTTTCGCATAAAACAACATGTATTCGAATAAAATGGATCAAAACTACATTCACGAACTTCCACAACGCTACAGTAAGTACTTTCTCCTGTAAAAAGTAAGAATGTGTGGGGCTCAACCCCCACAGCCCCTAAATGTGCCTTCGTAGCGTGGCACGGTACTATATGTACGGGGAACTTTACCTTACATATCATTAAGTCGTAGGAAAATTGGCGTCTTATTCAGCGACTTCCTACCATAAAATGTCTCCTGAGTGTTCAAATCGCCACCCAACTTCATGCAGGTGTGTTGCACAAACTGTTGCACTGTGGCTTCGAGCGGCCATGATTGAGGGTAGTTCTTGTATGCATACGGAATTCGAGACGGTGGGAGGGAGGGAGGGAGGGAGATGCTAATACAGCCATTCTTGATGTAAAACAAACGTGTAGTTCGTGCAGATGTAACGAACGCTACGTGGTGGATATTTTCGTGTAAACAACAAATAAAATTGGCCGCAAACCAGGGTTGTTAAACGTCCAGGAAACCATAAATCTTATAGGTTCTATTGGGTTCCGCTGCAGGACCGGAACCTGCCGCAAACATAGCGGCTGTGCGCATCCTGACGTCACATGAAACCCACCTATAGACCGTGCATGGTGGTTTCTTTGTGGGACAAAATATGAGCTTCTTGTGTAATGGATTTTTCTTTTCGCCACCCTAGTTAACTGGCCGTCCACGATCAGTAATTGCCCAGGGGACACGGAGCGAGTCAAAGATGCAGCCACGGTCGCCATGGCAACGCATCTTCCCTCACAGCCACGTGAATGGAGCGTCTTTCAAAGCCTGCCATCTGCGAACTGACGACGTCAAAGCCTGCCTTTCATAACTTTAGCCCGCCTGGGGGAAACAAATTATTTTCCCCACACAAGAGTGGCTGATTGCGCCCATAACCTTCTGTGTAACATATTACGTATTTTCCTGGCTCATTATTATTTTTGTCCTATTCATTACTTCCTTTTCATTATCATTCTATTTATATCTTACTCTCTTTTCTTCCTTCCGGTCCCTTCTAATCTACAAATCTTGGGCCCCCCGCAAAATATTACCAAAGGCCCCTTCTACCTATCTTCACACACACACACACAACCACACACATTATATTTATTTATATATATATATATATATATATATATATATATATATATATATATATATATATATATATATATATATTACACATATATAATATCTGTGGGTGTAATTCTTTATCTCATGTTGACAAACTCACATACGAGGGCCTACAGGGTGATTGAAAAGAGTAATACAAATAATAGCAATAATAAATATTATCATGCTCATGAATATTATTTTATCATATTAAAAATAATAATAATAATTATTATTATTATTATATCCTTGGGAAGACTACTACTCGATCCATCACATGAGTTTTCATACAATTAGTTTACTCACATAGTGATTTCAATTTGTTATTAACTTATACACGCTTCCTTCAAGAAAAATCTTTAAAATTTACAAGGAAATTTTTGTGACAGTGTCTATGTTGTGTGATCTCCCACAAGAGAAAAACAAATTTTTGAAAATTGAGAAACCATTTATTTTTTCTTATTTTGCTTAAATGTTAGCATATGAAAACATGTTCTCTTCGAATAATAGTTAATCGAACTTTATTTCTGGATTGGCCCAGTAAAATGCGTCGCGAGCAAATAACCCAGTGTTGACGCACCAACATTTTCAATTCATTATATATATAGGGTGTCTCAATAATAGCGATGGACGGATTTAATATGCTTAAGAAAATACTGTATGTTTACAAATTGGCAAATTTTTTTACATCATTACAACGGGTAAACGTTCCGATTTATGAATGAAAGAAGACATCTGGAATATGCCCCCCGGCTAGATCTAGAGCGTGGTGTTTTAACGTCTGCTGTCGAACATGTTTCCTGAAATTTCTTGATCAACTTACGAACTGTACTCTCACTAGGCGCACTTCCACGTCCAAGGATTGCACGAAGCTTCCTAACAATCTCTGCATAACACTCGCCATTCTTGTAATGATTTTTCTCTATCAAAACTCGTAATTCCTTTGTGGAACGTTCCATCTCAACTAATAATCATTGATAAAGGAACTTGTAAGAACAGTGTTACCAACCCAACCACAAGACATGTTGCGAAAATCAAACTTGGAATTCTTAAATCGGGGCATTTGCCCGTTGTAATGATGTAAACATATTTGTCATTATCTTTTTTTTAAAAAAAGAAAAGTATTGTATTAAGCATATTAAATCCGTCGCTTTTGTTGGGACACCCTTTACACACGAGGACAAGCATTCATTATACATATGGGAAACTATAGTTTGGACGAGATACAAATCGTACCTCTGGCAGTAAGTTACGCACCACTATACTCTGTCCCGGCTATCTCTAAAGCAAGCGAACGAAACCAAGTCTCTGCGCAAGTAGTGACCCGAGACGGCTCCACCAATGGACACGTGAGAGGGAACGGGATTGCATGGAGGGGGACTGCAGTTACCAGCCAATTCGTAGCAGCGTGTACTGCTTCGCACTGCCCTTCTCTGCCGCTATACACGGCCTTGCTCCAGAGATAGTTAGGACAGGGTATAGTTCACCTTTGACGTGGGTGCAACTCAGTGGCGTGCCCAGGATTTTTGAAAGGGAGGGGTTATGTACACTTTTTCTGGTTGTCAGCCCGCATTTCGCCATCTTTTCCTACCTTTGACGTTCCTTTTTTAGGAATACTGGGCCAAAGGGGGGTTATAACCCCCACCAACCCCCCCTTGGACACGCCACTGGTGCAACTTATACAAAGTATTAAAGTAAATTAAATATTGGTTCTACTTCATGATAAGTTTTCCATGCATTCCCATGCAATGATATGCTGCCACGTCCCCATATGTTGCCGACGGAATCGCCCCCCCCCCCCCTTCGGCTTCCAGTGACGGCAAGATTTCAATTTGAGGCTCCCCCACCTATTACTTGGCGGGCGTTTCCCGAATCCTAATCAGACGCGTCGGAAGGAAAACTCTCCGAAGATGAATTCCCGTCGGGTCGGAGGATCCTCGCGGTTGCCATGGTTACGTCAGCGACGGGGAAAACGCGCCAGTGTGTTGACACAATGAATGGGGGGAGACTTCTGGCGGGAGAGGTGTTGCGCAGTTTCCGCGAAATAATTCCAGCAGAAAAGTTGACTGCCGTGAACAAGTCACTAATATTTATAACGGGTGGCTCAAAAAAGACGGGACATTTTGAAACGGAGGTTTAGAGAAGAGAACAAATGCTTGCAAGATATTTAATCATGGAATGAATAGTGCATAAGATGCCATTACACACGGGTAGGTTTATGTCTCGAAGATTACGTCCAGTAGATGACCATTCCTGCAGTCGCCAAGCTATTATTTCCTCAAGGGTCCTTTCGTCTCGACCTGCTACAACTGCAGAATCGCCAAGATTCCTGTGATCATGTTAGGTCGAGCTGTGCAGGATGCCCCTTGGCGATTGCAGGAATGGTTGCTTAGAAAATTGGTCATCTACTGGACGTAATCTTCAAGACATAAACCTACCCAACTCTTCAGCGACATGTATGTATGTAATGGCATTTTATGCACTATTCATTTCCATGACTAAATAAATCTCTTACAACTATTTATTCTCTTCTCTAAACCTCTGTTTGAAAATTGCCCGTCCTTTTGAGACACCCTTGAATAAATCAATCCAATGCAGTGCAAGCAAGCAATACAGTGTGTGTCGTTGTTGTATAGTACCGCGCAAAAGGTTCACAGCGTGTAGATTGATTTCGTTTCTTCCACGTCTGTCTAGTCGCGAAGATGAGGGTGAGTGATACAGGCCCGTAGCTAGAATTGATCTCCAGGGGCGGGGGCTCACGGGTTATCGGGGGGGGGGGGCTTTGTAAACCAAGTCCAATTTTTAAAAGTTTAACAGAATTAAATGAAGGTAAATTATGTGAGTGGGGGTCATTAAGTTATATGAATTTTAGAAATATCATACAAATACTATAGATCGACCACCAGGAAAAATACCTTGGGACGAAAAGTCCCCGCCCAGCTTTTCCTTTCTCCGTTCAGCTCGGGCCATAAGGAAGCATGGTCCACTCTCCCCCTCCCCTCCTCGCGGGAGTACGGTGCACAGGAGTCGCGGGTCTGCGCAGGTTTCTTTGCTTGTGGTTCCACTATACATTTTTTCTATATCTTTTAAAACATAGTTTTTTTGAAGTGTTCACTGTTACTGAAATCATCCCTTACTACACACACCATACTACTTGTGATGATACAGATATTTATATCACACAAGAAAAATGCACAGTTGCCTACAATACATTCCACCCCTGGCGGAAGCAATGAAACTCCTCTTCGTTTCCAAAACATGGGAGCTGTTGGTTGACCTTTGACGCAGATGCGGAGGGAATTTCCATGATGACATCAAAGCCACAGATTTCTGTCTAAACGGGAAGTCACAACAGGGGCAGCGAACGTAGCCTACAGATAAAGAAGCTGCCCTTTGAAGAACCTTCTAGAGTCTAGAGAAGATAATCTTCTAAATACTTGCCGCTACTTATACTACTTCTTATAAATAAGATGAACAAATCTATTAGCTGTTGTCCATGTTCTGTGAATTTATCCTTTACGAAATTTGTGAATAAAATAATATCTGCTGTATACATTTTTACTCTTCACTGCAAACAAATTACAGAAAATAGTTTTGCATAATATCCAGGGGCTGAAGGCGGTGCCGGGGGGGGGGGGCTGACAGCAGTTCCAGGGGGGGCTGCCTGGCTACGGGTCTGGAGTGATAATGATGATATTGATGAACGGACACTCACAAGGGACAACCATGCTCAGGTCAGGATTCGAAACTTGGACCCCTGACGTCGTAGCGTGCTATGCTAACCACTCCGCCACGAAGATATGAAAACAAACAACTTAGTAAAGTTTTAAACCTGATCGGGACTGGACCTACAGTTTGAAATGGGTTTTATGATTGATTTAGTTCATTTTACTTCGCTTTTCTTCCACTTTTGGCTAATCGCGAAGATGAGAGCGAGTATGATGGGATGGAATTTATGAAGGGGCACTCAAAAAGAATCCCCCAGCCGGGATTCGAAGCCGGAAGCCCCTGCCTCGGAGCGCGTTTCTAAGTGAGATACGAACTACTTAGTGCCTCCACTGGGTATCGAACACGAAACCCCTTGATTTCAAGGTGGCGACGTTACCACTACGCCATCGGGAAGGTACGCTACACACTTGGATATTAGGCGTAATGAAAAAGGTTCATGTTTGAGGGAATTCAAAAACATTTCATTCTCTCTCTCTCGCATTTTTCCCCCATTTCGTTTTCTCCCCTTTCTTTCTGCCTCGATTTTCTCTCCCCCGTGTCTCTCTCTCAATTCCTTCCCTATCCTTTAAAAATTAATCAATTCCAAGAATTTCTAAGAGAGCCCCGCGTTTGCCAAATATATTTTTTTTAAATTCCATCTCACTGCTCTGGAAAAACAAACATTCAGTTTCGATTGCAAAAATTAAGCGTTAACATTGTTTCCATAAATAAATCATTGTATTACCTATGCAATGATATAGATGTATACAGGGTGGTCAATAAGTATGGAAACACCAGTGTGAAACCAGTAAGAATACAACGTGATGGCCGCCAAAGAAACGAACACACCACGTCTCGTGTGAGTATGGCCGGCCCCCGTGGCGGAGTGGTTAGCACATCGCGCTACGACGCCAGGGGTCCCGGGTTCGAATCCTGGCCTGGGCATGGATATTTGTGAGTGTCCATTCGTCAATTTCATCATATCATCATTCATCCCCATCTTCGCACCAAAAGTGGCACAAAAGGCAAAGTAAAATAAAGCAAATCAAATCGTGGGAGTATGGCAGACGCTCGCCTTACAGATGCGCTGTCGCAAGGTCACCTGGGTGTGTCCGCCATTTTCTCTTTCGATAATTAATGTTGCTAATGGGGAAACCTGGAACCATGGGACAGAATGACCTCTTGAAAGATCTAATGCAATGCACAGGTGGGCGTACATGACAGGTGCACCCTCAACGTACAGAATTCTTTCTTGTTCTCGGAAAGTATATTCAGTGGCGCCACCAGGGAGATTTGTTTGGGTGAGGAAGGGGCGGATAAAATATATTCAGGTCGGGTTTGCATCAGTATTCGTGGCAACATTCTCCTACGCTCTTTTCATCTCTCACTCCTTTCCTCTTTCTTCATTTCATTGTCTTTCTATTTTCTTCTCATTTTACTTCCCCTATATTTATTCATTTCCTTCTCCGTCTCTTTTTGGCCATTTATTCACTTTCCCTATCCCTATTCTCTTCTGTCTCCATTTCCTTCCCCTACCTTTCTTCATTTCCTCATCTTTCCCTCGCTATTCCTATCTCTCCTCGTTTCCTTCTCGCTCCCTCCATTTCTTCCCTCTATCTTTTCCATGTTTCTTCTCTCCTGCCCAGTGATGTGCGTCTACGCGTAAACAACGATAGTCTACATTCTACACGTACACTATTTTATACACGTAGATGACGTAATCTATGTAAACAACATGGCGAAAGGTGATAACTTAATAAAGGGCGCCGTGGAATTAAAATAAAATTATACTACGTATCAGTTGCTGATGTGTAAGGATAACTTTTCATACTCTTTCTTCCAAATTCGAACAATTTCTCACCTAGGAAGAAACGTAACATAGGAAATATTCAAGTGTTTTATGGGAAAAAGACCACTCTTGCCTCACGACTGCCATCTGTTGTTGTTTTCTTCATACTATTTATCTTCTTCCATAGTTGATGATAGAAGAGAAGAGAAATTTTGTTGTAAATAGGATTCTTTTCAGTTCGTTAGGAACCAATATAGTTGAAAATGTCACTTTCCTTTCATGAAACCGTTGAAAATTAATTTTAATGCACTTTAGATTGTCTACGTAGTCTATGTAAACTACAACCCAATGTAATCTACGCGTAGATTACGTGTAGACAACGCATGTAGACGTAAACTTATAGTCTACGGCACATCACTACTGCCTCTCTCACACAGAATTCATTCTGTCTTTCCATTTTCTTCTCCCTTTCTTCTATCTATTTACATTCCCTACTCTCTATAAATTTCCTATTTCCTTTTCTCTCTCCATTCCCTACTCTCTCTCTCTCTCGTATATTTCTCTCTTTATTTTCTCATTCCATTTTAACGTTCTTCTCTCTCATTACGACAATCGCGGACAATCATTTAGAATGTATCAGACTGTCTGTTTAATTTTTGAATCGGTTCCTTTGAACATGACACCTCCTTGCGCCTTGGTGCCTGCAAAGGAATCAGCTTCCCTTTCGACCCTTCACTTTATTTTACTGTATCTGTATACGAACGTGTACAGTCGACGGCAAATATAATGGTATGCAAATTGTACATCACCATTTTCATTACTTCTTTATTCTTCATCCTGTGTTTCAAGGAATGGAATTATGTTGATGTCTTTTTTTCAATTCATTATCGTCACATTGTGTAATACAGCTCGAATGAAAATGGTGATGGACAATTCGCGTACTGCTTTCTTTGCCGTTGGGTGTACTCTTAAAACTTTTGTAAAAATATTTGACTTTGTCTACCTCGTTCCATATGAATGTAGCACACTGAAGTCTACGCGCGTAATTAGAAATAACGAATTGCATAGTTTAGCATTCAACGAATCTTAGATTCCTTGCCTAACGCGATTTCACGAAAATTCTTTCACCTTAGCATCCAGAGAAGAAACCACGTTACAAATTTTCAAAGTGACTCTGAAAGTAACTTTTGATAGCGTTGCAAAAAAAGTAACTCCGTTGCAGTCACTTGCGTACATAGTTTGTTTTTTCCGGACGGAGCCGGAATTTTAAATACATGTATAAAATATTACATAGCTGCATTCTAGGTGGGGGAGAGGATAAACAATAACAAATTTCACAATCAGAATTTTAAACTTAGCTTTATTTCATTTTTTAATTATTTTACTTCGCCTTTTGTGCCACTTTTGGCTAATTTGCGAAGATGGGGATGGGTGATGACATGATGAAATTGATGAATGGACACTCACAAACATCCATGCCCTGGCCGGGATTCGAACTCGGGACCCCTGGCGTCGTAGCGCGAAGTGCTAACCACTCTGCCACGGGGCCGGAAAACTTAGTTTTAAAAGTTGATTAAAGACACACATGGAATTGGGAGTCATTTAACAAGAGGTTTTCATTTACAGCTTCAGTTCTCCCAAGGTTGTTTACTGATCTCATTTGAAAATGTTTTTTCTCAAAATTTCGCCCTATCAGCGACCTCTGCGTACGCCAGTGGTGACAATTACACTTACTTAACTTTTAAAAGTAAGTAGTTAGAGTTAGAATTCCTCGAAGAAGTAACTGTTACTTGAAACTAGTTACTTCCAAACACTGCCATGTGGGGAATGATTTCAAATTGTTTGCCACTTTGGCTAATACGGGACAAGAAGTGAATTCCACTGGTGGGATATAACAACAGTAGAGGCTCGTGCGTGCAGACGGTCGGCCAATGGGACGCGAGATCAAGCCCGACGCACGCGAAGGGAATTAAAGGTGTCTTAGCCTAATTAACACTCGGCAGGTGGTCAGGGCGTGGCCATATTTGTGACCATGATTATTGATCCTTCCTTCAAGGTTGAGACGAACCTTGCAACACACGATTTGTGCCCGTCGTGCTGGAATGTTTCAACGGAAGGATTTCAAAGTCAAACAAAATTCCTTCTGCAATCTGGAATTCCCCCGTTTCCTGCGCCGGGGTTTACAAACTTCCGTTTCACAGTTACATAACCCAGAGACGAGCAGCCTGTGCTGTGAGCGAACGGTACAGCGGGCTGCACGCAGTGCCGTAAATAACATCCCCGCAAACCCGGCGGTGCTTGGAAAGAATTAATGGTGTGCGGGACAGAATTTTTTTCGTCGGGACGGGAAATTTTTTTAATCCCGACATTCGGGAAGGGATAAAATTCGCCATTTCCCGACAAAGTCCGGAAATTTTCAGGACGGGAAATGTTCGAAATTTCCCAAAATGTCGAATTCTACACGTCATTTTCAACTTAAGTGATTGTTTTTGCATTTCTGGAATAAAAACAAACACTTTCCGATAAGTTCCAGACACTTGCAATGCAGAAAACGTCGAGAATTAGCAAATTTTTAAAATCACCATTCGGTATTTCCCGACTGTTCGGGATCCCGAAAAGTCGGGATCGGGACAGGAATTTTTTTTCCCTATCCCGGTCCCGACTTTTCGGTATCCCGCACACCCCTAGTAAGAATGATACATTAAGAAACACCGATAGTTCACAAAAGTTTTCCTTTCGGCGTCAAAATAAATTTTCAACCGAACATATTATATTTTTATGCCCCTACAACTGCAAACAGAAAATGTTTATCAACAGATTACCAGATTAGAAGAAAAACCTTCAGGATAGACGACAGGCAAGAAAATGCGCTGGCAATTCTGACTTTCACCGCTCCCCCGTCCCTACTTACAACTCCCACCCCCCAAAATAAACTTCTTCGACGAACTGGCAGAAGATGTTGGCTGTTGGCTTTCTCCATCCATTGGATTGTTTTTAAAGTAATTATTTTCTACCGTGTTTCAGATATTCTAGCAAACCAAGTAAACAATAGATTTCAGGATATGAATCAAATCAGAGAAATCTTCATCCTTTTCGTTTTTAATTTCCACCGCCCTAACGGAACACATCGGAAATTGTTTGTTTTCGGAATGTACTGTCAACTGAAATCAAGAGAAGAAACATGTCGAACATCAACGAATTTTCAGAATTCCTCTTGATAGAAAACAAAATTCTGGATAATAGCATTCCTGACTTCTCTGCTTATATGCTGTATTTGACCCTACCTGTGACGTCTTCATCAGCTGAGAAGTAGTTTTCCAAGCTAAATTGATCAAAAATTACTTGAGAAACACAATGACAAGAGTGAAACTGAGTGGACTGGCGTTGTAAAGCATCGAAAGCGTTCGGGCTTTACAGAGGACTGGCAATGGTCATTTAACAATATCGTAATTTTTGTAGTAACAGTGTATTATCGTGTATAATTTTTTAGTCTGTTGTTGTCTTAACCTTTCGTACCAGTTTTTACATAGATTCAAATTACATGTATGTATTTTCATATTTGTATATAAAAGAAATATTTTTTTTCTAAACGAGTAGGGGCGCATAACAAAAGTTGCGCGGGGGGGGGGGGGGGTGCGCATAACGTGTTAGTTACGCTACTGGTTACTCTTCGTTCATAGATGGCAGCACAGAATCACCAATTTTTTAATTGGCTATAAACATGACGTAAATCTAGAAAGTCGACAATAATATTTTAGATTTTATATACTATTATTCAGTCCTAAACGATGTAAGACAACAACAAAGTGTGGTTGATTTTAAAATAATAAAAAATCATATTCTGTTAGTTAACACTTTTATATAAACCATTTCTCTATGAATTTTAAGATACATTCTTTGATTTTGAGTGAATTTGTGTTTAATTATGCTGTTCAGGTGACAATTACGGCTAAAATGTACATAATGGAATTTTCGGGGAGCTTGTGCCAGTGATGTGCGTCTACGCGTAAACAACGATAGTCTACATTCTACACGTAGACTATTTTATACACGTAGATTAGGTAATCTATGTAAACAACATGACGAAAGGTGATAAATTAGCAAAGGGCGCCGAGGAATTAAAACAAAATTATACTCAGTATCAGTTGCTGATGTGTAAGGATAACTTTTCATACTCTTTCTTCCAAATTCGAACAATTTCTCACCTAGAAAGAAACCTAATATAGGAAATATTCTAGTGTTTTATGGGGAAAAGACTGCTCTTGTATCACGACTGCCATCTGTTGTTGTTATATGCATACTATTTATCTTCTTCCATAGTTGATAATAGAAGAGAAGAGAAATTTTGTTGTATATACGGTTCTTTTCATTTCGTTAGGAACCAATATAGTTGAAAATGTCACTTTCCTTTCATGAAAGCCTTGAAAATTAATTTTAATGCACTTTAGATTGTCTACGTAGTCTATGTAAACTACAACCCAATGTAATCTACGCGTAGATTACGTGTAGACAACGCATGTAGACGTAAACTTATAGTCTACGGCACATCACTGGCTTGTGCCCAACGTTGCTGCGCTCCTGTTTTGTATTCATCATTCAGAGTTTGTAGTTTTTTTGTTTCCCCCGCCTGAACTTCCATAGCGATTAGTGTGCCCCATAGTCCCTTCCTAAATATGCCACTGACGTTCGTGATTTGTCCTTGAAAAGTCAATTGTAGATAAATGGAACGTAGTCCGTAGTGCAAAACCAAAACGTAATTCATTGTGCTTGTATACTTTGTTCTAATCTTTACGTCTAGTTCATTAAAGACGCGCGAGTTCCTTTAATTATGCGAAGCGTTCTGCTTCAGAAAGCTCCTAGGGACATCTGTGGCGCCTGCCCGCATCTTTGTCGTGAAACAGTGTTGCCACAATCTGAGGACAAAATTTCCCAGTTTCGTCCAATTTTTTCGTTCACGCAAAATAGCAATAATAATAATAATAATAATAATAATAATTATTATTATTATTATAATAATTGTTATTATTATAGTATTAGTAGTAGTAGTAGAAGAAGTAGTGGTGTTTTCGTAGACCTAAGTTCGTATATTTGAAAAATATATACCTTACATGCTAACCAATTACCTCGCTACCTGGCCATGTGTTCCAGGTTCGAACCCTGGTCAAGCATGAACGTTTCTTTCATCACCCATTTCATAAATTCATCATTTCATCCTCATCGTCACTATTAACCGAACATAAAGAAAAATGAGGTAGATTTATATTCAAAGGCTTGGAAATAAGTAACAAAAAAACTGGATATGAAACTGAAACTTAATTTTATCTGTACTATGATTGAGTCGGATTTCTTCAAATTTCCCTTAAATGTTGATATTTTTCATACAATTTCCCCTCTTTGCTTGAAATTCGGCCCAAATTTCTCAACGAAAGGGAAATTTCCCTGTGGAAAGGGGAATTTTCCTGTGAAAAGGGAATTTTTCCAGCAATAATCCCTTCAAGTGGCAACACTGCTCGGAGATTAACGTTCGAAAGCGAGTCGTTTAGTCGCCCATGAAAGCGGGTGCGGACAGCCCAAATGGGACGAAACGCGCCGTTTAGAAAGCCAATCAGGCGAAGACATCCGTCCACGAATGAAGATCGATGTCCACAGATCGGACGTCCGTAGAAGACTTTGGATAGAAGACACGGAATGCTTGTCTCCCCTGCTCCCCTGCTGTTTAGTTAACAGGTAGGGAATAACCTGGATCTCGTCCAAAATTTCAACTATTTATAAGCACTACACCGTGGCAGCGATTCCTGATATCTCTCTCATTCGTGGTTGAATCAGTTTATCTGTTTGATCTCCTGTACACCCTTCTGGATTGTAATACCAGAGTCTACGACAATTGCGACAGCGGGCAATTGCGATTAAGATAAAATTGGAGACAATTGCGACTGTCTCATGGAAAATTCCCTTTGAAATTTGCAGGTAAGGGCGTTATGACCAGTTTTACTCACTTTATCTGGTGAAAAACTAACTACCACCCCAGTCTCACCTGAAATTAAAACATTCAGATGGTTATGTACGTTATATAAAATTGTATAACTTCCAACAAACCTCGATGAGTTCTAGTAGTAATAAATATTCTACAGAGTGTTTCAAAAGTGGCACAACCCAAACTTTGATCGCCTGTAATACGAAAACCGTACAATATATTTTACACCAAGTTTTCTGCATTATAAAGCCTCATTCATTGCGATATTTTTCAATGCTTAACATTATTACTTTACTTCCTACAGAAAATTATATAAATTAATAACTGGTGGAAGGCAGCGTCAATATTTCCCCAGAATGACACTTTTGAGTGAGAGAAATGTATAATATAGTGTCGAAGGGTCATATTTAGATGTCTGATGACTGATGCCATGTCAATCTGTCGTTTCATGGATTTGGGACAGGCGATTATATGGCTAAAGTGAAAAAATGCTATTTTAGGGGGATATTACCTTAGCTGACAACACTAGCACGTCGAAATTTTGTTAACAGACGCAAGCAACATGTGCTTAAATATTAACCAATGCCGGCGATTAGAGGGGCAGTTGACCCCCTCCCTTTTTGCAACTTTTGCTCTTGCACTGTGCTAAACTTTATCTACCAAGGGGAAGTAAACTGTCCTTGCCCCCTTCAATTTGGAACCCAATCACCGTCAATGATATTAACCATACGTTTACATGAAAAATTATGAAAGTTCTAGCTGCAGCAGTTCCTCAAATATTGACACTTCCAAGAACTGTTACATGGTCTTCCGTGGTCGAACAGAAACCATCAATAGCCAAAAAAATTAAGGGAATACAGCACAAAGATAGTGTCGATTGTTTCCGTTTGAACAGTTCATATCTATTCTTCACGAAAAGCTGTTAATAAGTTACTAATTGCATTGTTAGTCTGTTAGTTTATCAGAGAAAATCCTTTACCTTTGTTACTGCTGTCATTGTTCATTGTTCTGCCCCACAACCTTCTCCCGATGTATGACGGATTAGGCAGCCTGTTGTTCATTGCACGGAGCTGGAAATTTAGAGCCAATCAGAAGAAGCTATTATAAATCACGATATAAAATAGAAGCCAATCAACATAAAACTATTTCGATATAACAAGAGATCGTAACTGAAATAATGTAAGTTGTAAACATAGAAAAATCAGTGAACGAAAATAAATCAACAACATAAATGTAAATTGAAATGCACAAAAAACTACAACAACAATAAAATTAACGAAACTGTCGGCAAAATATGTTCTCCTACCAAATCAGAGTGCGGTTGATGATTATTATCAGAGGAGGTGGACTTAGTGATTTAACAAACTTAACTAACTTGAGTTAACTTAATGTAGATTTCAACAGCTCCTCAGAAAAATATTTAGTTATAGGTTTCAATTAATTTAAACCTCTGTATGCTTATAATTGGACGTTAATTGCTTCAAGATAATGTTGGTATCAAATGGAACACAAATCAACAGTATTCTAAGTTTAATCTGAAAACAAACTACAAGAAAACTGAATTTGACTTTCGTCAAAAATTCAGAGAAAAGTAATAAATTCATTTTTTCTGCTAATCTTGAATATAATAAGAGTAATATTAAACAGCAATATCATGTTTATGTTTTAACAGGGTTTAATTTGAGTATTACATATTTTAAATATTACACAACAAACTTTAAAATGTTTAACAAGGGTCGAAGTTTACTTTATTCAGATTGTATTCCTTCAAGTCCAATACCGCCTACTTGTAACTCAAAAACAAAATAAGAATGAATAGCAATGCATCAGTGTTGTCAACGTTTCGTGAGCAACATTACATTTAAAAAAAAAACTGCTTAATGATGAAACGTGTAGATTTATGTGTAACCTATAAACTAAAGTAAACCAAATTCAAGCTCTGTAAGTAAGATATATTAAATAATACAGTTTCTATACATATCGTCATATACATTCGTCATTTCTAATTGCACTCGAAGGTTTTGTTAAATATTTTTTTATTTGTTGTAATAATATAAGTATATAGACATATTGTGTACCAGAAACACGTATAAGTCTTCACATATATTAATTTTATTGCAATTAATGATCACTGATTGATTCTAATTTGTTTGCAAGAAAAAAATCAACAGAAAGTAACTTACAGTTACTTTTGAAACACCAGTTACTTACTTAAGTAATTGCCACTCAATTACATTTAAAAAATACTTTCCGAACACTGTAACCAAGTATAGTGGTTCAGAGTCTGATGTCTTTAACTTGAGATTGTGGGTTCGCGTCAGCCCAGGTATGATGTTTATTTCATTATGTTTGTTATGTAATGTTATATATACGTGAGTAGCCTCAACAGGTGTTTAATAACAAAATTACCAAAAATTCAAATACGAATTTCTGCACTGGGTCAACAATGCTTTGGAAGAAACTGCAAAACATTTGGTTAGTCCATGTCTGCGACCTTTGCTGTAAAACAATAAACTTCCGTTAAGGAGGTTATATATCAACTTGTTTATCTGACAGACAAATTACGAGGAGCAGTTTTTTCCCTCCTCAGTATGTAGGTCATGATTTCACTGTGCATTCCTGGAACTCGGTAGCCTTTATCTCCTTTCAAAGGAAAACAATTATCGTCCAGGAAAGACAAGTTGTCTAAGGCCACCTTCAGACTAAAGCATTTTCCTTGTAATTTTCCTTCACATTTCTGCTAAAATCGAATTCTACCGTACAAACTCATTAATCAACAGGAATGTAATAATGTTGCTTCTGTTGTGTATTCAAACACACGCAGATCTAACCTCAGGTGTCGCGTATATTTCAAAAGATATGCATCTAACATTATTTATTCAACACCAAATGCCACTAATCATTTTACAAGGAACTCAATATATAAAATACGAAACACAATCTGTTATTACAAACATATTTCAGTTTCCAAAGGTCTTATAAAATGTACGGTTCATTTATACTCTTCGGACGATTGCAGCGCCACATTCGTCAGCTTCCAGAAGATGTTTTAACGTTAAAAATGCAACAAGCTTCGAGACAGCGACTATGTTGAATCAACGCTCACAATTTGGAGCTTCCACAGACTATTAGCACCAAACCTGAGCCATTTGTCTATACTGCAGCTAGTTTTGTACATTACACAAATCAGCATTGTGTAACCCTCTCCACATGTAAATTAACATAACGTAAAGTCAAAATAATTTCTCAAGTTTGTTGGCGAAGGTATTTTGAGGGGTGAAGGCCCACCCTTGACGCTTTCCCTGCCGGGATATCTGGAACAAAGTGAGCAAACAACTATTCGCGCTACTTGCAAAAACAGACCATTGTTTTCAAAATACTGCATTGCAATTATTGCGAAACCAAGTCCCCAATTCTCACCACGTAAAATGCAAGCGTTATCACAACTTATCGTCCATTTCTCACCATTACCACACAACAACAATTTAATGCTCCTGTTGTTGTTTACAGTTTGTTCTGTATCTACAATATGTTTATCAAACATTATGCTTATAAAACAAGCCGTTTCAGCCTACCTGGAAGCCAAAGCAATAAAAATCGCCAGTGGGGGCGAGTACTGTAATGATACGAAGAAAGAAAAGAAACAAAACACTCACGACTGGCAGAACAAATCGATAACACCAGGAAGCCCTGGCTACAGTGGGAACACTTGTTGCGTTGAGCTGTCAAGAATTGCCAACTCGTTTCCCCTTTCACGAAGAAGTTGAACCTAAGCAGATTTGTTAGTTACCCATCTCCAA